>NC_133406.1:153635416-153953333 GCF_049350105.2 Macaca mulatta | reverse complement strand
CTAGCATGAGCCGCCATGCTTGGCCCAAGCTTTTATTATCAAAGAATAACTGAGACATTTGGTTATTTATATGCAAATTTTTTTCACATATAGGGAAACATTCATTATACTGTTGTCAAGGAACAAGGGCAAATGCTTCACTTGTGAAGAAAAAAACTGCAGTCTGGAAAGACTGAGTCTTGTTTGCACATTTTTCAAGGTAAACTGATTAGCTGGCAGCAAAGAGGTCAGTCTAGGCAGTCTGTCCTTGTGAAGGTTGTCCAGGCATAACAAAGAAGACAATTTCAAGTGTATTGGACTATTCCCAAAACCTGCAAGTTTACTGAGGAGCATAGTGGAATAGACTGTCCTAGGATTATGTCTATCAAGACCCTTCCATTCTCCACCTTCGTTGAGCCAGGCCTGCATCATTTCACTCATCAGTATTTCTCAACTCCCTCCTTTTGGTCAAAACAAACTCCAAAAGATGCAAATTTTACAATGAAAGGTTCAGTACCTTTTGACTTAATATTATCCACCTGATATCAACCTAAAATAATCAATGTGAAATCTTTAGATTCCATTCATTGTTCTAGGTGACTAGAGAAGCCAGGACAAACCATACAGGGTCTACAGGCCAGGTTACAGATTTTGTTCTTTATCCTAAGACTAATGAGACATCACGAAAGGATTGAAATCAATAGAGTAACTTGATGAGAATCTTTATTTTAAATTTTCTAAAAGTTTTTATGGTATTTATTAGACAATTGGAAAATTGCTCTCTGGATATTTTCTAACATTAAGGAACTGTTGTTAATTTTATATGTGATAACGGTTTTGTGGTTACGTTTAACCAAACAAAAGAGTTCTTATCTTTTAAAGATGTACATGGAGAAATGTTAATAGATGAAATGAAAACTGGAAGTCATCTGTGTATAAATAGATACATATAAATAGAGACAATTTTCTGTTTTAGAGTGAGAAGAGTTATGAAATGTATCTTGAGGAACTTCGTCAATTAAAGGCCAGAAAGATGAGGATGAGCAAAGAAACCAGACTATCTATTGAAAGGTAGAAGGAAAATCAGAGAAGTGTTGTCATGGAAACCAAAGAAAGAGAGGTTTCAAGAAAGAAATAATGCATACAAAGTTAACGCATTAACACAGCACCTGGAATATGGCAAACATTCAACAAATACTGTGTTTATTATGAGGATGATTGAGAAGCAAGTGGTACAGAATATCAAGTGAAGGTAAAAGGTCAAGATGGTAATCACCGGTATCTTAAAGAGAGTAATTTCTATGGAGTGGTAGGATAGGAGCAGAAACTACATTGGAGTGTTTCAAGGGTAAATGGGAGGTCCAGATATTGAGACAATAATTGGAGATAATTTTTTCAAGATGTTTCACAGATGTGGGAAGGAGATAAACAAGAAAGTGGCTAAAATAGGGTTGTGATAGTAAGTAGAAGCAGTATTTGTGTTTGTGACAATTTTGGGGAGGAGAAGTTTAAAAATAGGAGAGACTGGCCGGGCGCGGTGGCTCACGCCTGTAATCCCAGCACTTTGGGAGACCAAGGCAGGTGGATCACGAGGTCAGAAGATTGAGACCATCCTGGTTAACACGGTGAAGCGCTGTCTCTACTAAAAACACAAAAAATTAGCTGGGCATGGTGGCGGATGCCTATAGTTCCAGCTACTCAGGAAGCTGAGGCAGGAGAACAGCGTGAACCCAGGAGGCAGAGCTTGCAGTGAGCCGAGATCACACCACTGCACTCCAGCCTGGGCGACAGAGCGAGACTCAGTCTCAAAAAAAAAAAAAAAGAAAGAGAAGGAGAGACTGAAATGCCAGTAAAAATTCTGTAGAAAGGGAGAAAATGAAAATATAAAAGGGAAAAGGGATAAACATATGTGTTTTAAGAAGGTGGGAGACATAGGATCCAGAACACAGAAGGAAAGGACTGTTCTTTGATGGACAGAAAGACATCTGTTTTATTGTAACAGGAGAGAAGGAGAAATGATATGAGCAAATGTAAGAAGGTTGAAAAGGTTCTGTTTTCATTCTCCCTTACCTGGGAAGAAATTTCTTTGGAGTATTTCTCAGAGCCCTTTTAGTGTCCAAATCTGTGGAATTTCCTGTTCTTATTGTCTTGTGCAATATTTTATATTATAGATCATTACTTTTAAAAAACTCGCTCCTTTTAAAAATATATTTCAAGCAGACAAAACAGTCTAAAAATAATACAATAAATGCCCACGTATACTAGCTTAAAAGATACAAAAGAAGTGTCAATTCCTTTCTCTTTCTCTCATAAATAATTATTATGTTGAATTAGGTGTTTATCATTCCCACACTTGTTTTTATACTTTTATTAATTACATGTATCATATCTGTATCAATAGTACATAATATACATGACTACAGATATAATAAATATAAATATATCTTTAAGCAATGTAGAATATTGGCTGAACTATTTTAGTTTTCAATGTCAGTCAGTCTATAAGAGGTAAATCTTTACAGTCTGAAAAGTGCCATAATTTGGTACTCTTAATTGATAGTTTAGTGGGCATCAAATTCTAGGTTTATAAGTTTATTAGTTTTTCCTTAGCTCTATGAGGATACTATTTCCTTAACTTCTGGCTCTTAGTATTATTCTTGAGAAATCTATTATTGCTCTATTGCTGACCTAATTATTTCTTTGTAGGTAATCTATCTTTTATATCTGATTTCTTTCTAGATTTTATCTTCGTCATTACAGCACTACAATTCACTGCTTTCACAATTTCAGTGTGCCTCAGATGTACTTCTTTTTATTTATTCTGCTTCAGATTCTTTGTGAGACAGTCTTTCATCAATTTGGGGAAATTATTAACCATTATCTCATCAAACTTGTCTCTCTCTCATTCTCCTTTCTTATCTTGCTTTCTGAAAATCTTGTTAGATAATGTATTGAAGGTTCTCATTCTATCCTCATTTTTCTTAATCTCTATTTTTCATTCCCTATTTCTCCATACTGTCTTCTATATAATTTCCTCAGAACTATCTTGCATTTACTAATCTCCCTTCATCAGTATCTAATATGCTGTTAGTTAGTCCATTAAGTTTTCATTTTAATGACTTTATTTTAAATGTATAGATGTTCAATTTTTTCTTTAAATTGAATTTTTTTTTAATACTTTAAGTTCTAGGGTACATGTGCACAATGTGCAGGTTTGTTACATATATATACATGTGCCATGTTGGTGCGCTGCACCCATTAACTCATCATTTACATTAGGTATATCTCCTAATGCTATCCTTCCCCCCACCCCTTCCCCACAATAGGACCCAGTGTGTGATGTTCCCCTTCCTGTGTCCAAGTGATCCCACTGTTCAATTCCCACCTATGAGTGAGAACATGCGGTATTTGGTTTTCTGTTCTTGTGATAGTTTGCTGAGAATGATGGTTTCCAGCTGCATCCATGTCCCTACAAAGGACACGAACTCATCCTTTTTTATGGCTGTATAGTATTCAATGGTGTATATGTGCCACATTTTCTTAATCCAGTCTGTCACTGATGGACATTTGGGTTGATTCCAAGTCTTTGCTATTGTGAATAGTGCCATAATAAACATACGTGTGCATGTGTCTTTATAGCAGCATGACTTATAACCCTTTGGGTATATCCCCAGTAATGGGATGGCTGGGTCAAATGGTATTTCTAGTTCTAGATCCTTGAGGAATCGCCACACTGTTTTTCACAATGGTTGAACTAGTTTACAGTCCCACCAACAGTGTAAAAGTGTTCCTATTTCTCCACATCCTCTCCAGCACCTGTTGTTTCCTGATTTTTTAATGATGGCCATTCTAACTGGTGTGAGATGGTATCTCATTGTGGTTTTGATTTGCATTTCTCTGATGGCAAGTGATGATGAGCATTTTTTCATGTGTCTGTTGGCTATATGAATGTCTTCTTTTGAGAAGTGTCTGTTCATATCCTTTGCCCACTTTTTGATGGGGTTGTTTTTTTCTTGTAAATTTGATTGAGTTCTTTATAGGTTCTGGATATTAGCCCTTTGTCAGATGAATACATTGCAAAAATTTTCTCCCATTCTGTAGGTTGCCTGTTCATGCTGGTGGTAGTTTCTTTTGCTGTGCAGAAGCTCTTTAGTTTAATTAGATCCCATTTGTCGATTTTGGCTTTTGTTGCTGTTGCTTTTTGTGTTTTAGACATGAAGTCCTTGCCCATGCCTATGTCCTGAATGGTATTGCCTAGGTTTTCTTCTAGGGTTTTTATGGTTTTAGGTCTAACATTTAAGTCTCTAATTCATCTTGAATTAATTTTCATATAAGGAGTAAGGAAAGGATCCAGTTTCAGCTTTCTAATTATGGCTAGCCAATTTTCCCAGCACTATTTATTAAATAGGGAATCCTTTCCCCATTTCTTGTTTTTGTCAGGTTTGTCGAAGATCAGATGGCTGTAGATGTGTGGTATTATTTCTGAGGCCTCTGTTCTGTTCCATTGGTCTATATCTCTGTTTTAGTACCAGTACCATGCTGTTTTGGTTGCTGTAGCCTTGTAGTATAGTTTTTTCATTTTGTTTTGTTTTGTTTTTTGGTTTTAAGGAGTGGAGAGTTTAATAGGCCAGGAAGAAGGGAGAAGGCAGAAGAAAGAATCTCCCCTGTACAGAGACCAAGGGTGGGGAGGCTCCAAAGCCAAGAGAGGAAACCCCAAGTACAATGGACACCAGTCAGGTATATATGCAGAGGCTGGAGGAGCTGGTATCTGATTTGCATAGGGCTCAGGAGATTGGTTTGACTAGGCATGTCATTCACGTAGCCCACTAAAAAGCTGGTCCTCCCATCCTAGGCTTTTAATATGCAAATGTACGGCACCATGATGTTCTACACAAGTGGGGATACATGGGGGCAGCCATGTTGCCAGGAACAAGTGGGGCAAGGGCAAGAAGGCCACAGGAATTACCATGTTTGGGTGGACCATTTCTAATAGCCTGCATTTGCATATCAAAGTTTGCCTGCCTTGCTCTAAGAGGAGGGGCTTTACAAGAAACATTTCCAGAGATACTTTAAAAAATGAAAACTTCCCAAGGAACCCTTTTCCTCTCTATTTGCCTAAAATAATTTCTTAATAACTCCTACAACATTCCTCCCCACCAGGGAGAGGTCACAGTAATTGCTGTTAGGGGGTTTGGAGCAACGACTTCTTCTGGCTACTTGCTGAAAAGGGGCATCGAATGGGGAAGAGCAGCTAGGGCTCCTCCTGGGGTGGATCTAAGGGTCCTCAGAAGAATAGCATGTCCATGTGGGATTCAATTTGCAGCACCATTTGGAGTTTGATTGCTTCTAGGTGAGAAGAAACAATTCGAGTTATAGTATTGAGTATACAAGGTCCAAATATCAAAACAAGACATATAAGCAAGAGAGGGCTTAATAAAGGGCTTAACCAATTCCATAAAGAAGATGGGAATTTATTAAAGAGGGATTGTAGTCATCCAGGGCTGAAGCTGGCATTTTCCCTGAGCCTGTCAATAATTTTGATTTGATCTTTAAGTAACTGTAGATTTTTCTCTACTTTACTAGAGGTGTTAATCATCACTAAACCCAATAAAAAGTCCTAGCAAATTCAGTAATAGTAAAACTTTTATGCTTCCTTTTTGTCAGTAACTATTATTCCTGCTATAAGGATAATAATTAAGCAAAATACAACAGCAATGGAAACTCTGTTCAATATTTCAGTTAGATGGTGCTACCATGTATAACCCTATTGCAAATAGTAGAGTGAGTATAGCAGTTCCCACAAGTGTGGTGTAGTAGATAATTTCCACATACAATTTTACTTGCCAAGAGATAGAATTTCACTTTGGCGGTCTGTGAAGCTTTGGTTTTATTTTCCCAAACAAAGAAACCTCCAGGTTATGGGTACCCTACTTACTTTCATTACCTGGCAGAATTTGCAGTATAATTGCCCAAAACTAGTATATTGATTCAGATTTTTACATTACCCATCCCTTTTTATTTCTTCCAAGCTACAGAAGATTACTACTTTATTCACAGGAATAAGAAGGATTAGTTTAAAATGTAGGCAAAAATCTTAAAAACAATTGAGACTAGGATTTAATGACAAATGTATGATAAGCTTTGGAGCAAAATTTTTCTCTCCAGTTCTCATTTTTAGTAAAAACTAATTATGAATAAACTTTAGTCTTATACTTGGCTTGATTATTTGCATGAAGTGCAGTAAGAATGGTTATTTCTACGTAGGTCTTTTGGATTGGCTTTGATGAAACTCTGTTCCACAAGGAATCTTAGATAAGACCTTTAAAGTCGAGCCCAGACATGGATTTGTGTCCTCAAATACCTGTGAGTTGGGTGACCCTCTCTTCGTGAGGTCCCAAGATAAACTCGGAGCTTCCAGACCTGTTAGAAAGTGACATTCTTTATTGACCACAGGTTAGAAACCCTGTGAAGGGACTGTATAGACAAGGTATGAGGCCAGTTCTTCAAGGGGCTCTTATTGACTCTGCACATCAAGCTTGATTCCTAAAAGGGAAACACACCGTTTCAGCCAAAGCCTTGGTAAAATAACCAGTTTATCCAATTGTGTCCTGCTGACAAAGAAAAATGGATTCTTATTGCACCGATGCAAACAACTATATTGCCACAAGTTAAGAATACTTACAGGTAGTCTCCAAATTTTAGAGGAACCAGGTGGAGAAAAATGAACATGCTCCAAATTTTGTTTACAGTAGTATACCTTATTCAATTATTAACGGCCATAACTAGTTTAAACTAGTTTCCTTGACTCTGAAAAACAAAACAAGGATCAGCAATATTCCAAGCAAAAGTTGAAAAGGTTGCTTAAACTTTTTGAATGCAGTCCACTTAGTTAACTCTTGTTTTGCTTAAGAGTTGTGAACATGTCAGTTCTGTAACTGTCTTTATTTTTACAGTGTCTTGCTACTTTCCTCAGGTTTTAATCTTCCTTCACTTTTCATTCTATGTATCTTCTATGTGAAATCTTATTTATCACAGCTATGCAAATGACTCCAAAGTCTCTATCTTTAACCCAGTGTTCTCTCCCAAGCTTTAATCACATATTTCCAGTTGCTTTCTAGACGTTATTAGATGTCTTATAACTCATGCTGTGAAGTTTATCTGACTACTCAAATAATGTATCCATTCTGTGACTTATGATGACACTCACCTCACTTGATACTTGGCAATAGCCGGTGTAGGTTCTCTTTGCATGTGAATAAGACTGCATGTCTCTGAGTACAGGAATCATGTTTTGTGCTTCTTAGAAGACTTCTGGATATCTTTAACCCTACCACGACCACTTGAATACTTCCCAAGCCAGACTTTCTTAGATTCAACTTTCCATGTCATCTCACATATGCTCATCATTTAACGAAAAAGATTATAACTTACATTGCTGTCCTTCATGGAATTTAGCATAGGAGTTGCTCATAGTAGGTTTTTGTTAGACGATCAGATTGGTAAGTAACCGGCAAGTGGATCCTTTTAAGTTTTTCCTTGGTAACTTAAGAGCTTAAACTTATACCACATAATTTGGTGACGTTGTCTCCTTACTCCCATACCTCAAAGCGTCAGTAAATAAACAGGTATTTATCTTTCAGGACAAGAAGCTAATTGCTAGTATGAGTCATATTAACCTAAATTCTAACAACATGGGCCAACCTGTTATTTTACTTTTCGTTTTAGTCTTCATCTCAAGTCACAAGGTAGTATCAGTAACTAAAGCATAAAATAAAATTATAGTCAAGCTTTATTTTCAAGTGGAATGAATATTCAGTCCTCAAAGTAAAAACATGGGCATAATGGGCAAGAAGCTCTTTGAAAGAGAATAGCATTGCCAGTAGCCTAGCACTTTTATTCAGGACTAAAGAGTGTGGTGAACTAAATGATTCCAGGATCTTAAGTGTAATAGGAAAGAAATTGTGTCATTCTGAGATGAGGAGAAGTTTTGGTTTGTTGGCTAACATCTATGGCAAGGCAGGCAGATTGTGTCAAAGGCTCGGTTGTTTTGTTTTGCTTTATTTTTCATCCGAAATGGAAAGAGATTTACCCATTATATCAATCGTTAAACATGAAATACTACATAAAATTAATTAGATTCCTTACACATATTGGGGGGAGAAGAGACTGTTTTGTTTTTCTCCTTTTCTCTGCCTTTTATACAATGTATACATTCCTGTTGTAAAACACAAAGGCAGATTTTCAGTATACAGGATTAAATATGAACTTTCCTCTTTACCTTCCCAGTCCTTTTCCTCTCCCCAGTCTTTCTCTATATGTACAATTCTGTATCAGTGTGAAAGTGTGGATATATATTTATATCATTTCATAATAAAATGGAATCACACTGTAGGTATATTGTATGACTTTCTTTTTTCTCTTAACAATATAATTTAGAATTTTTTCCATTTCAGTACAGATTTGTCTCCATAATTCTTTCATGTTGTGAATGCACTATACTTCGTAAAACCATTTTCTTACTGATTAACATTTCCAACTCTTTGGTATAAAAACAGTATTGCACAAAAGGCTTGTATACTTATCTTTGTACAAATATGCTTTAGATAGATTCCTATAAGCAGAATTGCTGGGTCAAATTTTAATTTTAATTAATATGCCAAATTACCCTTCAAAATATCCTTATCGATGTGCACTTCCTCAAATAGTGTTTGGGAATGCTTGTTTTCCTACATACTCCAATAACACTGGACATTACTGGCGACTCACTGCTTAACTGAAAGTAAAAATAATAAAAGCCATGTAAGTTGGTAGAGAGACAAAGACAAGATGAAGGAAAAAAATAAGTTCTAATTACCTCATCTTTAACATGGTAAGTTAATAGATGATGTCCAAGATTAAAACAGGTGGTTTAGAAAAAAGAAAAAGGGAGAAAACCTCACATAAAATGACTCCAAGAAGGGTCTTGTAGGATCTAATACCTCTGTGGGAAAGACATAACATGAGGTTTATTCATTTTTTACTTGTCTTTTATTTCTGCTAAATTTAAATTAATTGAATTTAATACCTTTTATAACTTTCTCTTTTTCTTCTTCCTCTGTGTATGTCTCTCTCTCACTCAATTTTCATTGTATTTACACACATAAACAGATATCACTGGCTATTTCTGGATAGTGGTACTTGGATTGCTGGCTGCTTTCTTCTTTGTCCCTTTCTATGCTGTTTGAATATTTTAATGAGTATCCATCATGTTTATTAAATCAATAAAGGTTTTACTCTGAAATCCAAAAATAAAAACATGAAAGAAATGTTATACGTGTGTGTATATACACATACATCCACATGTTGAAAATCCAAGAAGTACAGAAAGATACAAAATAAAATGTGAAAGCTTCCTATCCTTCCCACTCCTTACCTCATATCTTCTCCCCAAAGATAACTACTATATGTAGTGTCTTAAAATTACTTTTAACAAGTTATGCATATACAAAGTACTTACATACACATAGAACACATATTCCTTTTTATTTACACTAAATCACCCATACACTGTTCCATACACTTTTTTATTAATATGGTATCTTGGAAATCTTTATACATCAGCACTTACAGACACACATGTCTGCTGCTGTTCTTTGAGGCCCCATTCATATATAGTATTTTCAGTACATCTATGAGTCGTGAATTCCAGAAGACCAATGAGAGTACAAGGTAAATGGTTTTTTAAAACTGCCAACCACTTATGCTGAACAAATGACAGAAGGAAAAGGCAACCCATAGTTTCTCCTCCTTTCAGTCCTTCCTTACTCATCATCAGCATGCCGAAGATAGAGTATTGGCGGCATATGCACATATCAAGAAATAAAAGTTTTAAAATTTGAGTTAGTTTCGTGCTGCATTTCCACTCTTTTAGTAAGAACAAAATATATATGCATGCATGTACTATGAAATACAATTTCAATGATGATACATACATCTTAAACGCTGTTACATTTGTTTTTTATCTTTTTTTAATTTCAATAGGTTTTGGGGTAATAGGTGGGGTTTGGCTACATGAATAAGTTCTATAATGGTGATTTCTGAGATTTTGGTGCACCTGTTACCCGAGCAATGTACACTGTATCCAATGTGTAGTCTTTTATGCCCCACCCCCACACCAACCCTTTCCCCCAAGCCCCCAAAATCCACTGAAACATTTTTATGCCTTTATGTCCTCATAGATTAGCTCCCACTTATGAGTGAGAACATACCATGCTTGGTTTTCCATTCCTGAGTTACTTCACTCAGAATAACAGTCTCTAATTCCATCCAGGTTGCTATGAATGCCATTATTTCATTCCTTTTTATGGCTGAGTAGTATTCCATGGTATATATACCACATTTTCTTTATCCACTTATTGACTGATGGGCATTTGAGCTGGTTACATATTTTTGCAAGTGCGAATTGTGCTGCTATAAACATGCATCTGCAAGCATCTTTTTTGTATAATGACCTTTTTTCCTCTGGGTAGATACCCAGTAGTGGGATTGCTGGATCAAATGGTACACCTACTTTTAGTTCTTTAAGGAATTTCCACGCTGTTTTCCATAGTGGTTGTACTAGTTTGCATTCCCACCAGCAGTGTAAAAGTGTTCCCTTTTCACCACATCCATGCCAACATCTACTTTTTTTTTTTTTAATTATGGCCATTCTTGCAGGAGTAAGGTGGTATTGCATTGTGGTTTTGATTTGCATTTCCCTGATAATTAGTGATGTCCAGAAATGTCCTTATATTTGTTTTAAAACTGGCATTGTAGGGCTGGGCACGGTGGCTCATGCCTGTAATCACAGCACTTTGCGAGGCTGAGGCAGGCAGATCACAGAGTTCGAGACCACCCTGGCCAACATGGTGAAAACCTGTCTCTACCAAAAATACAAAAATTAGCTGGGCATGGTAGCAAGCACCTGTAATCCCAGCTACTTGGGAGGCTGAGGCAGGAGAATCACTTGAACTCAGGAGGCAGAGGTTGCAGTGAACCGAGATTGTGCCATTGCACTCCAGCCTGGGCAACAGAGTGAGACTCCATCTCAAAAAATAAAACAAAACAAAATAAAATAAAATAAAATAAAATAAAATAAAATAAAACTGTTATTGTACAACATGAAGATATATGGTAAAATTCATTCTAATAACTTAAATTATAATCTTTTCTTTGTTTAGAATGACATTAAACAGCAAACAAAAAATAATATGACAAGTCAAAAGAGAATCACAAAATAAAGGAAAAAGTTTTATTTTAATACTTTTAACAGCACTTTCCTTTTGCTCTTGAACAAAGGGCTCCATACTTCTGTTTTGCATTGGTCCCTGCAAATTACGTAAGTGGCCCCATTCATCAATCTAAAAACTGAAAGGAAGTTTCAGTGAGCATGGGAGACTTTCAATTCTTGCCTTACAGCAGCATGGCAGACATTGACAGTTGCTTACCCTATAACTATTCTCTTTCTGCCTTGCTAACAGAAACCCCATTTTGTTCAGGATGACAATAAGTGCTGTCTAAAAAATAAAGAAAGATTTAAAAATAAAATACTAATTTCTATTATGATTGTGTACTTTCAACTGAATTTATATGTATCGATACATATAGATAGATAGATAGATAGATATGCATTTTTGACATGGATTTTTTTAAAGATATAAAAAATTAAAATACTTTATTTTTTTAACAGAGCACATTTCCTTAATCAGTCTCTAATGCATTTATGGAGAACTAAACGACCCAATTCTAGCTAATGAGATGTAAACCAAAGTTTACTGCGTGGGGTTTATGAAAAACCTGTTTTCTTGATTTAAGGAGTAAGAAGCAGACTCAGTTGACATGTACCTTTGCCTTTACTTTTCATCCTTTTTCTGCCTTAAAAACATATTTAATGCCTAGAATTACAGGCCATCTTGAGACATGAGGATGAAAGCTACCTGAAAAGAATAGAAAAACAAAAACACAGAGGACTGCCTACCTCTGAACTTCTTAGAGGGTGAGAAAATAAATCAGGATTTGGGTAAGTCACTACAGTTAGGTTTCTGTTACCTGAGCTGAACACAACCAATCCTTAACCAATACAGACTAGATAACATGAAAACTCTTCTACTGCAAATACTTAGAAATGCTGGGTAAAGAGCAGCAAAATAAATAAATAAATTAATAATAATGCATACTTGAGCTTACAAAAAAAAAAGACAGGGAAATATTCAGGTGGCAGAAATAAAAAAATAAACTAGACACCAGGGTCTTGAACACACAATATGACCTCGTCTGGAGTGGGGAAAGGATTGAATGAGGATGGTGCTTGAATGTTTAAATCCATGTGGGGATAAATGGATTTTTAAAATGTGATATATGTATACAATGGAAAACTATTCGGCCTCTAAAAAGAAGGAAATCCTGTCATTTGTGTCAACACAGATGAATCTTAAAGACATTATGCTAAATGAAATAAGCCAGGCACAGAAAGATGAATATTGCATGATCTCACTTAAATGTGGAATCTAAAAAAGTTGAACTCAATAGAAGCAAAGAGTGGAATGGTGGTTGCAAGCGCTGGGAGAGAGTGAGGGAGCTGGATGACGTTGGTCAAAGGATATACAATTTCAGTTACATAGGAGGAATAAGTTCAAGAGATCTATTGTACAACATAGTGACTGTAGTTAACAACATGTTGTATTCTTCACAATCACTAAGAACTGACTTTAAGTGTTCTCACCATAAAAATAAGTATGCGAGGTAATGTATATGTTAAGTCACTCAATTTAGCCATTCCAAGATGTATACATATTACAAATCAGGTTGTATACAATACAGTATATACAATTTTCATTTGTCAATTTTCATTAATTATTATTATTTTTTAAGATGGAGTTTCGCTCTTGTTGCCCAGGCTGGAATGCAATGGCGTGATCTCGGCTTACTGCAACCTCCGCCTCCTGGGTTCAAGTGATTCTCCTGCCTCAGCCTCCCAAGTAGCTGGGATTACAGGCACCCACCACCACACCCGGCTAATTTTTGTATTTTTATTAGAGACAGGATTTCACCATGTTGGCCAGGCTGGTCTCGAACTCCTGACCTCAAGTTATCCACCCACCTCAGCCTCCCAAAGTGCTAGGATTACAGGTGTGAGCCACTGCGCCCGGCCTTTATAATTTTTAAAAATACATGGTAACTTGTGATAAGACCATGGGCCCTTGGTGCAATCAGAAATCAGTTAAGTGTGAGCACACCCTGTCCCCCAACTTCATAACCTCACACACACACACACGTTAAAAACCCATGAAATTCTGTACCCTCAATGAAATGGTAGACTAGATAAAACTCACTCCCTGGCATAGCAAGAAGCTTTTCTGTCATGGCACAAGCTCTGAAAGAGAAAAAAAAAAAAAAAAAAAACAAGGCAGATCTATCTCCCTTGAGAATTTGAATCATAGTTTGTACTCCCACTGATCTGGGTTCAAATTTATAATATCTGAATGATCTTAGAACTTCCAAGCCAAGAAAGAAATTCATATAAAAATTGCTCACTAGCCAGTGATAACCTTACGGGTCTCTGACAGAAGAAACATTTTTTTTCTACATCACTAAAAATGAGCCATAAAAAAAAAAAAAAAACACGAAAAGGAATCAATGTACAAAGCAAAAGGAATCAATCCACAAAGAATAAAAGTCATCAAATATACAAATATAAGTGTTAGACCCCTAAATGCAAAAGGATTTATCTATATGATACCATTTATGCAGTTTAAAAATATAACATAGTAGTACCCTTTATAGATAACATACAAATTCAGTGAAAGTACAAAAACAATAGATATTAATCATACCAATTTAAAAATAGTGGCTAACTCTGGGCAAGGAATAGTGTCAAGAAAAGCCTGAAGAATTGATCCAGACTGAAGGAGAACTGAGCAACATGCCAACTGGATGCAGCACATGATCTTTCTTGGCTGGGATGTTTTTGCTGTAAAGACATTGGAATAATTGGCAAAGTTTGAGTGGGGTTTCTAGGCAAAGGGT
This sequence comes from Macaca mulatta, assembly GCF_049350105.2. NCBI lineage: Eukaryota > Metazoa > Chordata > Mammalia > Primates > Cercopithecidae > Macaca > Macaca mulatta. Next base: position 153,939,311 of record NC_133406.1, on the reverse strand, counting down.
ACACAGAAGTTTTTGTACTATTCTTGCAACAGTTTTCTTAGTTTGTAAATTGTTTCAAGTTAAAAAAAATTGTTTTTAAAAAGAGGATAAAAATGAGAAATAGGAAACAGTTTCAGAGAAGAAATTGCCAGAATAGATCAATTGGTGGTGGGAAATAAGAGGAAATAATCAAAGGGGACTCTGATTTCTGGCTTAGGTGATTTGGTGTGTATGATTCAATTTATCAATATAGGAAACCCAAGAAAAGAATTTTCAGGAAAAGCAAACTACAACAGACTTGCCACTGGAAATATTGAATCTATGGATAAATAGGTAGTTGGAAATGGAGGTTGGGGGTGATGGTGTCACAAAAGAGCTTAGCACTGTAAACATCTTGATTTGATTACTTTCTTCACTTACTAAATCATTTGGGAATTCACTATGTTTCCAGTGCAAACCATAAAATATATAAAAATAAATAGGAAATGGACACTGCCCTTAAGGGACTCATATCTGGTAAGAGAAATAGAATCAATCTGTAGGCAAAGGGTAGAGAGTGATGGAGCAAGTTCTAGAGGGTGACAAGTTAGTTCTCAACCTTGGTCACTCATTAAAAACACCAAGAGGAACTCCTAAAACATCCCAGTGCCCAGTCTGCACTCTAGGACTGGATCCAGGCATCAGTGGTTGCTTAAACTCTCCAGGTGATGCCAATGTGCAGCCAAGATTAAGGGATCAGTGGCTCTACTCAGAACACCTGAGGCAACTATTCCTTTGAAACATTTGGCAATGATGGAGGAAAGAGTGTGGAGAGAACAGGAGGTGGAAATAAGGAAATTTGATTCAAGAGGCTTCTACCAAACAGAGTGATGATTTATACTTTCTCTGTAAAGAAAGCGAATCAGCTGGGCGCGGAGGCTCACACCTGTAATCCCAGCACTTTGGGAGGCTGAGGCAGGCGGATCACTTGAGGCCAGCAGTTCGAGACCAGCCTGGCCCACATGGTGAAACTCTGTCTCTACTAAAGATATAAAAAACTAGCCGGGCGTAGTGATGCATGCTTGTAATCCCAGCTACTTGGGAGGCTGAGGCAGGAGAATCTTTGAACCCAGGAGGCAGAGGTTGCAGTGAGCTGAGATCACACCATTGCACTCCAGCCTGGGTGGCAGAGCAAAACTGTCTCAAAAAAAAAAAAAAGGTATCAAAGGCTAAGAATAAGGATATATGAAAATAAGGTAAGTGTTTTATGGAGAATGGGGAAACAGGATTACAGCTACAGAGCGTGCAAAAGAAAGAAGTAACATTGTTGTTTTTCCAAGCCTGGGAAGATGGAAACACTTGAGGATGAGGATTCAGGTACACCACCGTGCCCACCATTAAAGGGGAAATTTATTATTATTATTATTTTTTTTTTTTTTTTTGACACAGCGAGGGTTTTTACATTCCCAGACCAGGGTGAAAAATCCGCTGTGATCCAACAAAGCCCCTACTCTGTGCTTGGCAGCCAATCAGCCACTGTGGGATGGTGACCTGAGAGTCCCGGACCTCATCCTGATGCCCCCATCTGGAGACTCTCGGGACACAGCAGGTGTGGCGTCTGGGATGTACTTTATTGGACAGTGGTGGCCCAAGTTTTGGTCTGGAAGCACTGGGGCTCTGGACCCTGGCACTGAGTTTGAGGAGGCCCGGAGTTCAGGGCTGTTTGGAGCAAGACCACAAGCGGCTGGTGAGGGAGCCGAGGAAGAGGTTCTGCTTCTTGGACTTGGAGAGCTCGGCCAGGCGCCGCTGCTCCTCCTGCTCTAGCCGGCTTTGCTGCTGTTTGAAAGCTGCCAGCGGATCATCCTCCAGGGCGTAGTGCTCCAGTATGTTTCGCACGTCCTCCACACCGTTCAGTGCAATAGTCTTGAGGAAGGCAGACAGGTCCAACAAGACCCGGTCATCAGGGTTGCCGTCCCAGGGCTGCAGGGCGACGCCATTATAGGGCTGCAGGCGGAAGGCTTCCTTCTTGCAGTTCACAACTACTCGAGCTGGGTCCCGATTCAGACATGAAATGTCCTTAACATGGTGTCCATCCATGTATCTTGTGGCTTCCCGGAATAGGCGGTAGGAGATGAAGCCGTGGGGGTCCACGCTATCAATGAGTGGAAACGTAGTCATGCCAGTCTCTGACGTAAAGATGACAATTTCATATAAAGGGGTGAGCTGCTGGAACAAGGTCTCGATGCCTGGGCGCTTCTTAAACCTCCAGCCAGTGGCCAGCGACCACTCAGGATGCAAGAGGACGCCGGTGAGCTCCAAAACGAGCGTGTAGGGTGGCTGGTAGTACGGCTCCTGCAGTGGGTCTGGGAGAAGGCAAGGGCCGGTGGGCTTGATGATCATCTGTCTATAATCTTTGAAATATTTGTATGTCCGGCGCAACTACTGTACCAGAATTGGATCATTGTGGAACTCATGAGGAATCCTGGCACCATTTTCGTCCACTGGGTTGTTTCCAAAGATATAGACGACGCTCACGGTCCCACCAGCTCCAAGCAGCCCAGCAAGCCAGAGCGCAACTTTTTTGGCATAGCTGGGACCCTCTGAGCCTGGCTGCTGCTGTGGCCCTTGTGCCTTAGTGCCCCCGCGTCTCCCGATCTCTGCGGCCTGATCTGGGGCCCGGAGGGGCGGCGTCGCCAACCTCGTGCACAGTCCCAGCGAGCCGAGTCGGAGCCCGCTCCGCAAGCGCGAGAACAGCTCTGCTGAGGCAGCCATCTTGCCAAGGGGAAATTCTTTAATGGGGGTCACGGTGGTGTGATCCTTTTATAGAGACGAGCATAGGTTACGGCAAATATACCTACTTTAAAAACAGCGCTCTGGGAAGAGGGTAAGTGCTTTTCCACATAAAGACCTAAAATAGACAATAAATGAGAAATAGGATTTTTTTATTATAAACTTATTTTTCCATATTTCTGGAAAATTAGAGACATGGAGTATTTCAAAGCTGGGAGATTCCATTATATTGGAGTTACCTTAGAGAGGGGGCTGTTTCTGCCACCACAACAAAGAATGAAACAACACAAATATTTACGTTTTCTTCTTGTCCTCATAATGCTTTTACTGCACTCGTCTTTTCACATCTATTGCATCTGTGACTGTGGTTTCAGTGAAACACGGAAGCCTGAATGTGAGCTCATTTCATTGCCTGCTGCACAACCACACAAAACAGAGAGAGCATTTTCTTATTCTTGAAATATGATAGCAACGTCTCCTTCCATGCTTGTACCTGTTTTAATTCCTTTCAAGCAGAGGCTGTATCGTGAAGCATGCTTAAGAAGTTAATTGGAATGACAGGATTTGGAACGGATGTCACATCATATTCTCATTTGTTATTAAAATTAGTCACGCTTAATTGTTAAGGGCTATGCTGTGTCGCTCGCCATCTTTGTGTCCTCCACCTGGCACTTTGCTTTCACACAGTAGGCACGTAGTGTTGAGGTCCTGGAAGGTTGTCAAGTAACCGACCGGGAGCTTGAGGACAGGACACTGTCTTGTTCAGCGTGGTATCTCCGACACTCGATTCAGTGCCTGGCACACAGGAGGTATTCAGTTATGCTAAATGAATGAGCAACCGGCTCGGTGGGGGACAGTAAATCCAACGCTATTCCGCAAACGTTCGCTGTGCGGCATCCAGGCCTCAGGGACCAAGTGTGTCGCGCGGTGCCATACTGTGACTGGGACCTGTCAGTTCAAATTTCCAGATATTGTAATTCTATGCTGTAATTCCTATATTTACTCTTAAAACAAAAAGAGAAATGTGCGTCGCGTTCGCTCTGGGTTCTCGGAGGTTAAGTGCAAGCACGCAGAGGCGCCGAGACCCTGCGGCTCTCCCTCGCCGCTTCCTCCACAAGAGCCGGGCGGAGCTCCCAGCGCGTCCCGGGGCTGCGCCGCCGCAATCCTCAAGGGGTCGCTGTTCCCGCGATAACCTCGAGAAAGGCTCCACCCCGCGGCCCGCGCTCGCTTCCCCCTTGGGGCCCGGCTCCACACTGCCGGGTTGCCGGTCCATCTCCGGCTAGCCCACGGGGCCCATCGTCGACGTTAGCGGCCGCTCTCCGGACCGACTGACCCATCCTTGGCGCCGCCGCCGCGGGCGCTCGTTCTCCTCCCTCGCCCCGCCTTCATCCACCCCTTTCACGGAAACGACAGCTGCGGCGGCGGGGCTGGCGCCGCCTCCCTCCACCTACCACGTCTGCCCTCGCCGCTGTAGCCCTGCGTCCCAGCCCGGCCGCGGCGCCTCCGCCTCGCCGCCGCTAGGTCAGCCGGCTCCGCCGGGCTGCCGCCCAGGATGAACATCATGGACTTCAACGTGAAGAAGCTGGCGGCCGACGCAGGCACCTTCCTCAGTCGCGCCGTGCAGGTACCCTCGTGCTGGGGGGAAAAGGGGTGGCGGCGCCAGGGAAGGTTGAGGGAGGGGACCCCAGCCCGACGCAGCGCCCCTGGCCTCGCCGACCACCCAGCGGGCCTGCTGCAGCCAGAGGCCTAGGAGATGGGCGCGGCCTGGTCCCCTCCCCGGGCCCGGCGGCGGTTTTCTGTCCCGCTCCTGCCCAACCGCCGCTCCACGGGAAGCGAGGCGGGGTGGGGCCGGCCGGGAGCTTCCTCCCACCCCAGCACGACACTAAGGCTGCACTGTCCGCCTTTAATCCCACGACGCCAGTGCTCCACCCCGGGGCTGGCGGAGGCTTACGAGTCCGTTGGGGTAATCGAGACATTGGCCATTGCTGCACAACCCCCCACCCTTTCCTTTCGTCTCTCACTCTCCCCTCCGAGTCCAAGAAGGGAGTTTCCTTTTCCTGTCCTTCAACCCAGAGAGCTGCCAACACAGTTTCCTCCGGCCCTCTTTCTCCCTGAAAGGACTGTCCTGGGCTTGGCAGCCCGCGGGGGAAATGGAGATCACCAGTTGGCGTTGAGGCTTTGCCAAGACCACGAGAAACCTAGGGTTGGGGGGTTCTCACTCTTTTTCAAAATGGGAAGTACCGGCTGTAGATCAAGGAGAGATGCGGGGAAATTTTTATGGCTATAGTCACACTAGTATGTTTCAAATACACTTTAAGGGAAGAAGCTGACCACCTCTCGATATTCTGCAATCAAGGAAGTGTCAGTACTAAGGAACTTGGGCCGTTTCCCACAGTCATCACCCACATTATGCCAACTCAGTAAATCTGTGAACAGATGTAAATTTCACAACATGAATTGTAAACAATCTGTTGTTTAAGTTAATGGCATAGTCACGGTAGCAACAACTTTCTCTTTTGTAAAAAGAAAACAAAAATAATTTTCTAATATGCATACCAAATTGGTGCTGAAATGTAAATCTGTTCTGTGGCTTTACTACTTTCCTTGCCTTTGCCCCAATTTTGTTGGCACAGTTGATCCTACATTGCACTATCCCTGGCAAAAGAATAGTAGAGCTAGAGCAAGGTGATAGCTGCCTGTATTATGAAAAACCTGTGAAGCACTTCGCAATGCATTTGACATATCTCCAGTCTTTTCCATAACTTTGCCAGATAGATGTTATTAACCCCTTTTATATATGTGAGGAAGCACCCTTACTGAGGTTAAGAAACTTACACAGCTAGTAAATAACCAGGTGCTGTCTGACCTAGTACTCCAAGCTGCTTTTTCTTCCGGGATAAGCATTCCAGATTTAAGATAGCTAGAATAATAGAATGTTGTGGCCTAGAGAGACCTTAAAAATCATCTGGTACAATCTGAGCATTTCCATATCAACAAGCAAGTAACACTTTAGAGATGGGAAATTCCTTCTAGCTTTTGATTTCTAAGTTCTAAAATCTGCATGGTGAGTAATAAGCTAGCTGCCTTAATCCTTTTCTTCCCTTCCTTCCCTAAAATATGATATATTGTAAAGACATTGAACCTTTATAGTTAAAATAATGTTTTGATTTAAATTCACTAGCTTCTAATAGTTCAAAGACAAGGTGCAAGAAGAATGAGTGATTGAGGGTCTGAAATGAATTCTGATGTGTGAGACACTTGTACACTTTTAACATTGACTGCAATAGAGGACTAGAGCCTGTGGTTTTTTTTTTGTCCTAGTGCTCATTACCTGTAATTCTAGATGCTTATGAGGATTTGACACTATATAATACTACTCTTTTAAATACAGTTAAATATGTTTCAGACATATAATTCACACCCCTTAAAGAGGACACATTTACTAGAATTTAGTCTGATTTAAATTGTGGATAGACTCGATTTAAAAAATTAAATCTAGCAAAGCTCTCAAAATGTGTACTTCCCAAAGAATTTTAATTCCTTGTTTCAAATTCCTTAGGAAAAAGTTTTAAAATTTTTGCTAATCTGTTAGCCATCAAATAATTTTTTCAGTCTTAAATATTTAAGTGTCTACTGCATGTCTGCTTGCGGCTACTATGGGCACTGGTGATACAGCAGTGAATAAAATCAGCAAAGTGTCTGCCCTCCTGAAGCTTACATTGTAGCAGAAGATAAGCTTGTAAATACATCAGGTGGTGATAAAAATCATGGCCAGAAGAATAGAATAACGGCAGGGATGGTGGTTGTTAACATCTTTATTAGTATTTTCTAACATTAGTATTGTGGTATAGATAGGATGGTCAGGGCAAGTCTTTCTAATAGGATGAAATTCAGGAGACCTCAAGGAAGAGACAGACCTAATTTTTTTGGAATAAAAGTATTTCAGGCAGCAGGAAGAAGTACAAAGACTGAAGTTACAGGGGCATTAAAGAGACCAATGAAGGAACTGTGGACATAATACAGGTAAAAGGCGATTGTAACTTAGATTACAGTGGTAGCAGTGAAGATTCCAAATTATCCAGTGAAGGTTCCAAATTATCCAGTATTGGCTGTTGGATTGGCTGAGAGAAAGATGAGTCAAGGATGACTCCAAGGTTTTGGCTTGAGCCATTCATTAAGGGAAAAATTTTTGGAGAAACAGGATCCTTTAATGTGTCCGCAGCTGTTAGAGATACATACTGAAATATTTATGGATAAACTTATACCATATCCGAGATTTGGTTTTTGTAGGTTTTTTTTGTGTTTTATTTTTTATTTATTTTGAGACGGAGTTTCGCTCTTGTTGCCCAGGCTGGAGTGCAACGGCGCAATCTCGGCTTATTGCAACCTTTACCTCCCCAGTTCAAGCGAATCTCGTATCTCGTCTTTCAAGTAGCTGGAATTACAGGCATGCACCACCACGCCAAGCTAATTTTGCATTTTTAATAGAGATGGATTTTCACCATGTTGGTCAGGCTGGTCTTGAACTCCTGACCTCAGGTGATCCACCTCCTTCAGCCTCCCAAAGTGCTGGGATTACAGGCGTGAGTCACCACACCAGTTGAGATTAGCTTTTGAATATTTCAGAAGAAAAAAAAAACAGAGGTCACTGAAACAACATTAACAGAATGTTGATAGTTGTGGAAGGTTGGTTATGGGTTCATGAGGTTTCATTGTACTGTTACACTTTTGTATGTTTGACATTTTCCACAATACTTTTTTAAAGATAAAATTTGTAAGAAAAAAAAGGATGCTTCTAAAACAGAACGTGTGAAATTTCGAATGCTATGTGGTGGTTTTCAACAAAACACTGCTTTCTCATCTCAGTATTTATTTCGTCCCTGAGTTTCTATATTAAATTGGATTGACATCAGTATAATGCCAAAGTACCAAGTTGCATGCTAAGAATAGCTTAAGAGCTATGCCAGTATCTCTTTATAAGCAGTAAGAATAGTAGAGAATTAAACGTTCATGTTTATAAATAATAATTTTCATTCAAATCAAATTGTACCCTAAGGAATATGCCAATCTTTGGTTGGCCAATGCCATACATTGTTTTCCATTTTACTTAAAAATTCCTAAGTTAAAAATTAAACATGTTTCTTGTTTTAAAAAAAGGTCAGATCAAACTAGTAAAGCACATAGATGAGTCCCATCACCGTTCCACTTCCCTCCTTTTAAAATTTGTTTTTAAGCCTTGGTACTTTAAAAAGAATGTTAAACTAGAATGTATAAATGAGTAGGAATGTTTATTCTTAACTAGCCCATTTGGGTGCTTGTTTTTAAGTACCTCAAGATGGTAAAATACAAAAGTATCAGGTAATTCACCCTTGCTTAATTGTTATTTTACTAGAGTTTTAAATGCCATTTGTTCTTAGAATCCATCTTTTTAGTCCAAACTTCTTAGTTGAGCATTAAATACTCCCTTACAATCTGGTTCTTTCTCTCACTTATATAAACACTGCATTCCAAATTATTTTTTAATTTCCAAAATATCTTGTACTTATTTTAGGCTTTTGTTCATATAGTTAAACTCCTCTTAAGTGTCCTGTCTGCTTATTCTTTCCTTTCCTTAAGATACAACTTTATTCATCTCCAAAATGGAGAGAGTAAAAAAAAAATTAAAAAATAAAAGTAAAATACAGAAACTTTTTTGAAGATATAGCTTTAAATCCATCTCAGCTAATAAGGCTTCTTAGACCACAAGAGCTTGCTGTGAAATCCTGAATCATTTTCAATTCCGAATGAATAGGTGGCACTTTTCTTCTAATGAACTATTGTGTTAGATCTCTTGGAACTCTAAAATTCTGTTACTCTTTCACATCATTAATAAGTTTGTATGTGCTAAGGCATCAACTCTGTTTCTTATTCCCCTCTCACAACATCTAACATGGTTCATTTTAACTTTTATATCATTTTAGCCAGGCAAATTACTATCCATATGTGAAGTTTAATCTTTGAAGGGCAACAATAAGCATGTTAAATAACAGTATCTTTATTAGAATTTTCTAACATTGTGTTTGCTGACCTTGAAATTAACTAATACCAGTATAAAATAATAAACCATTCAACCTGTATTTAAATTGAGTACCTCCTAGGTGCTTGGTGTTGAAAGATACAAAGCTGAATGAGACCCTGTTCCTGCCCTCAAAGACTTCATAGTAATAATCTCAAATTTGTCATAAATATTCTTTGTAGTAAATAGCCATTTTGTGAATAACTCTTTATTTGATAAATCTTTCAAGTGGATAAAGGAACAAGAGATGTGTTTTTAATTCAGAATTCTTACTGAAGCAAAACTTTGCTCACCATCATTAAAATAAGGGCATAGACTTTCTAAAAAGAATTTTTTAAATCAAATTACTTAGGGAGTTCATTTTAAATTTTCTAACACTTCCTCTAAACTGATTATTAAAGTCATGCTGTGAATTTCATGAACACCACCTATTTTCTAAGGAATATAGTTTTTAAAATATAGTTTTAACCTTGGCCTTGATCTCCCATTTATTTCGGCAAGTGTCATGGTGTGTCTAAGCTAAGGATGTAAAGATGAGTATGATGTTGCCATTAACTAGCTCCTGTCAGACCATCGCTGGAGTTCCAGCTTGGCCAAATAACTCTGTCAAGCGCTTCTGAAATCCTATTTCTTTTATAGAATTCACACTGTGACAACTTCACCATGTTTCTTAAATTCTAATAAATAAAATATGTCACATTCGAAATCCATACATTTTCTTGTTACATAAAAACTTTGCATGTTTAGTGTTACTTAAAACTGTTTTCATATCCTTTGGTGCTATTTGCATTATTTTAGTTAAGTAGATAGAAGATAGTTTGTTAACCTGATGTTAAAATTCACACTTATGTACTACATGAGTAAGGTAATTAGAAAATCTATAAATACTTCTTTTTTTTTTTTTTTTTTTTGAGACAGAGTCTCACCTTATTGCCCAGGCTGGAGTGCAGTGGCATGATCTTGGCTCACTGCAACCTCCACTTACCAGGTTCAAGTGATCCTCCTGCCTCAGCCCCCCTAGTAGCTGGGATTACAGGCATATGCCACCATGCCCAGCTCAATTTTGTATTTTTAGTAGAGACGGGGTTTCACCATGTTGGCCAGGCTGGTCTCGAACTCCTGACCTCAGGTGATCCACCTGCCTTGGCCTCCCAAAGTGCAGGGATTACAGGCATGAGCCACCACACCCGGCCTTTCTTGAAAGTGTTTTTAAAGTAATGACAGAGCTACAAATTAATCCTAAAGTCTTAACCGCACCCAATTGATGTACTCCTAGTTGCTTTGGTACTATATTTAAAATGTTCAAACACCTAAGTCAATTTCTTTAATGTTCTTTGGAGACCAACTTACTGAAAGAACCTCGACACAGATAGTGTATTTGAAGCAAAACTCCAGCACAGTGAAGTAGCAGTAATAACAGCTGACATTCCTAAATGGGCAAAAGAAGAAAGTAAAGTAATGCAACATGCACTAAATCAAGTGATACATATTTAAATAATTATGAATGAGTTTAGAACAGCGGTTCTCAGTCTTGGCTGCACTTAAAATACTTGGGGAATCTTTGTAAATGCCAATATATGAGCTGCACCCCAGTCCAATTAAATTAGAATCTTAGGGGTTGGATCAGACCAGACATCAGTGTTTTCTAAGGCTGTCTCAAGTAATTCTAAAGAACAGCCAAAATTGAGAACCAATGGAGAAAGATCCACTTTGCAGTTTACTAATACATTATTCAGAGTCTGAGTTACATATTTTCCAAGAAATTTAAATTTCTTTTAGAATATTACTCTTTAGTAATACTGGTGATTAGAGTTTGTGTTAAATAGATGTCTTTGATCACACCTATTTTACTTGCAGTGTTGTTTTTTTTTTTTTTCCCTAAAAGTAGAGTTTGGAATCCAGGCTCCTTATTTAATAATGTGGGTATATGTGCCTATCCTGTAGTAAAAGAAGGATTACAGTGCCTGGTATAATGTAGCCAACTCAAAGACAATTCTTTCTGCAAAGCAATATTTAGAGAAAATATATAAAAGAGAGGGGATTAAACTTTCTGTTCTTATGTCACTTTGCTGTATTACAAATGAAATATGAAAAAAATTATGTATCAAATTATATTTTAGAAAACATTGAGTTTAATAACTTATTAAGAAGATGACTTGTTTACAGTTTGCCTTTTATTTTAGGTTGTTTACACAGAAGTTCTTAATTATTAAACTATACTGCCATCTATTCATTAAAAGATATGCTTAAAATCAACTAGTTTCTGATTAATACCTATTATCAAGAGATTACAAAATTAGTAATGATTTTGAACTTGAGATGTTGCAAACTAAAATTTTTATGGGTTAATTTACAATTTTTTAGTAACTTAGGATCTTTTTTAAAAAGAAATAATAGGTCTTTTGCCCTTCTGAAAAGAGTACCATTACTGTAATTTTGTTTTGTGTCAAGGCAGTATTCTAGTAGATCATAAAATCCTTGAGGGCAAGAAGCACATCATATGCTGATCATCTTGCAGTAGAAGAAAATATATATAAGCCATAAATATTTTTGATTAGTAGTTTAAATATTAATTTAGTTGAGATAACTCATAATGTCTGTAGTAGATGCATTATTTACAATGCTTTAGAGAAAATGTATTAAATATTGTATTTGTTATCTTAATAGTGTACTTCTAATTATGGAAAAATCCTTTTGCTTCCACAATGATAAAATTGTGGGGAATATCATGTATTTTACAATTATATATTTAAGTAATAAGATTTAAATTTATAATTTCAATTTTAAAATGTGATAGAATTAGCAATGTCCTTATTTTGTGTCTTCCTCCGCTTTATTCATTCATGATAGGATTTAATTTACTTTTAATTTTGGTGAGTAATTATTGAATATCTTGTAGGAAGCAGAGCTGATCTGGAGGAGAAAGCTGTCCAGAGTGCTGTGAACAGACATAGGAGAAAGGAAGCACAGAATATGATTGGATAATAGTAATAAGAATAGAAAATACTAATTTTGGAAATCAGCAAGTATTTACTGGAAGGGTAGTATAGTATGATAAGACTATGACTCAAACAGATGTGACACTGAATCCCAACGCTGACACCTTGGACAAAGTGTTTAATCACCCTGAGCCTCAATTTATTAATCTCTACAATTATTCTTACCTATATTTTAAGATTCTTTCTAGTATTTGATGTAGAATGCACAGCTTAGTTAATGGAATTTTTGAACATACACTACGCCTTGACACAGAATTATAAGAAAGATGTAAATGGTCTTGTTGAAAAAATAAAACATTAAAAAAAGATATTAGAAAATAAGACTATATATAATGTGCTGAAATGTGAAACATAGAAACATTGTCATGTGACCCTTCCCACAGTACTGCTATTTTCCAAACAGGTTTTCTGTAATCAGACTATCTCACTCATGTGTAAGGGTTCCATATATCTTCTGAACTAGAATAGTTAAAAAAAAGAAGAAGAAAAAACCTACTAATTGTATATGTTTGTAGAATCTTTATCAGTTTACATATTTTCTTTCTTCCTCAGACTCATACAAATAAATCACTTCGTGCAAATACCCATCTTTGCTCTGTTATACTTTCATACTGTTTTTCACTAAAAGAATATTTATTTAATGAGACACCTGGGAGGCAGTATCATGAGAGTCACAAAGAAAATATTAAATAATTAAGCAAACAGTCCTTTTCATCTGAAGATTGAAATGTTTTATTTTCCAAATAATTAACTTTCTAATTGCTGATTTTTCTGAAATACTGTCAGGAGAAAACTTGCCCTGAACCCCAGTTTGTATCAGATAAATTCAGTGACTATTTTATATTTATTTATTTTATTATTAACTTATTAATTAGAGATAGGGTCTTGCTCTGTCACCCAGAATGGAGTGCAGTGGAGTGCAGCTGGGACTACAGGTGTGCACCACCATGCCTGGCTAATTTTTTGTATTTTTTTGTAGAGACATGGTTTTGCCATGTTGCCTAGGCTGGTCTAGAACTCCTGAGCTCAAGTGATCTGCCCGCCTCAGGCTCCCAAAGTGCTGGGATTACAGGCGGGGGCCCCTGCTCCTGACCATAAGTACTGCTTTTAAATTATTGATGTGTTGATTTTTCTATTAATTTATTATTGGTTATTAACTGTAAGTTAAGGATTTCTACAGATAAATTAATATTTAATATGTGTGAGGATGATGCAAATGAGCTTAAAGAAGTTGTGCAACTGGAAGATAAATCATCAGGACTATACACTCTTTCCTTGGATCTTAACGTGGTTCATATCATTCAGTCACAGGTCGTTTGTTACCTACTCAGAGATACTGTTTCTCTAACTACCCCCATCTCACACTTCTCAAACTCTTGCTCCCCTGTCTAGGCCCAAGTTGCCCATCCCTCCCCCACTAAAGCCTTCCATGATTCTCCTGCTCTCCCTGAAGAATGAATTCTTTTTCTGTACTTGGATTTTTTATGTCATTCAGAAACAATAAAACCAACCATGTTGGTCCTCTTTACTGTCTTCGTGTCTTTATATCCTTATTTATCTATTGTCTGCCTTTGCTGTTAAAATGTAAGCTTCCTAAGAACAGAAACCTTGTCTGTTTTGTTGGCTGCTGAAACCCATGTATTTACAAGAGTGCCTAGAACATATGTAGGTGCTTAGTAAGTTGAAGTATTTGTTGAAGGAATAAACAAAATGAACAAACAAGTGGATAAACTTGCTTATTAAAGGGAAATTTATGCATGCAGTTTCAATTTTTAAGGTGCTAAAGAATTTTTTTTAGATCATTCTTTATAGGTGATGTTCACCTGAGTGAAAGGTATTCCCTTTCTTCCCTTCCTATTGGTCGCTGTATCTGGGAGTTATTTTATCTAGCCATTGGTGATAGACTTTGAACACGTAAAAGTCTAGTAGGAGGTCTGTTGCTTAGAATCTCCAGGGATCTGTAAAGACTACAGGGTTCTCTCCTAAGAATAAGGTTGCATAGTTTATCCAGCTGACCTTGGGATCAGGGTTTGCTTTTGCTCAGTGCCCAATCCTCCAGCTACACTGCAAGTTTATGGGCATAGGCAGTAGCTTTGGAACTGTTATATTTGGTTCCACCCACTGGGTCAGGGGCTGGCTATAGACCATTCTCAATAAGACCCAAGGCTTTACAAAAGCTATTTAAGCTGTTATTTCTAGCCCCTAAAGAGGGAGCCTCAGTGGAGATTGTAACCAGAAGTCTAAGAATAGAATTCTAGAGGACCCTTCAGCTCAAGGTGCTGATAATAACCTGAAAGTATTAAACCAAGAAGAAAGATACTGAAAGAAACAATAAAACTCAGAAAATAGAGTAGCAAAAGAGATTTTTAAGAAACAAAAGGAGAAAAAGGCAAGGTGAACACTTTTGTCAGCCATAAGTGAGTCATTACTGAGCACAGAATTAGTGCTAGTGATATACCTGTGTTAAGATGGGAGAAAGCCACATATTCTAGGGGAAAATAATGCATGATAAACAGCTTGAGTCATCACCTCTAATGTTTAATTAAAAGTATCCAGAAGGCTCTAGATCTACACAGAATCCTTTTACCTCTTTATTATTGTATAGGCAATGCTACCTTTTCTCAAATACCAGTATATTCAATAATAAAAAGTGATTGTTGAGTATGTTTAACCACATTTTATGGTTAAAAGATGTCTTCATAGTATGAATAGGATATGTTCCAAAAGTTAGTCTATAAATAAATTGCTGGAACATATCCTCAGCAGCTTTTTAAATGACAGGTTTTATGGTATGTTCTGGGAAACTATCTAACTAGGTGTTATTAAAGAGCTAATAAGACATAAACTACAATAAACATTAACAGCTCTTTTAAAACTTAGTAATTACAAGGCACCAAAGTGATTTGCATACACAATCATACTTAATCCCCCAAACACTATAAAATATGTATTGTCTCTCTTTTGTAATAGAGGGTACTAAAGAAAAAATATTCAATACATTGCTCAGGTCACACAGCAAGCAACGAAGTTAAGATTTGAATTCAGATCCAACTGACTCAAAGCTCTTACTCCTTACCATTAATCGTAGTCTACCTAGAATAGGTAGTTGAAATAGTTACACGCTTTATATACCAAGAAGTACACTTAGGTTTTCTATAGAATTCATACCATACATTTTAGCAGAACTAAGGGTATGTGATGACTGTAAGGTAAGGTCATCCACAAAAGAGGTCTGGATAAATTACATAGGAGCAAAAAAAGTATTCATAAGCAGTGGCTTACAAAGCTGGAGTATGATTATTTGTATGTTTAGGATTGTTTAGCTTTGAATTTGCTTTTTACTTATTGATATGGTTCCCTAAAATTTATTTGCAGTATATTTAATTTTTGTTTTACAACCAATAACAGTTCACAGAAGAAAAGCTTGGCCAGGCTGAGAAGACAGAATTGGATGCTCACTTAGAGAACCTCCTTAGCAAAGCTGAATGTACCAAAATATGGACAGAAAAAATAATGAAACAAACTGAAGTGTTATTGCAGCCAAATCCAAGTAAGAAACTCTACCTCTTGTGTACCTTAAGTACTATTAGTGGGTTTTTTAATGTTAAAAAAAAAGTTTTAATGGCCATCTGAAAACGTAGGATTTTTTTATTGTAGCTTCAGGGTCTGTGGGGTTTTTTGTGTGTGCTTTTGTGAAGAGGAAGTGATATAAACAGTTACGTACCTAACAAATTTTAAAATGACATTTTTTCAGTCTTTTATAGAATCCTTATAAAAAATCTCACTTTTAGGCAGTGACTTTGAATTTTAAGATTTATGAGGAGGTGTGTATATAAATATGTTTTCCTTTTTCATCTAGGGAAGAATTGTCCCTAGATAATTAAGACAAAGTTATATAGATGCTTAACTAGGTACCATTTTTTCTGTTTAAGTTTTCGTGTGTGGTTTTTTGTTTTTTTTTTTTTTGAGACAGAGTCTCGCCCTGTCGCCCATGTTAGAGTGCAATGACGCGATCTTGGCTCAGTGCAACCTCCACCTCCCAGGTTCAAGCAATTCTCCTGCCTCAGAGTCCCAAGTAGCTGGGATTACAGGCATATGCCACCGCGCCCAGCTAATTTTTTTTTTTTTTTGTATCTTTAGTAGAAATGGGATTTCACCATGTTGGCCAGGCTAGTCTTGAACTCCTGACCTCGTGATCCACCTGCCTCCCAAAGTGCTGGGATGACAGGCGTAAGCCCCTGTGCCCAGCCTATGTTTAAGTTTTACATTTTCACGTAAATTACTTCGTTTGATTCAAACAACTACTACATTTTCAGATTAGTCAACTCAATAACATTGCAGTTAAGGTGCACAATAATTGTTTAGTGAATGAAACTCATGAGTTAGTATCTTGTCCAAGGCAGCATAGCTAATTAGAAGTGGAAATTGGACTAGAACCTATCAACATCCAGTCTTTTCACTGTGAGCTTTGCATATCAAAACTGAAGAACAAAGGTACAATGTATGCTTTCCTTCTTTTTTTCCCCAATATTTGGGATCATGTTGTGATATGACATATGCTTGCTTTTAGATACTAACTTAAACTCCAAGCACTATACAAATACTAGCAGTCCTCTATCATTTTAGTTAAGTGGTAGTGACTTTTTAAATATGCCTTTTGGTTGAAAAACTTAACTGTTAAGTTCTGTGCTCAGTACCTGGGTAACAGGTTCATGTGTACCCCAAACTTCCGCATCATTCAATATACCCAGGTAACAAACCTGCATGTGTACCCCTTGAATCTAAAATAAAAGTTGGAAATAAACAAACAAAATAAGCTTTTTGCACTTTGAGTGAGTCCTAATGTCCTTGGACACCATGTAATATTTTTTATTCATTTAAGACCATTTAAATTCTACACTCTGGCACTTTTATCAAAAGTAATGGACATTTTTCCTCTTGTTCTAAACATATTTTTCTGATTGGCAAATAAGCTCATTCGCAATTGGTAAACAGGGAAATAAAATACAATTCCCTCCCGCCCCTGTTTTGTGCCAGGAAGTAGTAGTAAGAATTGTTTTTGTTTTTTGTTTGTGCTCTAGGTTTTTTGTTTTGTTTTGTTTTGTTTGAAACAGAGTCTTGCTTTGTCACCCAGGCTGGAGCGCAGTGGTGCGATCTTGGCTCACTGCAACCTCTGCCTCCTGGGTTCAAACAATTCTCCTGCCTCTGCCTCCTGAGGGTCGCTGGGATTACAGGTGTCCACCACCATACCCAGCTAATTTTTGTATTTTTAGTAGAGACAAGGTTTCTCCATGTTGGCCAGGCTGGTCTCGAACTTCCAACCTCAGGTGATCTGCCCACCTCAGCCTCCCAAAGCCTGGGATTACAGGTGTGAGCCACCATGCCCAGCCAATGCTCTGGTTATTAAGTTACACAGGTTTTGAGTGGCCAAACCCAACACTCCTTTTCTTGTAATTCCTGTGTTGTTTTCAATGTATGATGATCTGGAAATGGGTTTTTCAAAAATATGTTATGCAGAAATATATATTACATTGTAGCACAATTGCCTGCATGTTTTAAGATTTTATTGTAACCTATTGAAATTAAATATTTATTAATATACCAAATATTTTATTAACTGAACGAAGTCAACATAAGATTCCGTTTTAAACTTTTGACCAGATAGGTGGAAAAGCAGTCAAAATTAAGAATCAGAGTCAAAACACAAAACTTTTTTTTTTTTTTTTTTTTTTTTTTTTGAGACAGAGTCTCACTCACCCAGGCTGGAGTGCAGTGGCACAGTCTCTGCTCACTGCAAGATGCGTCTCCTAGGTTCAAGTGATTGTCCTGCCTCAGCTTCCTGAGTAGCCGGGATTACAGGCATGCGCTACCATGCCTGGCTATTTTTTTTTTTTTTTTTAGTAGAGACAGCGTTTCACCATGTCAGCCAGGCTGGTCCCAAACTCCTGGCCTCAGGCAATCCATCTGCCTCAGCCTCCCAAAGTGCTAGAATTACAGGTGTGAACCACCACACCGGGCCAAAATGAAGTTCTGAAATTTAACTAGTATCTTCTAAATGGTTATGTTTTAAAAAGCTCTTTTTGGTTTTAACTATTTAGAGATATTTGTGTTTTAAAACTTCTGATTTTGTACTAGAAGCTACCACAAAAGCAAGAATTATTGCCATACTCTATTTTAGGTATTATAACTAAGCCTTTTACCAACTCCTGAAGTGTTCTGTTACTGGTTCAGCTCATTTTTGAAATTTTCAGTGCACTGTGTGAAACTTCCACATGCGTAGGAATCTATGTGAGGTACTTAGAAGGAACCTATTTGACTTAGCTTCGATTTATACTTAATCAGTTTCTGGAAACTTAAGCCATTTTCTCATTTGTTCCTGAAATACCTCTAGGTTGGACAGCATTGTACATGTTAATGTCTTTGGTCTTAAGCATTTTGCTAACCAAGTGTTTATTCAGCTTTTATTTTTTCCCCCTTTCCATGTGTTCTAATGTTCTGTTATTGCATTTAACCTTTTGTATTTTAAACTTATTTTTAATGGTGAAATATTTTGAGTGAATGCATGCTCAGAGATAATATCTATACACTTGTGTACTTTAAACATAAACTAAAGCCAAGGCATCATATTGCTGATCTGTCTGTAGACTATTCCACGCCTGGATTGTTCTATTCCTTAAGCACCTGTGTCTATATTTAGACTCTAGGCAAGAAAAAGAGAGAGCAAATGCTCATGCTAAAACTGTCAGATGTAAGTCTTTGGTTCTTCCAGGTACTTTATATCTGTATTTTCCTAGCCAGAAATCCTGATTTTGAAATTATGAACATACATTCAGAGTAAAAATTAGAGTTAAAATGCTACAAACAGGGCAAAGACACCTTCAATAAATATTAAGTGAATGAATCAGTCCTTTTCTGGAACTTAAAATCTTGTAGAATACTCAAATAATTATTTTATTTTATTTTAAAATGCTTTTGTGCCAAGATATTTTATCAAATTTCTAAAATATAATTTATTAGTTATATAATAGTCTAACATAAAATTTAAAATACATATTTATTAAGATATGTGCTGGAATGAATGCTAACTTTATATTTAGGAGATGATAAATGGCTGCTGATAGGAGAAAAAAACAATCTTCTAATTAGTTTTGCTTTTAGAAATTGTTGGTAATTTTAACCTTTCTCCTAGATGCCAGGATAGAAGAATTTGTTTATGAGAAACTGGATAGAAAAGCTCCAAGTCGTATTAACAACCCAGAACTTCTGGGACAATATATGATTGATGCAGGGACTGAGTTTGGCCCAGGAACAGCTTATGGTAAGTAAAAAGCAAAAAGTTCTGTTAAAGGATATCTTTATGTTTAGATAGAGATGTCATTAACATATTAGTAGGCCGGGTGCGTGGCTCACGCCTGTAATCCCAGCACTTTGGGTTGCCAAGGCAGGCAGATCACGAGGTCTGGAGATCGAGACCATCCTGGCTAACACAGTGAAACCCTGTCTCTACTAAAAATAACAAAAAATTAGCCGGGCGTGGTGGCAGACGCCTGTAGACCCAGCTACTTAGGAGGCTGAGGCAGGAAAATGGCGTGAACCTGGGAGGCGGAGCTTGCAGTGAGCCGAGATGGAGCCTCTGCACTCCAGCCTGGGCGACACAGAGAGACTCCGTCTCAAAAAAAAAGCAGTAGAACTGGTTTTAACTTCAAATTTATGTTAAAAATTTTCGATGAAGTGAGAAATATAGGCAAATGTATACAGTTAAATTTATTATTTAATATATTTAAGCATATATTTAGTTATTCAGAGAATTCACATCTTTTTTAGTTCTAAAAAGTTAAATGAATTCTTCACTTATTCTCCCAGTGATCTTACAATACCTATGTTGTAATACTTATGATATTGCACTTATTGTTTGCATATGTCTCTTCATTTTTTGAAAAAACTTTCTTAGGGCTTATTTTATGTTAAAGGTACTTGGCACATAATGCTTGAATTAATCAGTGCTTTTGCTATAATTTTGCAATAATGTCAGTAACCAAAAAATACTAACTATTGTTATCTCTGGATGTTTGGATTACATTTCATTTCTATTTTTCTCTTATGTATTTCAACTTTTCTATAGCCATGGTTTAGTTACACTAGCTCTATTAGTTGCTGTACAGACTTTAAATGTATAGCCCTGAAGCTCAAAGTTACACATCTTTATTGTCACTCTGATCTGATTTTCTCGTAACATGAGATTTTTGGTAGCTTCTTTTCCTGTTGTTTATGTCTAATAATAATTCTCTTTATACATCTGCAAGATAATGGTCTTTGGGTATGAAATGGTAGGTAGATTAAATTAATTTCTACACATAGTTCTGATTTACAGAATAGTTTATACATTCTAAGATTAAATGAATTTTAAACTTTAGTAGTTATCTTTATATCAGAAAGAAGTAACCTAAATATTGTTGAATGCCACTAATCCATTGACAGGCTTTTTTAGATACACAACTTTGAAACTTCTACATTGTGTTCTTCAAAATCTAATTTTTAAGTCTGAAAATGCTTAGAACTTCAAAATAAAATTATTTCTGAATTTTAACTGTTAATTTTTAGAAATACGTTACACATTAAACAGATGTTTTATTGCCTGCTTGTGCCAGGCTCAGTTAGATGCTGGGATCGTAAAGTTATATGAAAGAGACCCAGCAGCCCCTTCCTTCACCAGACTGAAGAAGGTTTTAACAGAGCATGAACATTAGTAAAGGCTTCTAGATTTTCTTCCCTTTTAAATCTGCTTAATCTGTTTGCACCTCTAGTAATTCTAGTGAAGGTACTCTGGTTATCAGAATTGGACTTTGTGAACCTATTACCTTATTAGTAATTAATAACTAAAAATTGAGTATCGCAGGCATGGGCTAAGCATTATATAGTATATATATTTACATATTAAGTAAATTTTCATTTATATCCTGCTTTTAAGATAGATTACTTTCATTTTAAAGACAAGGAAACAGGTTTGGAGAAGTTAATAATTAATCCACAGTCACAGCTAGTATAGTAATTCAAGTGAAGATCTATTTGTATCCAGTGAGGGAGCTCTTAACTACTATCCGTATTACCTTCCTTATCAGTCAGATCCAAGCTTATTCTAAAATGAAGGGATTAAGAACCTCGGAGCTAAAGCTTATTCAAAGTAGAACTAAGAATGGAACTCTGATCTTGGGGTCTCCTTTCTTTCTACTCTACTTTCTACCTCTACTTTTCTACTGTACTTACCCTATTTAAGTATCAGAGTATATGTATTGCAAAAGCATGGATTTTTTTTTAACTTAAGATACCAGTATGCACTATTATTTATAGACACTTGAGATGATAACTACAAGGATGTAGAAACAGAGGACAAATTGTGACTTGATCTATTGGAAGCATTATTCTTTTATAAGTATAACCATAGTCACCCCTCGGTATCCATGGGGGATTGGATCCAGGCCCCCCACCCTGAGGATACCAAAATCCATGGATACTCCGGTGTCTTATATAAAATGGCATAGTGTTTGCATATAACCTATGCACATCCTCCCTTGTACTTTAAATCATCTAAATGTAAATGCTGTATAAATAGTTGTTATGCTGTATTTTTTTAGGGAATAATGACAAGGGAGAAAAGTCTGTACATGTTCAGTACAGAGGCAACTATCTTTTTTTTATTTTTTATATATTTATTTTTAAATAGTGACAGGCCCCGCTGTGTTGGCCAGGCTGGCCTTAAACTCCTGGGCTCAAACGATCCTCCTACCTCAGCTTCGAAGTAGCTGGGACTACAAGCACATGCCACCACTGTGCCTGGCTCCTCAGCCATCCTTTTTTTTTTTTTTTTCCCCTGAATATTTTTGATCTGTGGTGGGTTGAACCCATGGATGCAGAACCCATAGATATAGAGGGCCGACTACACTATTTGAGCTGTGACCGTAAATATTTTGGGGTATATCTGCCTTCTTTAGTCCCATTGGTAGAATTGGTACAATTACCTATACTACAATAGGAAGTTTATCTTTGTCTCCTTCATTTAGACACTTATACTCTTAAATTTACTTTTGAAATAAAACTACCTAATTACAGTTAATTCTATTTGATTTTACTTACAAGTGACAGCTAACTTTTAAACAAACCAAATTGCTGATTTATCTTACATGATTTTATTTTCTGATATTACCACACAGCGATTTTTTAAAAATGTTTTTCCTTTGCAGGTAATGCCCTTATTAAATGTGGAGAAACCCAAAAAAGAATTGGAACAGCAGACAGAGAACTGATTCAAACGTCAGCCTTAAATTTTCTTACTCCTTTAAGAAACTTTATAGAAGGAGATTACAAAACAATTGCTGTGAGTTGAAAAGTGTCCGCTTTATTTAGTAAAAGCATTTAGATGTATATTTATACTTTTTAATGAATAATTTGGCCTCTTCATGACTGTGTAGATGTAGTGGATTACAAAATTAAATAATCCAGGTCGGTACATGTTCACCAGAACACAAAATTAAACCAAAATAAAGGACTACTGATACATTTACTCCATTTGTGTGTCCTACAATGTTACTGAGATGCCTTTATCCCTTTTCATTCATTACCAACACTAAAATCTACAGAGAGGTTCCTGGAATGATTATGAAAATACGGTCTAAAATATCACCATAGTATACCATGTAGCTCTTCATTTTTTAGGATTTTAACTTATTTTCTTAGAGATAGAGAATGAAAATTTTCTAAGATTTTTACAAAGCTGCTATTATAAATACTTCAAACTTTAATTTACAAATTTCTTATTACAATATATTATTGAATATTATAGAAACTTTCTATATGTTCACAATGGATTTGTTTCTGTATAAATAAGTATTTGGCCTGAGACAGAAGAACTACGAAGTTAAAGTATGATTTAAAAGATATTGGCAGCCGGGTGCGATGGCTCACGCTTGTAATCCTAGTACTTTGGGAGGCCTAGGTGGGTGGATCACTTGAGGTCAGGAGTTCAAAACCAGCCTGGCCAACATGGTGAAACCCCATCTCTACTAAAAATACGAAAAAATTAGCCAGACGTGGTGGCAGGTGCCTGTAATTCCAGCTACTCAAGAGGCTGAGGCAGGAGAATCGCTTGAACCCTGGAGGCAGAGGTTGCAGTGAGCCAAGATCGCGCCTCTGCACTCCACCCTGGGGGACAGACTAAGACTCCATCTCAAAAAACGTAAAATAAAAAATAAAATAAAATAAAATAAAAGTTAGCTTAGTGCAATGAAATTTGACGTATGGAATCTTAAGATTAAAGCAAACTGAATTATAATAAACTTACATATTATACAGAAGCTAGAAATTCCTGAATAATTCTAAGAACTATACTGTTTATTCATTATTCTGTAAATTTGAAATTCCATTTTGGAGTGGTTGGGTTGCATTTGGTGCTATGACACATTAAGTGCAGCCTGCCCAATCCTTGAGGTGTAGGACACCAGGCATCAAGGAACCTCGCCCCAGGCCTATGCTTCCTTCTTTCTAGGCACCTTCTGGATAATCTGTAACAATTTGAAACAGTTTTTCAATCTGGCCACTAATGACATTTTGGGCTTCAGGATTCCTTGTAGAGATAGACTTGTGGAATGTTTGGCAACATTTCTGGCTTCTGGCTAGCAGAAGCCAGTAACATCCCTCCACCAGTTTTGACAACCAAAAAGGTATTGCCAAATGTTCCCGAGGCGGAATAGGATCACAAAATATTAAAACTGATATTCCTTTGTTTCCATCATTGCCTGCCATCTTTCCCAGACATTTATAATGTTTCAATTATTTTAAAATTTAAAACAGTAACAAGGGGATGGAAGGGAGGCCAGATACCTGAATGGTAACTTTATAGCCAAGTTTGTAATCATAGATCTTTATCAAATGATACATACGTTTACTAGGGAATAATACTTTAAATGTGTATGCTCTTACAAAATTTTAGCATCTTTAGCCTTTATTTTTTCTTTTCTATATTTATAGAAAGAAAGGAAACTATTGCAAAATAAGAGACTGGATTTGGATGCTGCAAAAACGAGACTAAAAAAGGCAAAAGCTGCAGAAACTAGAAATTCAGTAAGTAAATAGAAAAATATTTTTGATTAATAACTTTAAGATTTGTAAAATATTTTGCTAATATACCATGAAAGATACAGACTATTAACTTTAGGGTCTTGTTTTTGTGCTCTCTAAACAAATTTATCAGAACTTAATACATCCAAATCAGTGCAAAGTAGTTGTATCGAAAAGGTGATATTCATGGCCAGGCACAGTGGCTCATGCCTGTTATCCCAGCATTTTGGGAGGCTGAGGCAGGCCGATGGCTTGAGCCCAGGAGTTTGAGACCAGCCTGGGCAACATGACACAGCCCCGTCTCTCTACAGAAAGTACAAAAATGAACGGACATAGTGGCACCCACCTGTAGTCCCAGCTACTCAGGAGGCTGAGATGAGAGAATCTCTTGAGCATGGGAGGTGGAGGTTGCAGTGAGCCAAGTTTGCACCACTGCACTCCAGCCTGGGCAACAGAGCCAGACCCTGTCTTTAAAATAAAAAAAAAAATATATATATATATATGTATATGTATATATGTGTGTGTGTGTGTGTATATATGTATATGTATATGTGTATATATGTATGTATATGTATATATATACACACACACGTGATATTTAGCTGTACAGCTGCTGCTAAAAAACAAAAATTATGGTAGCTCTTAATGTTGTGTCATATTTTTTTAAATATCCTCAGTGGTGACAAGTATTTTTGGAGATAGATTTATTATAATTGGAAATAGCAAAAAAGATAGTAATTAAGATGCGACTCAAGTTTGAGAATACTTGTATTTGACTTAAACATTAGTTCACTTCCCTTTCCACACACTGCTCAAACTAACTAAAAGAATGTTTACCAAGAATAGTTCCAAAACCATTCAAACGAACAGTGGTAGTATGGACTTTCAGGCAACGATGTTGAGTGAGAGGAAACTCATTTGGATAAATAAATTGTAGTATATATTCCAGAAAATCTCAGAATATTGAGTAGGTATACATTAAATATAATAATTAAATTTTTCTTTAAAGATTTATTTATAAGCTTTTTAGTTAATCCAAGTTATACTGTCTATATTGTCATTCCAGAATTTGAAAACATCAGATTTGAATTGTAATAACTTTAAAATAGTACAAAATAAGCCACGTATGAATTTTTTAGAAGAAGCTAATAAATTAATACTTAATTTGAGCTATGGTATATTACCCCGCCTTCTGTTTTGAAGTCACTACCACTGCCAACATCAAGAATCACTGCCTTCATGAGCATACTACCACAGTGCTGGTACTGTCTTATAGTTCTCTTGTTTGGGGGATAAAAACGTTGAAAATTGGTTTCGAGTGAAATTTAAAACTGATTAACTTGGTATTGGATAGTAATGTCTTATGAGACTACCCCAATACCTTGTATGAGCAGAATAAGTTATTTTTTTCTATGTTTTTTTTTCTTTTTTGGAGACACTGTATTAGTTACTGCTAGAGAAGAGCTATCTTTGATAAGACATTAATTCCAAATTTACTGGCATTTTCACTTCACGGTTTATCATTACATCATCACCACAAACAGCAAAACTTCCCTAAACAGACTATCTGCAGCATCAGAACTTTGAAAATGAACACTATAGATAGCAGGAGACACTGAATTCTTTTATTAGTTTCTAGTTGCTAATAATGAATTTGAAAAGTAAATTATAAACTCGTTTTTAAAGATAATAATTTCATAATCAGGAACAAACTTAAGGATCGTTTGGAAATAAATATTTTAACTGGGACAGAATGTCTTTATTCA
Source organism: Macaca mulatta (assembly GCF_049350105.2). Classification (NCBI taxonomy): domain Eukaryota; kingdom Metazoa; phylum Chordata; class Mammalia; order Primates; family Cercopithecidae; genus Macaca; species Macaca mulatta. The sequence continues at coordinate 153,913,632 of NC_133406.1, read as the reverse complement.
AGATGCCTACATGTGCCCAGTGATAATTGTGGAATAAAAATACTGTTACCAAGTTTCAGTACAAAACTTTGTTTAATAAGCACTATTATAGGAATGACAGTCTGTTTTTCTACCTGGAAAAGTTCCGGAAAGCACATATAGATTTAACAGTGTACAAAGTCCTTTAATATTTCTAAATTATTTTACCACTATTAAAATATATAGGACCTAAATATAATAGTGACCAATTTTGAGAGATGTTTCCCTTTTGAGATATCTGGAAAAGATCTTGGCAATTTTTCTCTGCTGTGTATTTTTGAGGATAAAGGTTTTTTTCCTATGGGAATTTATGTTTAAAGTAAAAGATGATACAAATGATTTTATTCAGTTCAACAATTTTATTTATACACAGCTCTTCTAGAACTTATGTATTACATAAAGCAAAATTTAACTCTAGCCAAATACTGTTTTTTTAGTCTAGACAAAGTTCAATTTCCTGATTTTAATTGTATTTTTCCTCTAGATAACCAACTCGTTTTTCTTCAAACTTTATAGCAGTAAGTCTGAAATACTTTGGGAAGAAAAAGTTCTCTTAGTTTATTATTACATAAAGCCTGGAGGTATGCCTGTATTTGGTGATCCTTTTTTTCCCCCTTGTATTTCTCTTCCATTTACTTGAAGAAGCACTAGGAGTTTGGGTTTGCTTTTTTTTCCTTCTTTGATACATTTCCTGGTTCCTAGTTGGCAACTGAAGTGGTTAATCTAACCTTAGACTTACTTTGATTTCACATCTTTATAAATTTCCATGGATTAATTATTTTGTAACTAGTTACTCTGTCAGTAAGGTTTGGGATCTCTCCATATTGGCACTTTTTAAATAATTTACTTACTAGTTTGTGACTTTTTTTGAGTTCTATGTTTACTAGATGCTAATTTTGTACAGGGTACTCTACTGAGGAGTTCATAGATAAATGATGTAAAATATCTGCTGCTCTCAGTTCACTATATGGTATAACAGATCAAACTTTTTGATGATTTAGCCCTATCAGTAAAGAATTTCTGCTTGGATCTAATATTGCTGTTTTATCAGTTAGCATATTGAAGAATGGTAAAGCAACATCAAAGGCATTTCTCAGAAATATACCAATTAAGCAGAAAGCCAACTTTAATGTTTCACAATGAACAAAAACACAGTTTTGAAAAATAGATTGTTTATATGATAAAACATACCAGAGAAGCAAGAACAAAAATAATTACAGGTTGAGTATCCCTAATCCAAAAACCTGAAATCTGAAATGCTCTAAAATATGAAATTCTTTGAGTGCCTTTATGATGCTCAAGAGAAATGCTTATTGGAGCTTTTCACATTAGGGTTGCTCAGCCAGTAAGTATAATGCAAATCCAAAACCAGAAATTTGAAACACTTCTGGTCCCAGGCATTTCACCTAAGGGGTACAAAACTGTAATGCATTTCAATTATAAGGCACCTACATTTACTAATCCAATTTTAGTCTAATCTAAACTTAAAAATTATTTTACAGTTGTTGTAATGTTAAAGATAAAAATCAGCCGGTTTCAAAGCTCTTCGGTGTTTAGTGGTTTAGGCCTCTGTTATTTTGGGACATCCAAATTTGATGGAAAATATTTCTTTAACATCATACAGCAAACTTAAGCATTTCCACAGCAGTGTAAATCTTTAATCTGTAAACTCAATAAATTTAGAGCACCATCATATAGCCTTTAAGAACACATGTTTGAATTTAAGGTTTATTAGAAATACAAGGATTGACATGCCTTTAAGACTTCAGAGTATGCCAAGACCTGGCTGAGGCTGATTGAAAGAGAATGTGGTTGAAGGCATCATAAATTCATAAAATAGAAATGATCTTTGAATAGGAAAATTTGGGGTAGGCAGAAGGACTTTCTTAGTGAAAATTTAATAAAAATTGTAGGTAACTGACAGTTTTAAAAATGATACATTTTCCCTAAATGATTCTCATTTAAAGTCAAGCATCAACATATTTTTTTGTTTTGAAAATTTGAATATTGGGGAAAAAAATGAATAGGCACCACTATATGCAGTTTCATAGAACAATAAATGTAGTGGGGTTTTTTTAAGTAGAAAAAATATTTGATTGGCTCTTTTACTTGTTTAATGTGTTATTTATTGTGCAGAAGTAATTTGTTTCACTGTGTTCATTGGTATAATGTGTTCTTTGTCTCTTACTATGAACTTAAGCAACTAAACTCAGCTCGCCTTGAAGGAGATAACATTATGGTAAATTTCTCTTACATGCTCAACTTCCTGCATGTAAAATGGCTGAAGGTTTGTTGGCCTACTGTGTTTTCTACATCTTGAATAAAGTGCCTTCTCTTGCTATTAGCTGCATGTAAAATTTTGAAATAATTGAAACCATGTATTCATTATCTTTAACAACAAAAATATGAGGAAAAAATACTAGCTGAAGTGATACTGGAACTTTATATAGTGCCTTTTTGCACTGAGTAAAAGATGCTAATTTAAGCTGGCATTTATATTTTCACTTTTGGCAAAGAAAATTAACAAAATATACTTAAAGAAAGGTGTAAGGTAAACACTTTGACTTTGCTGCTCAGTAGCTTCAAGATTTACCTTATTTTCACCCAAACTCAACATAGAATTAATTTCTTCTGCCATTTCAGGCCAAGACAGACCCCATTAGATTAGGTACTCCTGTAACGGCCAGGCTTGTTCTCCATCCAGTGCTAACTCACTTACAAAAGTTTTGGTGGAATGGTGATAGCCTTGGGAAAGAATAGAGAATGCAGATTGTTTTATGGTATCCAATGTATATGTTGAGCTTAGTTTGAGAAAATGTTTGAACTATTAGAAGTTTTTTATTTTAGTAAAATAGAAAGTTGTAAAATCTGAACATAGCCAACAGTTGTGCACATTAGCCAATAAAAATGTATAGATATAGTGTGTTTTATTTCTAGATATATTACTTCATTAGAAGTATCAACGGATCTGCAGTACAGCTAATAAATTGGCAATTAATTGGCTGCTTTCATTCACTAGCATTAAACTAAAAGCAGGAAAGTAATAGGAAAGATTATTGTACAGAATATATAAAATGCATTTTTGTTTTTGTTTTTTTAAAAACTGTAATTACTGAAGCCCTGGCTGAATTAGGGCTTACCTTAGATAGCAAGAGAATGCATTAATGTGTTTCCATTGTCTTATCTATAGGTAAATGAAAAGGGTGAGAATATTTCAGTCATTGCTAATTTAACATATAAAGCATAGCTTTTCTTTTTGTCTCAGGTAAAAACATAATTAAAAACAATTAACAGGACTTTGTTTCATTAATCATTTGTTTTTACTATTAATGTAACCTACTTATAGTAAAATATATTTACAGCTGGTAATTTTATATTTATTATATCTCCAGCTTATTGTTTCTCTCCAAAAAGGCTATATCAGCAGCCATTAATCCTTGCTTTGCTTCATTTCCTAAAATTTTATAATTTATACTTAAATGAGAAATTCGAAATCATTTAGTCCAAATCTCTAATTTTCCAGATGAGAATACTGGAGCTAAGAAAGATTAGGTGTTCTCAATTTGGGAAAACTGTTAATTTATAGATTTAGCGTAAGATTTTAGAATTGATAGTAATGATACATATAAAAGTCATACTTACACAGTATGTTAAGCTGTACTGATTTAGTTACTACTGTGTTTAATCTATTAATATTATTCTGAAAAAGAGTATGCCATTTAAACAAGTATTTATATTTATCTATACTAAGTTGTAGAAAATAAATTCCAACTTTCATGCTCTATATTTTTCTCTAATTTTTAATGCTGGCTAGATTTGGGCAGAGGAGGTGACAAAAGTAAGTAAATTATTAAACTACAGAACTATGAAACAAGAATTTAGTTGACATTGATTCAGTAAATATTTATTGGGCAACCACCATGGGTCCAGTCACAGTCTATGTTACTATACCTTATAAAATCTGAAAATGATGGGTATGTTCAGATCTCTTTAACTAATAGAAGCTCCACCAAGCAGTTGAACAATGCTGCAGAGATGTGGTTTGCACACACACTGATAAATCTTAGATACCTGTACTAAGTGGTAATCTTACAGTTCCTTACTACAGAAGGCAGGTGAAATGCTTGTTAATTTTTTTTTATGACAATTTTTAAAATGTAAAATATAGTTAACACCATGTCCTGTATCTTCAGAGAATGGGATGTATCATATTTCGCACAAATGAATTTTTTTTTTTTTTTTTTTTTTTTTTTTGAGATGGAGTTTTGCTCTTGTCGCCCAGTCTGGAGTGCAATGGCACAATCACAGCTCACTGCAACCTCTGCCTCCTGGGTTCAACCAATGCTCCTGTCTCAGCCTCCCAAGTAGCTGGGATTACAGGTGCCTGCCACCACGCCTGGCTAATTTTTTGTATTTTTAGTAGCGACAGTTTTTTTCACCATTTTGGCCAGGCTGGTCTCGAACTCCTGAATTCAAGTGATCCACCCACCCTGGCCTCCCAAAGTGCTGGGATTACAGGCATGAGCCACCTCACCCAGCCACAAGTGAATTTTTTAGGTAACTGAAGCTTGTTCTCTCCAGCACCAAAGCTAATTTTTCTCAGTCACATTAGTTGAAAAATCTGTAAAAATGTATTTTACTGCTGCATTAAATATAGGATAGCAAGTATTTGATTTTACTATAGTTAAGGTCATTATTAACATTTATTATACTGTTAACAATTGAATTTGTTGTTTTTCAACTATGTTGTCTCTTCCCTCAGTATCAGACTTGTTTCTTGTAGAAGTTGTCTGTGACTGCTGCTAGCAGTTCTTCTGTCTGTGTTACCATTTCTAATCGTCTGTGGGCTGGGAAAGCAAGTAATTCAACAACAATTTAAGGGATAAAATTAGAAACTGTAGTACATGCAGACTTGTTTCAAATGCTTTTTGAAGTCTTCAGAAGCATTTTTCATTTCCTTCTTATGTTAGGGCCTACCAAACTCTGACATCTACATGAGGATAACACTGGGGGCTGAGGACAGGTGATGATTGTGGCCCCTGACAAGTAATAGCTTTATAAACTTTAACTTTTCTTTTCTGGCTTTGTAGGATTGATTATACAGTCTGTTTTATGCATAGGTTGTAGAGCTATTGATTCTATGACTTGGATCTCCAGTATGAAATTCTTACCTTAAGCTCTTATCCCCCTTTGTGAAGTCTGTTCATCAATTTAGTTATGGTTCCACACTGGATTCTGATTTCTTCCTGAACTTCTAGCATGAAAAGGGGCAGAGCAACACAGAAGAGAATATAGGTTGAACAAAAAACCTAGAATGTCTTCCTCTTTGGCGTAAAGATATGCCAGAAAATTTCTGGCTTGATTTTGCAGTCTCAGCAAGTTTAGGAAATAAATTGATACAATACATGGGAAGAAACTCATGAAACATATTATATACGTATATATAAAATCTAAAGAAACCTATCAAAATGGATTCGAGGGATTTTTTTCTTCTACACATGTCACTTCTGACATTTTTATAATTAAAATGTATAAATGACCGGGTGCAGCGGCTCATACCTGTAATCCCAGCACTTTGGAAGGCCGAGGGGGGCAGATCACCTGAGGTCAGGAGTTCAAGACCAGCCTGACCGGCAAGGTGAAACCCCACCTCTACTAAAAATAGAAAATTAGCCAGGCGTGGTGTCCCAGCTACTTGGAAGGCTGAGGCAGGAGAATCCCTTGAACTTGGGAGGTGGAGTTTGCAGTGAGCCGAGATCGGCCATTGCACTCCAGCCTAGGCAACAAGAGCAAAACTCTGTCTCAAAAAAATAAATAAATAAATGAAAATGTATAAATGTTAAAACTTTATATTCCTGGAGTATTTTAAGATTTTAAGCCATATGAATAGTAGACAACACTGATCAAGATAGTCACAGCAAATGCCTCAGAAGCATTACCAAAATTTATGGCTTACAGAAAACCCAATCATGATATCATGGGCCAACAGATTCTTGCCCATCTTCCAGTTACGTTTAAAAAAAACTCTTCTAGCTTACCTAACCCATGTTATGCTATCATGTAGTCTAGTAGCAGTTATTTTTAGCAGTAGAAAGTCTCTTCCCTTGAGATTTTTTAGACGACAGAATATCAGCCCTTTCTTATCTATCTTTCTAATGTGGATAATTTTCTTCCAAAGTAAATTGATTATGCTAAACCTAATTTAAATTTTTTTAGCTTCTCAGATCAATTATGAACAGTTATATATGCCAGAAGTATAGATGATTTGGGACATTTGACTATTTGAAGCCACCAAACATGCACTAAAACTTATTCCAGAAATGAGATGCATTTTTCCCTATCATCTACCCTCTCTAAATAAAGTCTAGATTGTACAGAAGGACCTCCTAAGCTTTGTAACATGGTGCCTTTCTTCATGATTAAATTTTACTCAAACCTAGAAAGCTGATCCCTCATCCTTAATGAGATCATTTGATATTTTTTATTCAGTGTACTTAGCATTAAAATATTATTTCCACTTTAGTCTCAGTCTTCCTGGTCACCTTAATCTGCTACCTAGTTTTTTTGCTTACACCTTACCTAGAAATAATGTCAACTAGTAGGATTTTTCTGCCATTTCTACTAAAGACCATTAAATCAAACCATACTTTCACAATCAAAGACCTATATGGGACTAGCCTAGTTTACTTATGAAGTGCATTTATTTTTGATTTGCTGTATTTACTTCTGTCACTCAAAGCCTTTTTGTATTCAAGCAGAACAGTAAATAGTGCATGTGTAACATTGATGTGATTGGTTTTCCTTAATGCTCTCCTTAGGAAGAACATTGCTTCTTTTTTTCTTCTGGGACTTTTTTCTACTTCATACTAGCTTCCAAATGAAGCTTACTTTGTCCCTGCTATCAAAAAACCATGGGTTCTGGTTTTAGTCAAGTAAATTCAATTTCGACTTTTGACTTACTAATTCAAGCTTATTGCCATAAGTCCAAGCTAGAGGTCAATTCTTAGTCCCCCCTGCTGGGGTTGTTGCCAGTGGGCTGTTACAGCAACTGATTATCTACTTTGCTGCTTCTTCCTTGTAGACTGGCTTACTAGGTTAACTATTGCTAACAAAGGGTGAGGAGAGGGAGATGAGGCCTGAAAGAAAAAAGTTCATACCTTGTTGTTGTTTTTTTTTTTACTTTTTATTACGTCTTGGAAATGTCATAAAGCATTTGCATAGGTGGAAAATGCTATTTGTGCTGGAGAGGTAGTCAAACATATCATTATAATGATGATGTTACCAATGATAATGCCCAGTGGGAAATAAGCTAACTATTCTGAGTAAGCTGTGAGGTTTTATTTCTCTTTCCCACTTATTAACAACCAACTCTGACTAAAGATTTGAGAAAATGTTTTTTGCCACTATTTGCTATTTTTAGATCTTGTTGATTTTTCAGTGAACTGTTTTGTCACAGCAGTAAGCCTCTTTTATCAGATGGTTGAAACCAATAGTGGCATACTATTATTTACATCTCTTCCCAGCTCCACAGTATGTGACTTCACCTTAGTAGCTGGAAATCAGCTGTGGTGGTAGTATTTATGTCATGAAAATCTGGATATGAGAGCTTTTTTTTTATTTCTTGGAGAAGAATTTAACAGCATACCACTGATTGAAGTTCAATCATAACTTAAAAAGCTTTTTAAAACCCTAGTGTATCTTAATAGATAGTATTCTGCTTAAGGCATTTTTTATGCATAGTTTGAAAAGAAAATGTAAAAGTAAGACATTTAAAATGTAGGACAAAAAATCCTTTGAATGAACCTAAAAACTGTGGTGCTAGCAACAAGTGTTTGGCAACTAAACGCAAGGTGAAAATCCTATGGCGTCACTCTAAAGTCTTTTGCATTTGAGACTGAAGACTCTTTAACTTCAAAGTAAAAACTATAGTAATAATTGAGAATTTTTTGCAGCAATATTATTTTATACTTGTAAAAGTGGTCATCTTAAAATTTTGTAAAATATTAAAATTTAGCAAAGTTGATACTAGAAAATTTATGAAAATGTCTTGACTTTCTCTTAGTAGTTTTTCTAGGCTCTTAAGAGTATATTATTAAGCTTTAGTGTAACAGATTCTTTTGAGTCAAGTACTGGAATCAGTTGTCCAGGTGGAGTAATACAGAAAAGCTAAGGTCTAGAAACCAGGGAACCATTTTAGATACAAAGCAGAATTGGGGAATTGCCAGATTATAACTTGAGGTTTGTTTGGGGCATTTTTTTTTTTAACTGTCTAAAATAAATGTGTATAAGATGGACTGAGTCTTCTGAAGAGATTCTAAAACTATATTCTTATTTAAGTCTGAACAGGAATTAAGAATAACTCAAAGTGAATTTGATCGTCAAGCAGAGATTACCAGACTTCTGCTAGAGGGAATCAGCAGTACACATGTGAGTATTCATTCATTGAAAATTCATCTGGAACAAGACTTTGGTAGTCCTAAGGCAATTTTGGGAGGAAAAACTGAACTTCTCAGTCATTCATCAAGGAAATTTAAATTGTTACTTTCCAATATATCCGAAGAAATATTTAAAATTTTTGTTTACATCTTATCACCTAGTTCTCCCACCCTCATTAAATATACAGTTGGTGTTTATTGGCTAAGCAGAGTTTGCTAGTGTACTGTTCACCAAGGCCAATCTTAATAAGCCTTGTAGTAAAACGTTAGATACTGGTGAGTCTACCTCAGTACAATATTGTGGTCTGTCTCCCCCTTGCATTTGCCATTTAAGTTGACTATAGAGATAAGAACTGACTATAATTTTCCTTCACAGGCCCATCACCTTCGCTGTCTGAATGACTTTGTAGAAGCCCAGATGACTTACTACGCACAGTGTTACCAGTATATGTTAGACCTCCAGAAACAACTGGGAAGGTGATAATTTACTTTTCACATGTAAAGAGGAGAAATTCAAATTTTTGCATATGAACTAATAGTAGGGACGAAGATTAGAGGAATTAAAAGCTCTTACTAGCTTTCTTAGAAATAGTTTCTTTTTTTTTTTAGGAAAGTCATTATCAGATTTCTGAGGTAACAGAATATTTTGAGCTCTTCTGGCACAGAGGCATGTTAACAGGGATGAGAAAAAAAAAGTGAATACCTTTTCAGTGCTGTAAGGTTAAAAGTGTTTCAAAGTTCACTTTTTTCCTGCTACTAATACTTTTTGCTATTGGTTGAGGAAGATATAATTCAATTGACAGTTACCCTTAAAGATAAACTAATTTATACTTACTCATTACTCATTTGTTTACTATATTGAAAAAAAGAAAAGTTTTAGAATATTTCGTAAGACCTCATATCTACCGATGTGATTATTTTGAGTATGATAATATACTTTAAAAGCAAAATGATAGTATGTAAAACACATAGCTCAGTCATTCATTCATCAAATATTTATTGACTGTCTGCCATGTGCCAAGCACTGTTACATATTCTGGGGTAATATCAGCAAACAAAACAGGCAAAGATGCTAGCCTTTATGGAGCTCACATTATAAGGTGACACTGAAAATAAAATAATGTTTAGGGCAAACATGGTCTCTGCTCTCGCAATACTTAGCCTAGGTAGAAATACAAAGCAAGCCATTGGTAGTCAGGCCATGTAGTTGGCAGAAAAATAGAAGGTGCCTGGTACTATGAAGGCATCTAACTGTGACTGAGGTACATCTAGCAGAGTTTCCCAGGTGAAGTTATCTTGGTAGGAATAATCTAGATGAAAAAAGGGACAGGGATGAATATTCTAAGCAAGGAAGAATATGTATATAAAAAAGCCACGAGAGAGAGAGTAGGGCAAGTTCAGGGAACTGACAGTAGTCCATTCAGGCTGGAGCATAGTGTTCAAGAATGGAATGGTAGATGAATCTAGAGGAGTTAAGCAAGGTCATACCATGAATGGCCTTTAAAGTAAGTTGTTGTAAGGAGTTTGGAATTTATATAGTGAGGAACCATTAAAACAGGGGAGCGATATGTAGCATTTGAAGGAAGAATATCAAAAAATCGTTTCAGGGGATAAGGTAAATAAAGTTACTTTGGTGTTTGTTTCTGTACATTAACACTTCAAAACTTGGCCTATAACAAAATTGGGCACATCCATGAAACCAATTTTGAACCTCAAAAATGAATTGCAGCCTAGTCATTAGTTATTTTAATACGATATACAGGAGCATTTACATATCTGTATATTTGAGGTTTTTTTAGTGGTAATATCTCAAGGCAGAACACCATTGTATCTTCACATCATTATAACTGTTTTAAGCCCAAGAAGCCTTAGTAATTTTTTCCACTTTATCCTGAAACTCTGGAAGTGCAGCATAGGGGTTGCTTATACTTGCATTCTACTTAAAGCCACCCTATGCTTAGGACTCGGCCATTTAAACAAAATCCAGTTATTACATTATTACTGCACTTTGAGATAAGCTCCAGCAATACAAAGTAAAACCAGTGCTACTATTCTAGAAGAGAAAGTCTAGCTTATCTCTCCACCCTCAATTATATTATTGCTAATGACCAATGACACTGGGGGAAGTTTTTAAGATAATACATGGAAATATTCAAATATAGAACTTCACAAATCATCCAGCTCCACACTAACACATTCAAAAGCTATTTATGAAGAACAGAACCAGATTGTATCGTTAATAGTTGCAGTAACAGTACCAACAGGTAGTAGAAGTAACTGAATAACAGCAATCACTTTGGCTGAGCCTAAGTTGTGCATAGGTGCTCTACCAGACACCTCATGTATATTATTAACTTTATAATCCTCACCACCAAATGAGGCAGGTACTATTATTATCCATATTTTAAAGATGAGAAAGCAGAAGTACTAGTCACAAGATTAGCAATTTTTTTTTTTTTTTTTTTTTTTGAGACGGAGTCTGGCTCTGTTGCCCAGGCTGGAGTGCAATGGCACGATCTCAGCTCACTGCAAGCTCCGCCTCCCGGGTTTACGCCATTCTCCTGCCTCAGCCTCCCGAGTAGCTGGGACTACAGGCGCCCGCCACCTTGCCCGGCTAGTTTTTTGTATTTTTTAGTAGAGACGGGGTTTCACCGGGTTAGCCAGGATGGTCTCGATCTTCTGACCTCGTGATCCGCCCGTCTCGGCCTCCCAAAGTGCTGGGATTACAGGCTTGAGCCACCGCGCCTGGCCGATTAGCAATTTTTTTAACAATTGGAAGGCTTTTACATATCACGCTCCAGTGGCTTAATTGACATTTTTGTAGAATGAGTAATTGGTATGATTTTTTAATGTATCAATAAAAGTTCTTAGAAGGCAAAAGTGGCCTTTCAGTTCATTTTTTAAATCTTAACTCTGCAAAATTGACATAGGTAGACTTCAGTGGCTAATCAAAGGCTAAAATCATACTAGTAGATTTGAAAGTAAAATATGTTAGAGAACTAAAAAAGCTATGTGTATACACATACTCATATAAGTAGAGCTTTTTCTTACCTTCAGAAATGTATGTATTTAATCTCTGCTGAAGAACTGAGTTCACTGACGAAGGGATACTAGGAGAGGTGGTTAAATTTTAGAGAGGAAAAGCTATATTTAAAACTATTTCTTCTTATCATTAAAACCCTTTATCCATCAGAGAAACATTTGCTTTTCATTTTTAAAATGTACTGTTCCAGATGTGGAGGATATAGTATATAAATAAAATAACCAAAATTCCTGCCTTCCTGGAATCTACATTCTATATGGAGGCAGAAGGGAGCAGAAAAGCAATATGTATATAAATTATATAGTATATTAGAAGGTGGAAATGGTGTACTGAAAAACATAGCAGGAAGCTACTTTGGTCTGAGTAGAGAAAGATGTGAGAAAGCACGCATGCAGGCATCTGAGAGATGCTCCAGGAAGAGGGTGCAGCGAATACAAAAACCCTGAGAGCGTGACATAGCTGGTATGGTCAAGGAATGGCAAGGAGGGCTTGGCTAGAGACGAATAGAGGAAATGTGGAGCCAAAACATATAGGGCTTTGACTTTGGTCTTTACTCAGAGATGAGGAGCCTTTGGAAATTTTGAGCTGAGGAGTGACATAATTTTAGGCTTTAACAGAATCATTCTGGCTGCCACATTGAGGATAGGTGTTGGGTGGAAGCTGACAGATCTGTTTCAAACTTACTGCAATAATGTAGTGAGTAATTCAGTCAGAAGTTGGCAGTGGCTTGGATCGGGGTAATTGGGGTAGATAGGATGGAAGTGGTCAGGTCCTGCGGGTGGTTTTTTTTTTTTCTTTTTTTTTTGAGACGGAGTCTCACTGTGTTGCCCAGACTCGAGTGCAATGGCACAATCTCTGCTCACTACAAGCTCCTCCTCCTCGGTTCACACCATTCTCCTGCCTCAGCCTCCCAAGTACCTGGGACTACAGGCACCCGCCACCACACCCGGCTAATTTTTTGTATTTTTGGTAGAGACAGGGTTTCACCGTGTTAGCCAGGATGGTCTCGATCTCCTGACCTCGTGATCCACCCGCCTCAGTCTCCCAATGTGCTGGGATTACAGGTGTGACTATGGGTGTATTTTAAAGTCAGAAGCATTTGCTTGACAGACTGTATGTATGTATATTGAACACAAAGATGTCAAGAATTATTGCAAGGTTTTGTTTTGTTTCATTTTGTTTTTAAGATGGAGTTTCACTCTTCCAGCCCAAGCTGGAGTGCAGTGGCGCAATATCGGCTCACTGCAACCTCTGCCTCCTGGGTTCAAGGGATTCCCCTAACTCAGCCTCCCAAGTAGCTATGATTACAGGTGTGGCCACCATACCCAGCTAATTTTTTGCATTTTTAGTAGAAAAGGGGTTTCACCATGTTAGCCAGGCTGGTCTTGAACTCCTGGCCTCAGGCAATCCACCCGCCTCAACCTCCCAAAGTGCTGGGATTATAGGCATGAGCCACCGCGCCCGTCTGCAAGTTTTTGACCTGAAGGAATGGGAGTTGTGGTTAGTTAAAATGGGGAATGCCAGAGGAGGCAAAGATCTCAGGGATGGAGGTGTGGGAAGTATGTCAGTTACATTAGAAGCCCAGTTTTAAATATGTTAAGTTTGAGATGTCTGTTAAACATTTAAGTGGAGGTATCCAATTTTAGGATATGCAGGTCGGACTTGGATTGGGGGCGGGGTGAATTAGAAAAATTAGAGAGTTGTCAGCATATCAAAGATATTTAAATCTGTGAGACTAGATAAACCCTCGTAGAAGTATAGAGAAAAGAGGAGGATCAGGGACTGAGCCCTGAAGTACTCTAGCATGGAGAGTTGAGGAACAAGGCAAGGAGGATGATAAGGAGTGAGGCAGTGAGGTAAAATGGAAACTAAGAGTATGGCCTGGAAGTCAAGTGAACATCATGTGTGAAAGTGGGAGAGAACGGTCACTGCATAGGTCAAGTGAGAGGAGGACTGGGAATTGACCATTGGATTTAGGAACATTAACGTCATTGCTAACCTTGACGAGTGGTTTTGGTGAAACAGTAGGCACAAAGTAATGTTTGTAATGTAAGAGACTGGGAGGAGAGGAATTGTGACTGTAAGTTTAGGTAGATCTTTCAAGAAGTTTTGGTGTAAAGAGGAACAGAGGAATGAGGCAGTAGCCAGAGGAGAAAGGGGTGTCTAGCAATTTTTTGCTTGTTTTTTAAGATAGAAGAAATAAGGACATGTTTGTAAGCTGATGGGAATGATACAGTAGATGGAGAAAATATGATAATGTGGGAGGGGAAAGGGAAGAATTGGTAGAGTGATATCCTAGATAGGCAAAAAGGAATGAGATTTTGTGCACATGTGGAGGAATTAACATCAGGAGCATAGACAGCTCATTAAAGAGTTTCCTGGCCGGGCACAGTGGCTCATGCCTGTAATCCCAGCACTTTGGGAGGTCAAGGTGGGCGGATCTCTTTTGGGAGGTCAAGGTGGGCGGATCTCTTGAGCTCAGGAGTTTGAGATCAGCCTGGGCAATATGGCAAAACCCTGTCTCTACAAAAAATACAAAAATTAACTCGGTGTGGAGGTGCATGCCTGTAGTCCCAGCTACTCAAGAAGCTGAGGCAAGAGAATTCTTTGCTTAAGCCCGGGAGGCAGAGGTTGCAGTGAGCCGAGATTGCACCACCGCACTACACCTGGGCAAAAGGAGTGAACTCCTGTATCAAAAAAAAAAGAGTTCCTGATTGTTCTTTTGTGGCTCACGCCTGTAATCCCAACACTTTGGGTGACCGAGGCAGGTGGATCATGAGGTCAGGGGTTCAAGACCAGCCTGACCAACATGGTAAAACCCCGTCTCTACTAAAGATACAAAAATTAGCTGGGCATGGTGGTGGGCGCCTGTAATCCCAGCTACTCAGGAGGCTGAGGCAGGAGAATCGCTTGAACCTGAGAGACAGAGGTTGCAGTGAGCCGAGATTGTGCCACTGCACTCCAGCCTGGGCAACAGAGCGAGACTCCGTCTGGGGAAAAAAAGGAAGCAAACTCATCAGCTGAGTGTAATGGTTATGGGGAGAACTGGTGAAATTTTGAGGATGGGCAAGAGGGTATGAAATAGTCATCAGGGGAATGGAAAGTGAAAATGAATGGACTAGAGAAATGTTATCATTGCCTGGTGGCATGTAGATGCACTTGAGGTTCCTAATCATAAATTGAATGTAAAACAAAGCTTTTCTGTGTTTCTCCTGTTAAAGTAGATGCATGGATACCGAGCAGGTAAATAGGTTTTTACCAAATGAGTACAATGAAGTGAGAGGCATAAGAAATGAGAGCATATGTAAGGGGTTATTATAATATGGACATGAAGGTGTTGGTAGGATCATAGACCCTGGTAGGCTTGTTGATGTGAGAGCACTTGAAAGAAAAAGGGGATGGTCAAAGAATGGGATAGTAGAAACTATTATTATTGGAAGGGTTGTGGTTACTGGAATTGGTAAGATCTAGATGTGACTGTGGGAATGGGTGGCTGAACTAAGATCAGGTATAAAGTCAACAGAAGAGTTCGAGGATCTAAGAGGCTAAAGTGTTGGAAGAACTGTCCATATGGATACTAAAGTCACCAAGAATTAAGATACAATGTCAAGTGAGCCAGGTGCTAAAATCTTCTAGAAATGAAAGTAGGGGAATGAGGCATCTTTAGGTGATTACAACAAGAGATACTGGGTATCTCTTTAAGTGATGGGAATGATACAATAGATGGAGAAAATATGTGGGAAGGAAAGATAATATGATAAAATATGATAATATAAAATATGATACTGTGGGAGGGAAAGATAATGTAGTATAGTCGAATAACATGAAGTTGAAGGATTGGCCAGAATTGTTTACAGAAAAGAGTCTAAATAACAGTGATGAAGAACATAAGACTCCTCCATTGACCTCTAGGTTCAGTGATAAAAGAGGAGTATGGGAGATAAACACTAGCACAGGAGGATGAAGGGAAGGTTTAGAGAAGAGGTTAAGGATACAGGGAATTTTACTGATGCCTGAAATGATTTCCAGATGGTATAGTGGTCATGAAGAGAAAAAGGGGACTTTTCTAGTTTAATGAATTGATTAAAACTTAACGAATTTTCGTAGATAATTTTTTAGCTTAGAAATGGTTGAATTAGAATGATGTCAGACCAGCTATTTTCTACTGTTTTCTATTTAGTATTATTGGGGAAACTAGCCTTAAAATAAACTGAAAATTCTAATTATCTTCAAATTATTTATGAGCACATTAATCACAAAAATCACTGATTTCTAATAAAAATTTTTCTAAAAAACAGAAATGAACTTGTAAAATGTGTCCTATTCTACCATTGAGTCTTCGATTTCATTGAGATAATTAGCAGTCATATTATTTGAATGTCTACCTTCTCACTGTGTGTATGTCCTTAAGGGAATAGTATCATTTCATCGTTATGTCTTCTGCTTCTCATAGTCATGCTGAACATGTAGATACAAATAAATAATATTTACATATAAATGACAAATATTTTATTTGAATAGGAAAATATGAATGGACCAGTTTATGAAAAAAGGGTTTAGTTATTCAAATATTTCTCAAAGAATTAAGTTGAAAAAGCCTCATATTTGTAGTATCTAATATTTAAGTAGTTTTTCATCAATATTTTTATTTAATAATTCATAAAGAAAAAATTAAGAAAACATTCTGATGGAAGCTTTTGGGCAGTGCTTTCAAAATAAACCATAATAAACCATCTATTTTTCCTGGGGAAAAAAATACAGCCATTAATTTTAAGTTAATATTACAAGGACAGTTTTGAAACAAACTTTCAAGGATTTATATTTGAATACCACCTGAGTTGTCTCTAGTATAATTGGCCCAAGAGGGAAAAGGAAGATAGATACACTCTGTCATTGTAGTAGTATCTGTAAATCTTTTCCAATGTGAAGTTTGGTAGAAAGTAAACAGCGCCACCAAGTGGTGGTATTAAGGAACTTTAGTCACTTGGAAATAGATAATTCACTGTTTTCTTTTCAACAGTTTTCCATCCAATTATCTTAGTAACAACAATCAGACTTCTGTGGCACCTGTACCATCAGTTTTACCAAATGCGATTGGTTCTTCCGCCATGGCTTCAACAAGTGGCCTAGTAATCACCTCTCCTTCCAACCTCAGTGACCTTAAGGAGTGTAGTGGCAGCAGAAAGGCCAGGGTTCTCTATGATTATGATGCAGCAAACAGTACTGAATTATCACTTCTGGCAGATGAGGTGAGTATTGTGGGTATGAGAAGGAAAATATATCAGGAATTGACATACCTTCTAATATTATAACAAAATGCAAATTCCTCATTAGTTATTTGGAAACAGTTTCATAGATTACAGATAGTTATATTAACATAAAATTTTAATTAATATTCTTTAATGTAATAGAATATCATAGAAATATTTAAAACTTTTAACTGCCAAATAACTTGAAGATGTATAAAACTCCCTCCAATAAAATCCTTTATCTAGGCCAGACATGGTGGCTTACACCTGTAATCTCAGCACTTTTGGAAGGCCAAGGCAGGGTGATCACTTGAGGCCAGGAGTTCGAGACCAGCCTGGGCAACATAGCGACACCTCATCTCTATAAAAAATATGAAAAATTAGCTGGGCATGGTGGTGTGCGCCTGTAGTCCCAGCTACTCAGGAGGCTAAGGTGGGAGGATCGTTTGAACACGGGAGGTCAAGGCTGCAGTGAGCCATGATCATGCTACTGCACTACAGCCTGGGCAACAGAATGAGACCCTGCCTCAAAAAAAATAGTAACAACAAGTAAATCCTTTGTTTTTCAGCACAATTGATGATAATGTTTAAAGTCCTTTTGGTGAATAATTTAAACAGATTAAATACAAATCTGATTGTTTTTCTACATGTTTATTTTTTAATGTAGTTAATGACTGGAAGTATTTTATTTTGCAGGTGATCACTGTGTTCAGTGTTGTTGGAATGGATTCAGACTGGCTGATGGGGGAAAGGGGAAACCAGAAGGGCAAGGTGCCAATTACCTACTTAGAACTGCTCAATTAAATAGGTGGACTATGGAAAGGTTACCCATCATGACATTGTATTTATATACAATTAACTCTAAATAAAGCAGGTTAAGCATCTTCCATGTTAATGTGTTAAGAGACTGAAAATAGCAGCCATCAGAAACCGGCCTTTCTGCCGATAAAGTTGCATGGTAAATATTTCATTACAGAATTCATGTTAGAGCTTTCATGCCAAGAATGTTTTCTTACAAAATTCTCTTTTTATTGAGGTTTCACTAATAAGCAGCTTCTACTTTTGAGCCTCAACTTAAAGCAGAACTGTTTTCTACTGGATTTTTCATTAACAGCAAGCTTTTTCTTTTATGTAAAATAAATCTATTGTGAATTGATATCAGTGACTCATTTATTAGGTATAATTAATAGCCAAAGAATAAAATTAGAATTTATTTTAAACTTTCGGTCTTAAAAAGAGCTGTAGGATATAAACCTCTTTTGTGAAAAGTAGAATTTTCTGAATACTTTCATAGACAAAAACGCAGTTATACTATGTTTACCTGGTTTTCCAGCAGAAATCAAATAATCAATACTATGTTTTGATGGGTTATTTTGAGAGTTGTTTGGTTTTTTAAACACTACAGAATGGTTTCTTTTAAATTTAAGAACAACTAGTTCTTGAAAAGCAATACCATATTTCTCAGATAAATTTGTTGTTAAGGTTCTAGAAAGTCTAGGACAAATTTACTTCATTAAACAAAGTTTTTAAGATTATTCAATTGGCACAATTTAATGCATAATCGGGATTGGATCCATTAATAACATACTGTGGTACAGTAAAGAGAATTTGTTCTTATTGAACAACAAATTTGTATAAAAATATGGAATGATGCAACTACATTATAAATTGTATACGAACAAAATAAATTTTGGGTCACTCCGAGCTTACTATTAAAACATTGAAAACTTATTAATGAACACAGGCTATCTTGATGAGGATCTCTGGTTATGAAACACATACTAATGAAATTATTAGTGACACATTGGAAGCTAGAAAATTGCTGTTTGGGCCATTGCTATAAATCAGCAAATTGGCAGATTTTTTCCATGGTAAGATTTCTGTTCTCATTCATTCATTCAACAAACATTTGTTGAGGGCCAGATACTGTGCTGGTCAACTGGGGATATTATCCTGAACAATATGCACACAATTCTTGCCCCCGCAGAGCTTAAAGACCATTAAAGGATACAGAAACTTAAACAAGCAATTGTCCTATAATAGGATTAGTGTTGTGATGGGGAAGATACAGGGTACTGTATTTGGGAGTCACATAACTCCAATTTTGGGAGTGGGAGATGGTTTGGGGAAGAACTGGTCCAGATAAAGAGATGTGTAACCAAGACAGCATAGCACATTCTGTCAACTAAAGTAATTTACTCTAACTTAAGCATGAAGTACAGAAGTATAGTTCGTTTATTGAGGGAATGTTAAGCTATTAAAATGATACTTTTTGGTACTTTAAAAAAAATGAACACTTAAACACCATTTTAAAATTTTGTGTTAAGAGCTCCTAATAAGAGCTTGGTAAACATGTTGACAATTTAACTCACAGTCTCAACTTTAAAAGTAGTTGTTACCCTTTTATTTCTGTGTCATGAGACAAATTCTTCTGCAGCAGTGTTATAGTTGTACAAGATGTTTTGACTCACTCTGAATTGCCATATTCTTAAACCCTCAAAAGCTGCTCAAGCTGGTCAGTTTTCTATAAAACCAAGTAAATGAAATTTTCTCTCCCTTGAGAAAGGAAGTTCTGCAGCCTAGAGTACCATCTATTATGTTCTATAAGTCCAGATTTAGGCTTTGAAAGATCATACCAAAACTTCAGGTTGACTTAAACAGCAACTGTAAATTAGGTTTATGGGAAATATAGTAATACAGGGGAAAGAATATCGGCAATGGAGTGAAATGGTCCTGGGTTCAAATCCAGTCTTCCTCACATACTGTGCTTTTTAAGCTTCAACTCAGATGTGTAACTGCCTTTTCCTTACCAGTAAAATGAGGACAATAATTATGACACCCTAGAGTGGTTGTGAAGATTAAATAGCAAATGTTATCTTGTATTTCAGGTGCTTTTTAGGGAAAGTCTTGGCACATAGTAAACACATCCTGTAAATACCAGTTTCCCCTTCTTAGCCGCTGTGGCACTCTGACCTACCAAGTCTATAGGTCTTGCATATCGCTGTGTACCGGAGATACCTCTTTTACATCTGGGCTCTGTTTACTCTCTCTCAGTCCTATCCTCCACCCTCTTTAAATCAGACCCCAAGTTTAACCTTCCCACAGTCAGTATAAATCATTTTTCAGAACTTTCAGCTTTGCATCAAGTGAAAGTTGATTTTAATTACCCAGTAATGTACAGAAGCCCTCAATAATGTTAAGCTTCAAAGGCTTCTGGTACATTTGTCTACCACAGAACTACCACAATATATGTGCTTGTTCTTAGGTTTATTGCTTTTTATTTTAATGGGGTTTGGTTGTTTGGGTTTTATTTTGGTTTTGGCTTAACGTCAAGTTTAGTTTTTACTCAAGTAAAGGCCTGTGAAGTTTCTTAGGCGTGGAAGAAAAAGCTTGGAAAGCCTATTAATTCATGGTGCAATTCAGAATTGTTTAAGTTCTGTGCCACTGAGCTTAATCTAAAAGTATAGTGACATGTAAAGCATGCACATATGAATGAAAAACTAAAATAATTGTAGGCTCTTCTACAAATGGAAAAAAAAGATTGGATTGTGTCTACCTTTTTCCTCAAAGTAATCTAACCTAAAAGGTCATGGTGTTAAAACTTTTTATGGTGCTAATCAGAAAAGTTCATGTTACAAGAAATCGGGTCTCAAAAATGGGAATGTGCCTCCTCACTCTGCGTCACATGGGAAATAAATCCTGAGGCCAGGATCACCAGTGGGGTAGAGCCATCTTCGTAGTCTCTTGGTATCCTCCCCCTGAACAAAGAACAAAGTGAGACTGGGAAGCTAGTGTTGGGAAAACATTTCTGTGGTAAATTGTGGAGTAGAGAAGACAATGGAGGGCAAGGCAAAAACCCACAGACTTGTTTACCGATAGAGGCCCCACTCACCTCCATGCTGACAGAATTCTGGAAAAATTCCTTCCCTATATCCCAAACACCTGAAATTTTGAAATATTGCCCTACTATATAGCACTTTAAGCCTCGATGAGGTGCCGTAATGGAGAGAGAGCTTCATAGCTTAGCCTCTAGCCAACTTTACCTCAGGACCTCTGGATAAGATGAAGTGGCTTTTACCTCATGTGAGTCTCAAATGCTGGAGAGGGAGTTCCACAACCACCCATGCCTTTTCTCCCATATTATGCTCATTAGAAAGTCTACTCAGGGCTGGGTGCAGTGGTTCATGCCTGTAATCCCAGCACTTTGGAGGCTGAGGCGAGTGGATCACCTGAGGTCAGGAGTTCGAGACCAGCCTGGCCAACATGGGGAAATCCTGTCTCTACTAAAAATACAAAAATTAGCCAGGCGTGGTGGCATGCACCTGTAATTCCAGCTACTTGGGAGGCTGAAGCAGGAGAATCATTCGAACCCCAGAGGCAGAGGCTGCAGTGAGCCAAGATTGTGCCACTGTACTCCAACCTGGGCGATAGAGTAAGACTCTGTCTCAAGGAAAAACTAAAAAGAAAAAAAGTCTACTCAATAGAGCAGTGATTCGCAAAGTGCGAGACCCCAGACCGGCACTATTGGCATCTCCTGGAGACTTGTTTAAAATGCTAATTATTATTTTCAAGAACTTTCTACCTTCATTTGTACTTTTTTGTTTTCAAGGGCTCATAGAATTAGTCTTCCATGTGACAGCTTTTTAAATATTTTAAGACAAAAACTGAGTCTTCTAATCTTAATTGTGTTCTAGCAGTAGTCATTGTAATTATAGTTATTTTTATAATTTATTTTTTAGTGTATATCTATCACTCTGGAATGTAGGTTCCCTGAGATAAAAACTAATTCTTTTTATGCCAGTTACATTCCCAACTCTTAGCACAAGACCTAGGACATAGTATGAACTCAATAAATATTTGTTGAATGAAAGAAAAATGCAAATTTTTAAGCCTTTTCAGAGACCTACTGAATCAAACTCTGAGAGTGGAGCCCAGCAATCTGTTGTAAAAGCTATTTGAGTAATACTGTTGCACTCTAAAGCTTGAGAACCACTGCAATAGAACTAAGAGAACATGCATTTCACCTTTAGGCCTATTCTCTGACATCACTTGAAAAATCCGCTCTGCCTTCTGTAACCGTTACCAACAACATTGTCCTGTCCATGTAGGGGAAACTTCTGGGCTATATTACAAGTGGGTATGAAGGTATAAGGATATACACAGTGGGAAGTATTGCTTAGAATGCCAGTACTTGTTTGCTGTGGAAGGTTTCTAGGAATGGATTGCTTAATCTAAGCACTACCACCGTCCACGTTTTCACTTAACACAGTGCCTTTTAATTGGTGACTAACATCAAAACACCTTAACAAACCGTTAAAACAGTATCAGAAACCACGTGTACATCCCTGTGCCTCTTAGATTGCTAAGTTCTGCTCTCGTTCTTACTTCAAAGGACACTTTTTAAAGAATTGTTAATGCTTTTTTATAATACAAGTCATAGCCATGTTGGCAAAAAGAAGAAAGATTTGGTGAGAAAGAAAAATCACTGAAAATTCCATCATCCAGGGAGAACCACTGTTATTTAAGTATATGGCCTTCCAGACTTTTCTGTGCATTTATAGATTTTTTTAATGGGATCAAAGTGTACATACTGTTTTGTAACTTTTTTTCACTCAACAATACCATGACTGTCTTGCTGTATCAAGTATATTTCTACATCTCTTAATGGCTGCATGATATTCCATCGTATGTGCCACATTTTATTAAACTACTGTTGAATTTTTAGGTTTCCAACTTTCATTAATAAAGTGCTTTAAAGAACATTGTCTTGATAAATCTCATATGTGTTCATATTTTCTGAAGATAAATACTTTGAAGTGGAATTGCTAGTGAAGAGGGTATGCCAGTTTTTAAAAGCTTTTGTTACTGCCATGTTGCCCCCTAGAAAACTTTAAGCAATTTATACTTTTATCAGCAGTATATGAGAGAATACGGTTTCTTTTGGAGGGCTTCCAACTAGAATGTTCTTGGAGTCTTTGGTTTAAAAATAAAGGGTAAGAGGGAGATTAAAAGATCCTGCAAAATTAAAAGACCAGTCTTAAATTTTTCTTAAATTATGATATTTACTGTTCTTCTCTCTTTATCATATATTTTGTGTTACTTTGGAAATGTTTGTAGTACTAGTTGCCTCTTGCTTTTATTCAGTCTCCTGGAAGCATTATTACCTTTCTGATGCTTGCAGAGACAGTAGAAGAATAATCTTAAGTAGACTTGAATCTTGAAGTATCTTTAATGCAGGTTTACTGTTTATGGATTTAGGGAATGTAGCCCTAGTGGGGAAAGTAGGATTTTGGAAGGTAGGCAGAACAGTGGCTCTCCCACTTGTTTGCCTGGCCTTTTGAGAGTCATTAAACCTCTCCCACTTTGAGCCTGCTTACTCATCTCTAGAATGAGGATAATATAAACCTACCTTGTAGCATTGAAAGGATTAACCACTCGTGGCTGGCACCTAGTGGATGATAATATAGCTTACTAGGATTTATAGATAAGTATGTTAGAGCAGTTGCTATTGTCAACCTCTGGAGTAAATATCACTGCCATTGCCAAAGAAAATCTTCCTTGAAAGCTGTCACAGTGAATGGGCATTGTCTTGTATGTCCTTATACCTACACAATCCTCATTCTTAGGAATCCGGCTCATTTTTTCCAGTCAGGTATTCAAGTAATCTAACCGATAAAACTCTCAGACAAGATGTATAGCAGAAGATTTCAACATTACCATGCTTAACAACAGTATACGAAAGTGGTAATCAGTCTTTTCCAGTGGTGAGCCTTGCCAAACTGCCCCTTCTGATACTCCCCCACCCTTGGCCCACAGCTGATCTTAGTGCTTCCAGGGGCTGTACCTCTACGTGGGAGCCTGACACAGGACAGGCGACTCAGCTCAGTAACGGTATTGTTAATTAGCTAAGTCTCAGTCGCATCTCCAGGACTGGAGATCACAGAATTGATTCATCTATAGTGAGGGAAATTTATTTAAAGAAGTATCTGAATTATAAAAGTTGCTTAGCAGTATTCAAAAAGATAGATGGACCAGGGTTGAACTGCAGTAATCATTGCAAAACCCCAGGGACCAACCCATTTTAATACTTGGATGAACCATAATACATTTAAATTAACATCTGTTTGTTGATTATAACTCAAACTACTCAACCAATAAAGAATTAGTAGTAAGATAACTTAAGGGGGTTGTCAGGAAGGAAGGCTATACAGGAGGCTTCAGGCTTACGAAACAAGATGAACAACTAATTGGAGGTGACAAGAGATGGACTACCATTATAAACAACTTTTCAGAGTCTGATGCACCAGGGTTTGGGACACATGTTTCTGCTTAGTCTCATGTTCTAGTAAAGTTCTCTGAAGCTTGACCTGTAGTAGGCAGTTCCCGACAACCAGGCATTTTGACACCTGCTTGCCTTTTCTATATAGTTTATTGTGTTCAGCTTCACCTGAAGATCCTCATTTGTCAAGAATAAACTCAAACACTCATTCCTCTATGAAGAGATTCTGGATTCTGCAGGCAGAATTGCATACACACACACAACTATGACATGCATTGCCTTGGATCACAATTACTTGCCAACTTAGTTCCAGAACAGGATTTTGTGTCCCCTGACTCCTAGCACACCTAAAGCTGAGTTTTGGCAAGCCCATAGCTTGCTTACAGCGTTGTGTTTACAAAAAAATCAATGATTCAGATTTGGTGCTATTATGTGTATTTGCCCTAAGAAACATTGGCTCTTTCGGACATCAGTATTACAGAAAGCACATATCTACTTTGCTTGGAGAGTAATCCCCACAATCTATCATCATGGTTATTACCTCATTGGCTCTGGTTAATTCTACAGTGCTCATCACTGACTCGTACTTTGCAAAACAATAATTTGTTACAGCTTGGACTTTTGCTGGCCACATCTATACTTCAGATTTAGGGTCAGTCACCTCAAGGTTGGATTGGGGTATTTCCATTGTTGAGCTTTTCTATATAGATGTCTTCTGTAAAATGGACTAAATTGCCTTCCTTTCTCCTTTTCTTGCCTCTTTTCCACCTTGCCTTTTTCCCATTTCTATACATTCTCCCTCTCCCTTCTTTCAAAAAATTTACATGAGAAAATGTATAATAGAAGATCTTGCTCAATTGATATTTGTGAATGACAACTCTGACCCAGATTTCTGAGAACCAAAGAAGGATGTATGATCCGGCTTCAGATTGACTGTTCGCATATAGAAACACGCTGGTTGCTCAGGAGACAGCTACTCATAAAGAAGCACTCATCAAGAGAGCACTGAGACACCAACACCAAAGC
The DNA here is from genome assembly GCF_049350105.2 of Macaca mulatta. Taxonomy (NCBI): domain Eukaryota; kingdom Metazoa; phylum Chordata; class Mammalia; order Primates; family Cercopithecidae; genus Macaca; species Macaca mulatta. Next base: position 153,888,582 of record NC_133406.1, on the reverse strand, counting down.
AGAGTTAAGAGGCCAGAGTGCTGGCACTGATTCATGGATTAAATCTTATGTGGCTGCTGCATTGAAGTTTTCATCAAACTGAAAGTATAAATAGGCACAAAATTACTCACATTGACGCCCGGAAACACAATGTCGCTGAGGCTTGGCCTGTCAGATCATCAGCAAGTGGAGGATTCCCCTCCCCTGCGTATGTTTTAGAATCTCCAGAGACACATCCACAAGTCAATCCTCTTCTTTCTAGCTGCTAGTAAAGAGGGGCCTTCTATCCCAGCTCATACTCCTAACCTAATTGCCTCAAAAACTTTCTGCGGTCACTGCCAGTGAATCAGGTTTAGTTGGTAAAATTGGAAGGTCACCACTGGCATCTGATAGAGCATTCTACAGAAGTGGGTATGGAATGCTGTTTTAATTCATATAGTTTAACTGGAGGCAATAAGGTTGCTCATCAAGATTCAAAATCTTACCTCAGTTACATGTCAAGAGTTTTCCTCACTGATACAACAGGGGCCCACTGCCTAGGCAACCACGCGATGACAAGTATGTTACCCAGACGTGCTTCTTGCTGACTTCCAACCCGCCCCCTTCTTCAATGCTACCTATAGCCCACAGTGCTTGGATCGCTGCTGCCTCAAACAGAAAGTCAGAGCTCTGTGGCATAAGAGCCATTTCTTCCCTATTAACGCTCAATTGCAGACTTCCCAGAAAGCACAGCTCTCTTAAGGGCAAGGGCTCTTTAAATTTACATACACAGAGCCAATTCTCCCAGGAGAAAGCCCTCACCAGATTGTGTGGTGAAGATAAATTCCACTGCTGGACACTTTGCAGTCCCGGAACCAAGGCTCCCCTTTGTCCCATAGCTCCCCTTGGTGTCAGGGAGCTGCTCACCTGCCTATTTCTACCTTCATGATAAAGTCCCTTTTAAGGGCTGTGTTACTTTATCCCACACTCTGGCATTGATTGGTACCATCTCATGACATCTATATGCTTTAATATATTTGGAGCCCAGTGTTAGGAGTAATAGAGTCCTACTCTATTCCTAAGCTATAAAATGTTACTATTACTATTCTGCCCAGAATGTTTTATTGCAAAACCACCTAGCACAGAAATTGACTATAGACTTTGGAATCAAAGAAGCAAATTTTCAAATCTCAACTCTACCATCTTATTAGCTGTGTGTTCAGTAAGTGATACAACCTTAACCTGTTTCTTCATCTGCAAAATACAGATTAAAATGCTTACCTCCTGGGTTTGTAGTAAACAGTACTTCTCAGACCAGCAGCATCAGCATCACCTAGAAATTTATTAGACATGCACTCTCAGGCAGCTACTGAATCAGAAACCCTAAGGATGGGGCAAAGCAATTTGTGTTTTAACAAGCCCTCTTGTGATTTGATGCATGCAAAGTTGGTGAAACACCAGTTGCGAGGATTAAAAGAAATAAAGCACATAAGGGCTAGACTCAGTAACTGGCATATAGTAAATACTTAATTTCTAACTATTATTATTGTCACTATTAGAATTTCTAAAGTAATGAATGAACTACACACTTTTCGGGCAAAGTTTCATATATATTTCTCATAACAAAGCTTTTCATAGACGTTTGGCAGCTGAAGGCTGGAGGCTAAGATCTCAAGAATATGGAGTACAAATCCTTATACTTTAACCAATCATGTAGAAAATGAGTTTAAATTCTTTTCACCAAAAAGTAACTGAAATCTATATAGAAAGTCACTGTGCCTCTGCAAAAAGAAAAAAAAAAAAAAACAGTACTTGGAGAAAGGGTCAAGATTTTTCTCAGAAAACAGTCAGGGTCTGCTTCTACACATAGAAAAATGGGACAATTGAAGCTTCAATAATGGAGCTGCCAGCCCCATTATTGCCACAACTATTGCCACATCATAGAATATCACCATGATCATATTCACCCGAAGTTTTTCAAAGCATATGCTTCCAATTGCATTGTGTGACTATAAAACAATTTCTATCATACACTCAATAAAATGACCAGCTTCATTTCATGTAACTTCCTGATGAATGCCTCAAGATAAATTTGTTTTATAATAACCCTAGGAAACTAAATGAATTTACCTTCTACCCAGGCTGTTTGAATGTAAATCAATTACATGTCACAGAAGACTGAAATGATTGTGGTTTTAGAATCGTCCATAAGCCATTCTTTCTGAGAGCATTTACCCAGCAAGTCCAGTAGAAATTAAATTTGTGGTTGTGTACCTTCAGGCAAATTATTCACTTAATTTCTCAGCCCCACAGATTTTTGTATCTGTAAAATAAAAGGATTGAACCAGATGATCTCTAAGATCCATCCAGCTCTTGCATTGTACCATGTTCTAAACAAGCCAAAGTTGTTCATGTTTTAATTAACTGTGAATTAACTTGAACAGCATGCACAGTTCTACTGGCAGCTCGTTGATGGGGTTGTTTTCTTTATATTTTAGAGTATAAAGCTCTTCAGTCTGAACTTTCTAGAAAAGGCTGAATAACACTTTGTGAGAAACTTTTTAGAAATCCCTCTCTACCTGGGCTGACTTAGACCTCAAAAGGACGAACTTTGTGCTCAGACGTTCTAGTGGATTCTAATGAGTATATATGAACAGTGGCACTCACAGTCTTAGGCATCATTGGGCTTTCACATCCCCTTGGAAAAAGTTGCTAACACTTATTGAGCACTTTATGTGCTTTACCTTCTTGAAACCTGTCAAGAAAGTATATTTTGCCCATTCTACAGACAAGAAAACAAAATTTAGAGAGCCGCACAGCTAGAGAAATGGCAAAGAAGTCTCATTGCTTGCCTTCCCAACTCCAAAGCCCAAGCTCTTAATCAGTGTGGAACACAGACACCTATTTTTGGAGTGTGCCGCCTAAATATGGTCAATGGCCCATTATTTTCTGCACTCTTCCCAGGTTAGTAACTTTCCTTGGGGCAGAAAAAGTATTGCTCTTAACATAAAGTAGCTATAAACTGCTGCTTAACCAACTAAAGAAACCTACAAAGGTTGTCAAGCCAAGCAGGGAGCTGCCAGTCCCATCACTGCCACAGCTGAAAGTGCAGAAAAATCAGTGTTGGTTTAAGTCAGAGCTGCTCAAAATGCAGGCCCCAGAATCTGTCAGGGGTGGACTCTGCCGTCCTGTGGTTCAATAAGCTCTCCAGGTGATTCTGATGCACATGTTTGAGAGTCACTTGTTTACATATAGCAGAGAAGCCACCTGTCTCTCACCTCAAAGCTGACTCACCTGCAGAAACAATGAAAGAGGGTAATGACAGGCCCCCCCAAAATTACTCCAAGCTATCAAATTTAACTAAAACGTAATATCATTTAACTGACTCTATGCAATAAGTAGAGCATTCATTAATGAGTAATTTGGTAAGCACATGAGCATGCTCAGGATATAATTTTTCCAGGAACAGGGAAAAGAGCCCATGGATTGGAAGTTTATTTTGAAATTCAGCTGTAAGGGAATATGTTCTACGTATCTTTCTTTTATCAAGGTAAGAAAGTGATATAATTTTATTGTTTCTTTCTAGCCAGTGTCTCAGTTTCCACTGAGGAGTTTATATACCCTATTCGGCAGGACAAGAGCACATTATTTTAAAAAATAGATGCCAATCATTGGCATTTACCACATGCCAGTCACTGTGTGGGGTGATTTACACATTCTCTAATTTCATTCTTGCAACAATGCTATGAGGTAGAGATTGTCCTTCCTCTGCAGATGAGAAAACCAAAGTTTAGATAGAGACATTAAGCGTAAATCTGCTGAGCTCATTTCAAGGCTCCTCAGTCTCTAGAGAAAATAGATTTCCTGAGTTACATCTCCCTTTTCTTTTTTCTCTTGATACTAATGCATCATTCCTTTACCCCAAGACTGTCAGGCACAGGAAGCCAGCACTCTAGACCTCCCTTCATGGCCCATTCCCACTTTTCCTTTGACTCCCAGCATGATGCCCACTCTAGCTAATTTTAAGACCATTTTCTGCAAACTTGAGCTCCCCAACACCCAGATAGCTGAGCTAGGTGGGCTGCTGAGACTAAAGGATCTATGGTGCCTGGGGAAAAAGAATGCCCTGGAGGGAAAAGAAGAAGGGCAGTAGGTAGCAGAAGGCATGGCTTGGATGGGGGAATTGTGTCAACAGTGATACTGACCATGAACACACTGAACAACCAGCAAAGAGAATGGCTGATAATATGACTGTTCAATGGAGGAACTAAGGAAAATATGGTCAGATTTGTAAATAGTTTATCAATTTTGTTTCACTGCCATACAGCACAACAACTAGGGTGCATATTATTAAATGAGTTGGATTAACTTTCTGGGTTTGGATTATTTTGCTGGAATAGCGACTTCTTTATTACTGTGACAATGCTATACTATAGAGTTTACTGAACACACAGCACAACTATCTGTTCACTACTTCAGAATTGGAGAGATCACTGGTCATATCTATATTTCCCTAATTTGGAGAACACATATCCACCAATGGTGCATACATTCCAATGCAAAATGCAAAAACAATGATCTGAGTTTGGTAATAAACCCAGAAACTTGTTAAGCTCTTATCAGCCATGTGTCTGTATTAAAAACCACCTGGCTGCAGTTGAAAGATAACCTTCTATTTTCAGTCATTCGCTATATTTGCGGTAGCTTCACATCACTGATCACAGGGACTACAGTAATGGGCAGGGTGGCTGAGCAGGGATTCCTTTGCCTGTCTTCCCCAGTCCGTTCCCCAGTTCCTCTCTCCCAAAAGTCCTATCAGCAGAGACCTTGCAACCTGAGGCAAAAAGTGAAAGAATAAAAGCTGCAGTAACTTAAGTACTTGCTGCATATCAGACACTGTGCTTAAAGTGATTTACATTCATTATCTCATTTTAACAACCTGAGAGTTGGGTACGACTCTTATCTGTGTTTTACAAAAGCGGAAGTGAAGGCTCTTAAATCACATAGCCTGGTAGAGTGGTAGAGCCTGGGCTTTGACCCAGGCCTCCCTAATTCCAAAAGACTTGCTCTCAGTATCTATAGAGGACTCCCCAATGCACTATTATACCACTTAACTTGGCCAATGGCCAGTGTTTAAAATGGATAGGAGCAGAGACTTACCCTTTCTGTAACCAAGGTAGAGTACAGCCTCTGAAATACAGCTGAGCAAACAACTCAAGCACAGTTTGGTGTTCCTGCCCAGTGGGTGCTATTCCAGGAACTGATATCCCTTCCTTCATGTTCCTTAAACCCATGTGGCACCCACTATTATGGTATTGACAATGGGCTGAGAAGCCCCTTCTCAGTGTAAGCAGGGACTCTTTCTAACCTCATCCCTGGTATAGGAAATGAGCACCTCTTCTGTTCTGTCTCCAGTCTACTCAGCTCTTTCAGTAACTTGTCCAAAGGTTCTTTGGAAAGTCAGCTGATTGGAACACAGAGTACATTTTATATAATACAAATGGTGATGAGGCTCTTAGGTCAGTGCACCAAAGCCTACTTAATCTGTAATGTGCCGGAAAATTGATGGTGCAGCCGAACCCAGAACAGTGCAGAGTTGTTGAAGACCCCTAAATTTCTCCAAGCCCAGGCTTTTCTATGATCCTCCACAATAATAGCTCGTGTTTTCTGAGCACTTACCATGTGATTGATGGCGCTGTACACACATGATCTCACTGGACCCCGACAGCAGCTCTAGGCAGTAAGCACAATTGTTAGCCTCAAGTAACTGAGGCGTAGAGAAGTTAAGTGACTTCCCAAGGTCACAGAGTTGATAAGTGATAGAAGCAGGATTAGAACCCAGGCAGTCTGGATCCAAAGTCAGTGTGACCAACCGCCCGTGGACCTTTAGTTGCCTGAAAACTGGGAAGAGGACCCGAGGCTGGGCAGAGGCTCTGCTGTGTAGGCAGCTCCCACAATGCACACATGGAAATCACACACACAAGCAGGTAGGGAGTGGGCTGGACAGGAGCTCTGGTGAATCCCTCCACCAAGGTGAAGGAGAGTATGACAGAGACATCCACACATGCTTCAGTGCCTCTAGAAGAGGAAGAGGTCCGTGAACAGGAAGGTGTGTCCATGGGGTGGGCCAGGGAGATGACAGGAGAACAAACAGCTTGCTCCTTCTCCACAGTTTCTACTGCTGCTCTGAGGCATGACCTTGGGCAAGTTCGTCCCCTTCCTCTTAAAGGGAGGGCCATAATAGTTCCCAACTCTAGAGTCTTTGTGGGGATTGAGTGAAATAATTCACTTTGTATGGTGCCTGGTGCCCACTCACTGAGAACATCCTCTTGTGATTAGGACCATTATCATTACACCACAATGTCATCTGACTCTGAACACAGCCAAAGCCCATGAAAAAGCCCTTCGCAATTGGCCTTGCTAAGACAGGCTTGAGGGGAAGGAGGTTTCCCCCCTACACTAGGATGCAGGGTTGAACGGCAGCCACGGGAGCCCTCCTCCCTTGCCTGGGGAAAGTTCCAGTCTCCTTTCCCCACCAAGCCCTTACTAGCACCACCAACAAGATGCATAATGAACTGGCTTGAGTCCCACCTCTTCATTTCCACTTCTCTACTCTCAGCAGCTAGGGCTAAGAAGCTGTGAAATGAAGGAATGCCCATTGGCAAGAGGAAAGTGGTTGCCAAGTCAAGCAGGCCCTGAATAGTCAGCCTGGAGAACTGGCCATAATTTACTATAAAACAGTCTCTCCTGGTGATGAGGGGTAGGGCAAGAACAGAGGAGAGAAAACAGATGCCCCTTGAAGTTTTTCACCAAAAATCTAATGAGCCATGACTTACGAATGCGATGGTGTTTTGCAATCCACACTGCAGTTCTTCATGATGTCTAGGTCCAGAGCCAGCTCTCTTCTGAGAGGAGGGTTGCTATCTTTACCACCACTGGCAAAACAAAAACAAACAAAACTAAAGGCAAGATGGTTGGGTCCTAAACTTAACATTTGGTTTCCCCATTTCTGTTATATATTAGCTGAGGAGACTTTTGGAAGACCCAACAAAGACATTATATGTAAATCAATAACAATTTTCGTTTTATGTTCAAACCATGAACACTGACTAGCTAATTTTCATGGCATCCCTATAAGTGAGTTTTATGATCCTGCTCCAATTCAATTCTTCAATACTGTAATAGCTTAGATGATTTTTTAATGAATTTCCATAAAATGATTTTTGCCAGCACCTTACATTTTTATCAGATTTTCTTGTCGTAGCTGGATACGGCTGGCACAGAGAGTTAAGTGTTGTGAAATGGAGCAGACAGACAAGGATGGAGACTCAAACAAGGCATTGGCATGGGCCAACGTGGAGGGCTGCAGGGAGCAGGCAAGGGGGCATGACCCAGCTAGAAGTGCCTGGAAGAACAGCCTGGTGGTTGTCAGCACAATCTACAAAAGCAATAGCATAGATTAAAAAGCAGGAGCCCAGGCAAAGGTCTTAACAGCTGAGGATATAGGACATGTGACCGCTGTAGAGGATTGTCCCCAAAAAGTGGGTAGACATACCCCTTACTCTGATCTCTATGAGAGGAGTGTCCTCGGCTACCCCGTTGATGATGAGCTCTGCCACGTGCCTTTCTTGGTCCTATGGGATGTTAGTAGGCATGATAGGCAGAGGCCTGTGATATGTTTGCGCAGTTGGGCTTGCCCTCTTGGGCTTCCGCCAGCACCATGAGAAATGTCTGCCCTGGTAGCACTAGTTCAAACAGGATGAGAGACCTGTGGAGCAGACCTGGACCACACCCACAGCTTAGAGCAAGCCAAGGTAAACACATTTATCAAGCATATTACTAATGCCTTCTCATCCTTCTAGTTGCAACTTACATGTCACTGTCTCAGAGGTCCCTGTCTGACTCTCCTCCAGGCTAAATTATGCCCCGGTGTTAATTGTGTTTCAATGAAAGAAAAGAATTAATTAGGAAGAATTATTTGCTTATATGTTTGTTTCTTCCATTAAATTACATTCCTTGAAATCAAGGAGCATGTCTTATATGCTTAATATATTCTAGAGACTGTGGACTGTGCTAGAGCTCAATGAAGACTATTAGGCACTTAGTAAATATTTGTAGAATGAAATATAGAAAGCACTCCTGGAGGATAAGGCCACAACTACTACAGTGATGACATAGAGCTCTTCTTTCAAGGAGCTTTGCATCTACAGGGCCAGACCATCAGCCACTGCACAGTGATAGGCTAGAGCTACTTAAATCCTTTCTCCCTGTGGTCAGAATTGACCTGAGAGACGGAGACAAGGTGTCCAGAGTTAGCTATTGCCATGGAACAAATTATGACAAAATTTAGTAGCATCAAGGAACAATTACTTTTACTGTCTCTCAAGGTTTCTGTGGATCAGGAATTTGGAAAGAACTTAGCTGGGTCGTTCTGGTTCAGGGTTTCTAATGAGATTGTAGTCAGGTGGTAGCTGGAGAAGCTGGAGGCTGGCCATACATCTCTTTATTCCTGTGATGTCAGGGCTGCTTCCTGTGGTCTCTCTGCACAGGTGAGTTGGGCTTCCTCCTAGCATGGCAGCCTCAGGGTGGTTGGACCACTTTCATGGTGGCACAGGACTCAAGTGCAGGTTTTACAGCAAGCAAAGTGGAAGTTGTATCACCTTTTTCTTTTTAATGTGGTTAAAATCATGTAACATTATCTGGGCATGGTGGCTCATGTCTATAATCCCAGCACTTTAGGAGGCTGAGGTGGGTAGATCACCTGAGGTCAGCAGTTCAAGGCCAGCCTGACCAACATGGTGAAAGCCCATCTCTACTAAAAATACAAAAACTAGCCGGGCATGGTGGTGGACGCCTGTAATCCCAGCTACACAGGAGGCTGATGCAGGTGAATCGCTTGAACCCAGGAGGCAGAAGCTGCAGTGAGCTGAGATCATGCCTCTGCACTCTAGGCTGGGTGACAGAGTGAGACTCCACCTCAAAAAAAAAAAAAAAAAAAGTAACACAAAATCTTCCATCTTAACCATGTTTTAGTGTATGATTCACTAGTGTTATGTACATTGACATTGTTAGGCATCCAATCTCCAGAAATTTTACATCTTGCAAAACTGAAACTCTATGCCCATTAAACAACAACTCCCCATTTTCCTCTCTCCCAAGCCCCTGGAAACCACTGTTCTACTTTCTGTTTGTATGTATTTGACTATTTTAGATACTTCATAGAAGCGGAATCATGCAGCATCTGTCTGTCTGTGACTGGTCCACTTCATCCAGCACAAGGTCCCTGAGGTTCACCCATGCTGCAGCACGTGACAGAATATCCTTTTGAAGGCTGAATAGTATTCCATTGTGTGTATATGCCATATTTTCTTTATTCATCTGTTGATGGACATTTGGGGTGCTTCCACCTGTTGACTATTGTGAATAATACTGCTATGAATACAGGTGTGCAAATATCTGTTCAATTCTCTGCTTGTTGCATCACTTTTTATGACTTAGCCTCAGAAGTCACAAAATAATACTTCTTTCAATGTCAGAAACCCACCCATATTTAAAGTGAGGGAGCAGAGGTCCCACCTCTTGAGGTGAGGTGCATCAAAGCCACATTCTAAGAGGAGCATGTGGAGTAGAAGATACTGTTATAGCCATCTTTGGAAAATACAACCTTCCACGCAAGGATCCAGCTAGAAATGGAGGGGAGCAGTGGGAGGGATTAGGGAAGTGTTGTCAACCTTCAGAGGTTGGCATTCAGACATCTGCCATACAAATGAAGGCCATAGGCAAAGACCTTGCTGGCCACCAGGCTGCATCTTATACAAAATAGCACTCCACCACTTTCTATCTCCTTACCCTGCCTTATTCTTCATTCTTATTCTGATACCTTCTCCTCAGTACTTAATTGTCCAATTGCTTATTATATGTCCCTCTCCACTAGAATATAAATTCCAAAAGAACAAGAACTTTGTCTTTTGCTGCCATATACCAGAGTCTAGCATGGTAGCTGACACAGGGTAGGCACTCGGTAAAATTTCATTAAATGAATGAATGGATTCGAGAACGATGAAAATTTGATTTAAGTTCTGTGTTACTAAGTGGAACCAGGGTCATCTGGTGTAGTCAGACAAACCTGCATGTAACTCCTAGTCTCACCCCTTACTGTCTGTGTAGCCTTCAAGGAGCTATTTAAGAAGAGAAAAGGGTGGGTAGCAAGGTAGCTGATGCTGAAACTCATCATCAGTATAGTCACGGCCAATAGAAACTTGGGGTCAAGTGATAGAATATTGACCAAGGGACCCCTCAGAACCCGTGAAGTCCTGAAGTCCACCTCCCTCATTCAGCAGAGGAAAGCTGAGGCCCAGGGAAGTGATTATTCCTACCCAAGACCACACAGAGGCAAGACTAAAACTGGGGATCCGAAGTCCTCTGACTCATCAAACGATTGGGTCCATCAAAACTCGAGGTTGCAAGTGATAGAAATGTATCCCAATAACTAGCCCAGGCACAAGGAGAAGTTTAAGCCCCTCCGTGTTTTCTCAGGAGTGCGGCAGATGCCCTTGTTGCCCTGCATCTCATCCCCTCACCCACACCTGCAGCTGTGATGAATAGCATCACTTCGAGTGGACCCTGCCTCTGTTCTTCCACCACAAGACTTTCTCGAAAAGCACAGGAGCCCACTCAGCCCACACTCATGTTCAGCCAGAAAGAGAGAGTAGTCAAAGCCCCCAAGGACAATTCTCAACCAAAGAAGAACAGGAGCCATTAAGCAAATGCCCCAACCTTCCCTCCTATGGGTGGACAATTCTGGAGGCTTCAATGGTCCCTGCAGAGTTGAGCCCCTTTAGCCTAAAGCAGTGACCTTGACAATGCACACTTGATTGACTGTTTCCTTTTCCTTGTGCATTCTCCCTATCTCCTCACACCTGCTTGCTGGGATCTCCTCACAAATACCTACCTTCCTCTGTAAGTCCTTGACTTGGGCTCTGCTTTAGGAAAAACCTAAACTAAGAGGTCAGTCTATTGGTGATGTAGCAAAAAATAGAATATGTCTTAGTTATGCAGATATTGATCATTAGGGATATAGAAGGTAGAGGTTGACTGAGATAACATAAATAGTGCCTAACCCCAATGCCTAACCATCATAGATGCTGACTCAATGTTACCATAGTTTATTCTAAGACGCACCTGTCTTTCACATTTCAACATTTCTAAAAACAAGATATACCTTAAAATCAGCGAGATCTTACAACTATCATTGGCAGTATTTTTTTCTTCATTGGGGATATATAAATATTGGATGCATCTTGCAATCATTGTCATTTTAGAGTCTTAGGTATTTTATAGTTCTCACTCAGTTTCTTCCTGCACTGTGAATCAGGGAAATGAAATGAATTGTCAAAGTACGAAGGCACTGTGTGGAACAGAGCTAGTCAAAAGACCCATATTTCCCTAAAGCATGATAAACCGGAAACTCCCCCAGCCAAGAGGAAAAGAGACTAGGGGAGTCTGAAGGTCATCCAGGTATACGTTGAGATTCCACTCCAAGCAAATCAACAGAGACTGTGCTTCGTTCATCCTTAGCACCTGAGCACCTGGCTCAACGTAGAGTCTAGAAAATGTTTGTGTACAGAAACAAAGTGAGTGGGATACCGAGATGGTCTGTCCTGCCCATCCCGGAAGCTCACTTAGAAGGTGGAGCAGGTAGGGCAAAGAATGGGGGGCACCTTTGGAACACCAGGAATATCAGTGTGCTGGTCCAACTAAAGAGAGTGAGCCAGTCCTTCGGTATGGCCTCTCACACCAGGGAGAGGCTCTGACTTGAATGGGTACATGCTGGGGGCTACAGACCCCACAGGGTGTAGCTAACTCGCATTCACTTCATCGTCTACCCTTTTTTCTCACTTCATATGGCTCTAAGGGCTCCCCACACAGGGCTCCCAGTACCTTTGTCTTTCTCCTTCTGGTTTGCAGCCTTTTCCCTTCACAGGTTTATCTGATGACCACAAGCACTTTAGAGTCTAGCCTTTAAACTTTTTTCTTCCATCAACACAGTCACTCTGTGTCCCATCTGTTTAGGCTAAGACCACTCCATAACAAACCTTATGGATGCATCTGGCATTCAAGGTTGATAATGAGTTACCCCTGTGAAGAACCTTTATATCTTAGGGACATTCTATGCCTTAAGTTCATAATGACAAACATATGCTAAGTGTTCCTTAGTGAACTCACAGGGGCACTGCAGGACATTTTAAATTTTTTCAAGGGAAGCCCAGACACATCTGTCAGACCCTAAACAAATACTACTATTAAGTTATTTGGACTTACTTAGTAAACAAAAGAGTTAGATATTTATTTTGGCTTGTTTCATGAAAGAAGCATTGAGACACTAAATGTGCTGTAAAATAAAAAAAGTTTGGGAACTTATTTTCTTTTTTTTTTAAATGAGATAGGATCTCGCTCTGCTGCCCAGGCTGGAGTGCAGTGGCAAAATCATAGCTCACTGCAGCCTCCACTTCCCAGACTTAAGTGATCCTCCCACCTCAGCCTCCCAAGTAGCTTGCACTACAGACATGCACCACCATGCCTGGCTAATTTTTTATTTTTATTTTTGGAGAGAAGGGGTCTCACCTCTGTTCCCCAGGCCAATCTCAAACTCTTAGGCTCAAAGAATCCTCCCACCTCAGCATTCCAAACTGCTTGGATTACAGGTGTGAGGCACTGCGCCTGGACAAGTTTGGGAACTTCTACCTTAAACCAAAAAAGTAACGGTAGCATTTGGAGCACCATAAAAGGCCTTGGGAAAATAATCGATGGGCCAAAGAACCCCTTCAGGAGCCCTAACTCACACCATGTAGGTAGGTGTCACTCTTCCTGTGGGTCAAGATCCCCAGCCTTGTCACCAAATCCCTAGTCCCATCTGAGGTGACACCTAACTTCAGGATTATTTGTCCCAAAAAGTGCAATCTGACCATGACCCCATAAACAAAAAGGCATGTGCTTAGGAATTACGCACTTCAGTGGTCAGAGCTGGTAAGAGCCTGCCCTTTCAGCCCTTCTCATTGCAGGAAGGAGCAGGAAGCAGCAGGATCCAAGATCCATTTCCATATGGCCTGGCCTTCCCAGACCATGTTAAATGACCTCCCCTTTTCTTCTACTATGCAAATCCCATCTTTTCTTTAAGATCCATATAACATAGATATTATGTTTATTCTGAATCTGAATTCTTCACTAAAATATAAGCTCCACGAAGGCAGGGACTTCATTTTTTCACAACCGTATAACCAGTACCTATAAGAATGCCTGCTGGCCGGGCGTGGTAGCTCAAGCCTGTAATCCCAGCACTTTGGGAGGCCGAGGCGGGCGGATCACGAGGTCAGGAGATCGAGACCATCCTGGCTAACCCAGTGAAACCCCGTCTCTACTAAAAAAATACAAAAAAAAAAAAAACTAGCCGGGCGAGGTGGCAGGCGCCTGTAGTCCCAGCTGCTCGGGAGGCTGAGGCAGGAGAACGGCATAAACCCGGGAGGCGGAGCTTGCAGTGAGCTGAGATCCGGCCACTGCACTCCAGCCTGGGTGACGGAGCAAGACTCCGTCTCAAAAAAAAAAAAAAAAAAAAAAAAAAAAAAAAAAAAAAAGAATGCCTGCTACAAAGTAGGCGCTCAGTAAATATACTGAATAAATGAACTATAGTCCATGAAAGAATTAAGCCTTAATGTCCCATTTATTCACTATGTGAATTAACTTTTCTACTATGCTTCATGAATGGCACTAGCTATGTACCATTCTTGGAAGAATTGAGAAGATAGTCATTCAAATCAATTTCTGTGTACTATGGTTCAGGTGAGGAACCAATGTTGAGAAAGCCTGAGTTCATGAGCAAATTAATGGATAAAAAGACCTACTTCCTCCAGGTAACCTCCTCTCATCATCCCATCCACATGATGTTGTAACTCTCCCTGGATCTATTAACTATGTCTTGGATTGGAAATGGTTAAGAGTAAAAGGCTCCTGCTTAATGACCAGTGTGCACTTAGGGATGCTCAACCATCCCTGCACGGTGACTTCTGGGACCCCACAGTGAATGGTTCTGTAAGCAGATCCAGCCTTTCAAAGGTTTCACGAAAGAACACTCCCACAATGGAGGCTGCAGTCTGAGTACTGTCTGGTACTGATAAGACTGCCTGGGAATGCCCTGTCCTATCCCTTCCCCAAATCAAAAGCTCTTTGAAAGGCAGCCAAGCATTTGAGACCAACCAAGCAGTACTAAGTGCATTATCTTGTCTAAGCAAAGCATGAGAAGTAAATTAAGATCCCTGTTGACCTCACTGACTTAAAAAAAAAAAAAAAAAAACTCTGCTTTTACCTAATATATGATCATGGCCTTAAAGAGAATCTCCTCCCTTCCATTAAAATTGTATTTAGCCTAAGGAGATTTAGTGCCCTCTGCAGTGTTATTTTCTTTCTTTTTTAAATAGTTTCAACTTTTATTTAGATATGGGGGCACATGTGCAAGTGTGTTACATGGGTATATCATGTGATGCTGAGGTTTGTGATACAGATGATCCTGTCACCCAGATACTGAACATAATACGCAACAGTTAGTTTTTCAGCCTTTGCTCCCTCCCTCCCCCATATTAGTCTCTAGTGTCTATTATTGCCAGCTTTATGTACTCAATATTTAGCTCCCACTAATAAATAAGAACATGTGACATTTGGTTTTCTGTTCTGGTGTTAATTTGCTTAGGATAATGGCCTTCAGCTCCATCCATGTTGCTGCAGAGGACATCATCTCATCCTTTTCTATGGCTAGATAGTATTCCATGGTGTATATATATCACATTTTCTTTATTCAATCCACTGTTGATGGGCATCTAGGTTGGTTCCCTGCTGTTGTGAATAGCGCTGTGATGAACATACGAGTGTGCGTGTCTTTTGGTAGAATTTGTTTTCTTTTGGATATATACTCAATAATGGGATTCCTGGGTTGAATGGTAGTTCTGTTTTAAGTTCTTCAAGAAATCTCCAAACTGCTTTCCATAGTGGTTGAACTAATTTACATTCCCATCAACAGTGTATGAGCATTCCTTTTTCTCCACAGCCTTACCAGTATCTATTATTTTTTTGACTTTTTAGTAATAGCCATTCCAATAGGTGTGAGATGAAATCTCATTGTGGTTTTGATTTGCATTTCTCTAATGATTAGTGGTGTTGACCGTTTTTTCATATTTGTATGTCTTCTTTTTTACAGAAATATTCATGTCTTTTGTCCACTTTTTAATGGGGTTGTTTTTCACCTGTTACATTGTTTAAATTCCTTATAGATTCTGTATATTGGACCTTTGTTGGCTGCACAGTTTATGAATATTTTCTCCCATTCTATAAGTTATCTATTTATTCTGTTGATAATTTCTTTTGTTGTTCAGAAGCTCTTTTGTTTAACTAGGTCCCACTTGTCAATTTTTTGTTTTGTTGCAATTTTGAGACCTTAGTCAGAAATTCTTTCCTAAGGCTGATGTCCAGAATGGTGTTTCCTAGGTTTCCTTCTACAATTCTAGAATATAGAATCTATAAAATATAGATTGAGGTCTTATATGTAAATCTTTAATCCATCTTGAGTTAGTTTGTATATGGTGAAAGGAAAGGGTCCAGTTTCATTCTTCTGCTGGGGTCCAGCTATCCCCAGCACCATTTATTGAATAGGGAGTTCTTTCCCCATTGCTTATTTTTGTCAATTTGGTTGAAGATCAGATAGTGGTAGGTGTGCAGCTTTATTTCTGGGTTCTGTATTCTGTTCCGTTGGTCTATGTGTCTGTTCTTGCACCAGTAGAATGCTGTTTTGTTTATTGCAGCTTTAGAGTATAGTTTGAAGTTAGGTAGTCTGATGCCTCCTGCAGTGTCATTTTATAAGGACAATTCTGTTTCAACTTTCTCTGGTCATTTCTAAACCAATTAATAGCAACAGGAATGGGATTACTATAATTAGCTTAGACTTATTGACTCTATCCTAGGAACAGGGGATGAAGTCTCTTAAATCATATGAGGAAAAGGTAGATACCTGAAAAGAAAATGAGTGTTCTCTTAGCTGGGAAGCATGGCATGGACTGACTATGCAATTAGTATGCATCATGAAAGACTTCATAGACAGTACAGACTTTTAAGGTAAAGATAACAACTTTAATGTTGACCACATTCAATACTAAATGTAAAAAAAAAAAAAAAAACAACAACAACAAAAAAAAACTCTATTATCATCTCTGGCCTGCTTTTTCAGATGTTCTCTGCCACCTGCAGTGACCCAGTGGTTAAAAGAAGAAAAAAAACCTAGTTGTTTCCTTGAAGTGTTGCTTTTTAACTACTGCATATCATTTATGTGTGATTTATGTATCAGACTTCGTGCACATAACAGCACAGTGGAAATCAGTGACAAATAAATAGTGATTATACACCAGATCGAAAGTGCAAAGCTATGGGCAAAGCATGATAGCTGGACAGAGAAGAAAGTATTTACTTTCAACTGGAGGGATTGGGGGATGACTCCATTGAAGAGGTGGAGTTTAAGCTGTTATCAGCAGGAGTGGCAAGCATTTCATCCTGCAGGGATGATGGAGGCAAGAAGCACAAGGAAGAAAGCGTAAGGAATGTTTCTGTATAGGAGTAGAAAAGTGTGTTCGTTTTCTGTTACTGTGCTAACAAATTGCCACAAACTTGGTGGCTTAAAGAATACAAATGTTTTGTATTACAGTTCCGTAGGTCAGAAATCTGACTTGGGTCACACTGAGCTAAAATCAAGGTGATGGCAGGGCTGCATTCCTTTCTGGAGGCTCTGAGGGAGAATCCATTTATTTGACTTTTCCAGGTTTTAAAGACTGCTTGCATTCCTTGACTTGTGGCCCCCTTCCTACTTCTTCAAAACCAGCAACAGTGTATTGAATGCTTTTCCTGTTGCCATCTCTGGTTCTCTGTTTCTAAGGACTTGTGTGATTAGATTGAGTCCTGGACAATCCAGTGTAATTGTCCTATCTCAAATCCTTAACCTTAATGACAGTTGCAAAATTGCTTTTCCAATTGTAAGGTAACATATTCATAGGGTGGATTAGAAATGGATATCTTTAGGGGCCACTATTCTGTCTACCACAGGAAGGAGAGCAGCTGGCTCAAGAACTGGCCCAGCAGATGGATTAAGGAGTGTGGAAGGAGATGGAGGTAAAATTTCTACATTTGTTATACTTCTGGGTCTAGAATTTTTTGATAATGGAACTTTCTACACTTTCAATGCATATTCCTTTCATCCTGTAGATCTGATTGTTTAGCCTAGAGCTTCCTCAGAAACCATATGTTACTTGTGTGCTTCCCCTTTCCAGCTCAGTAATACAAAAAAGAAGTATTCCCTCCGCCAGCACTACCCCTCTGTCAATTAGAATAGGTTAAATTTTTCTGTGATAATTAACAGTCTCCAATTCTCAGTTGCTTAAGACAGCAAAAGCTTATTTCTTACTAATGCAACATGTCCACCACAAGTTGACTAACAAGCTCTGCTCCAAATCTCCTCACTCCAGATCCCAGACTGATAGAGCAGCCACTATTTCAAACATCACCAGGTGCCACAGCAGAGGGAATGAAAGTTCTAGAGGGTCTTACATCAGCTTTTACATACCCCAGCCTGGAAGTGACACACATCAATTCTACCCACATCTTATTGCCCTGAACGCTTCACATGACTCCACCCGCATGAAAGGTCCAAGAAGTATAAGCTTATCATGTACACACAGGCAAAGAGCTAGAAATGTGTGAGCAGCATTAATGATGCTACAACCCCCTACTTTAATTTTTATATGAATGGTACCCATATTCTTCCAATGTCTTGGTGACCTTTTTAACTGAACTCTTACAGTCAATCAAATGTTAAGTCCTGTCCAGGCATGATGGCACACACCTGTAGTCCTGGCTACTCAGGAGGCTGAGACAAGAGGAACTGCACTTCAACCTGGGCAACATAGCAAGACTCCAAGAAAGGAAGGAAAGAGAGGGAGGGAGGGAGGGAAGGATGGATGGAAAGAAGGAAGGAGGGAAGGAAGGAAAGAAGGAAGGAGGGAAGGAAGGAAGCAAGCAAGGAAGGAAGGAAGGAAGCAAAGAAGGAAGGAAGGAGGGAAAGAGAATGAAAGGGAAAAAATGGAAAGAAAGAAAGCAAGAAAGAGACAAAAATATGTCATGTCCACTCTTGCTTCAACGTGTCTCTCCCATCAATCCTTTATTTTCCACTAGCACTATCACTATTTAGTTCAAGCATAAAAGTATACAGTACTTCATTTTCCAAACTTTTTCACTATGATCCATAGTAAGAAATACATTTTACAGGCCGGGCGCGGTGGCTCAAGCCTGTAATCCCAGCACTTTGGGAGGCCGAGACGGGCGGATCACTAGGTCAGGAGATCGAGACCATCCTGGCGAACACGGTGAAACCCCGTCTCTACTAAAAAATACAAAAAACTAGCCGGGCGAGGCGGCGGGCGCCTGTAGTCCCAGCTACTCGAGAGGCTGAGGCAGGAGAATGGCGTAAACCCGGGGGGCGGAGCTTGCAGTGAGCTGAGATCCGGCCACTGCACTCCAGCCCGGGCGACAGAGCCAGACTCCGTCTCAAAAAAAAAAAAAAAAAAAAAGAAATACATTTTACATTGAGACAAAGTACAAACACACACACGTGCACACACACACACACACACAACTGAAAAATTACTAAAGTTACTCTGTTCTCTTTTTATAATGCTGGTTATGATTCATGTATTACCAATAGGATGGATGGATGGATGGATGGATGGATGGATGGATGAGAGATGGAGGAATAGACAGAGAGATGACAGATAGATAGATAGATAGATAGATAGATAGATAGATAGATAGATAGATAAAGAGGGATCGATTAGAGAAATTGGCGTATGTGATTATGGAGGCTGAGAAGGTCTGTGACAGGCCATCTGCAAACTGGAGAACCAGGAAAGCTGGTAACATGGCTCAGGCCAACTCTGAAGGCCTCAGAACCAATGAAGCCAATGGTGTAACTGACAGTTTGAGGCCCAAGGCCTAAGAACCTAGGGGTCCTAAGAAACTAGGGGGCCATTCTGGTACAAATTCCAGAGTCCAAAGGCCAGAGAACCTGAAGTTCTAATGTCCAAAATCAGGAGAAGGATGTTTCTGTTCCAGAAAAGAGAAAGTGAGAGAGCAAATTCATGTTTCCTCTACCTTTTTGTTCTATCTGGACCCTCAGCTGATTGGATGAGGGTGGATCTTCATTACTCAGTCCACTGATTCAAATGCCAATCTCTTCCAGAAACACCCTTACAGACATACACAGAAACAAAGCATTGCCAGCTATCTGGACAAGCCTTAATCATAAGCCACTAACGAGTTGTGACCTACAGTTCAATAGACAACAAAGTAAAATTCCTATGTACTTTAGAACTAAACCCGCTTCAGAAATGACTTCACAACTCACTACTTAAATTTAGGCATCATCTCCTCAGTTTTCAGACTACAACAGTGTTTCCTATCCCACAGGTGAGAATTAGCTTGATGACTAAAAGTCCTTGGTACCTAAAACTACATAGCAGTATTAGTCCTTTTTTCCTAGTTTGTCCCTCTTCACCTTTCTTTTGGATTTCTTTTGTTCATTTTTTCATTCATTAATAAAAAGTTTATTAAGATCCCATTGCTTGAGGAGAAATGTGCTAGGCACTGGGGCTACAAAGATAAATAAGACATAATTCATGTTCTTGAAAAGTTTACAGACTAATAGAGGAGACCAGTTGTAAACAAATGATTGCCATGATATGGCAATCCTATAGCAAAAGAATGGAAATGACTTTATCGGGATTCAGAGGAAGAACAACACACCCTGAGAGAAGATGAGAGAGATTAACATTGATTAAACTCTGCTTTGTTCATGTGGCTTAAAATCTAGATTTCCCTATGGGGCTTTTAAAGCTTTTTATAACCTGTCTTATTGCATGTTTGATCTGCCCTCTTTCTACTCCCCAGCAAGTGAGATACTAAATTTTTTCGGGCTAAGACGTGACCAACATTATTGTATCTGCCATTCCAATGGTTGTTGTCCTGAGACTAAGCTGGTCACATTACCATCTCTCCACTCATGTTTGCTACAGCCTCGAAGTCCTTGCATATCCTGTTGACACTGAATAAATAACCAGACAGCCTTTCTCTGCCTTTTCACTTTGAACCATCTTACCATCCTCTAAAACCCAGCTCAGTTCTAGCACTTCAAGAAACCTCCTCAAATTGCTCCAGCCTAGACTAGCCCTCTAAGAATCTCTAATGCAGTTGTCAAATTTTCTTGCATATTTCCTTAAATTTTTTTGAAAAATAATCTATGTGCACTCTACACAATTTTAAACTAAAAAAATGTTAATTATAAGCTTAATTCCCAACATGTTCTATGATGCATACAGGCTCTGAATATATACTTTTTGTCAAAATCTTGGAACTTTATACTAAGATCAATTTATAGGCAGCATCCACCATAGAACTTGGCAAACCCAGTCATTGTCAAACCAATAATCTAAATCAGACTTACTTTGTGTCAGAAAAAGTCTTACTTCATTTTTCAACTCAAATAAGCATACTTATGCTCATCCATGGGACAATCATCTCACTTTTAAATTCTAATTCAAAGATGAATGGGTGGATAGACGGATGGATGGATGGAAGAATGGATGGATAAGCCCTCAGAATCTTGCCAAGAGTTTCTCTCTTGATAATAATGAAAAGTTCCCTTCAATATTTCCTTCTGGCACCCATGTGACTCGCCTCAGGAGCGATTCATCCTGGAATTCCATCCTGGAATTGTTCCTTTGCTTAGTGCCCTGGGCAATCCACATTAATAGGACTTAGGATGGATGAGAGGTTTGTCTCTCATTAATCAAAAAAAAAAAAAAAAAAGATTTTTTTAAAAGGAGGTGAGAAGAACCAACCAATCACAGACTTGGCAGATCAATCTTAGGGAAAAGTACAGTTGGAAATTGAGAATATAAAAATTAATTTCCTTACAAGTAATTTAAGGGCCTCATGGAAAGTCATTTGTACTCCTCCAAAGGGTAGGCAATTCCCTTTGGGTTGAAGACTGCTGCCCGGAGGTCCCCACAGGGAGGCCCAAAGTCTAATTCCTCACATGGACTTGTGTGAGTCTAAGCATTAGAGCTTGCCAGCCTTCTGACCCACTGCTTAGTTTTAGGAGACCCCTTCAAGGTCATGTACTCAATTCCTCTCAGCTTTATGTCACCTGTTCATTGTGGCCTATTTTCATTTTATTCCTTAAGAAGTTCTAAATTTCTCTCCTTTTTTTTAAATTAAATAACCACTTTCATGCTAGTTTTCTGTGACTATGTAATTGTAGTTTAGTTTATGTAATCATTTTTAGTTAAAATTTCTTATTAATACATAATTGTACATATTTATGAGGTACATGTGATATTTTGATAGATGCACACAATGTATAATTATTAAATTAGGGTATTTAGGATATCCATCACCTCAAACATTTACCATTTCTTTGTGTTGGGAACATTTCAAATCTCTTCTAGCTATTTTGAAATGTACAATAAATTACATTAACTATAGTCACCCTACTGTGAACACTACTGTGAATGGCTATCAAATACTAGAACTTATGCCTTCTCTTTAACCCCAATTTCTTGAATGAAGAGGCTGTGAAAACTTATTTTAGCTTCGAGTCTCCTCCTCCTCTCTTAAAAAAATTCCTGGCCTGGGCATCTTTTTCCTGGTTGAAAGGTGTCTAGATAACCACCTTGGTAGTTTCGGGTGGATTGGTGAACACAGAAACTGGATTTGGAGTTGGATAGTCTTACATAAACCTGTGGGAATGCCTGAGTAACTTTTCTCCCCCACAAAGACCACGCATCCCTCTGTAGAGATAGGAGTATTTCTGGTAAAATATGCTTCTAGTTGCAGGCTGATTTTCAGCCTGCCATTTTATAAAGTCCTCCTAGACTTGCTGGAAACATGGAAAATGCTGTATCTGCTCTAGTCTACAGCAGTACGACACCAAGCAGTCCACTGAGTTCAGTTCAGCCAGTTATTACACTTTGTGCACCTACTAAACAAAAGAAAAACAGAGGATTTCTGTCTTTGAAGAGCTCACAGATCACAGGTAAATCCAGGGTATAGACATATAATCGCAGTTATCATGGCTGCCAGGCTAACCACCTTCCCAGGGACTTAGGCTGCTGAAAGTCTTAGAAAAGGACTGTAAAATCTCCTAACATCTGAAAGTGGCTAAAAGAGGTATTAGGAGTTGATCACTTGGCTCCACTCTCTGGGACTTGCCCAGCACCAGCCACCATGACAAGCATCCAAGTTAAATTCTCACTTCAAAATCTAATACCTGCTTGAAGAATTTCCCAGTTGCCTCTTAGCTTTGCTTCATGGCACATACTTGGTAAATCAAAATTCTAAACAAATGTATCCTGTCAACAAGGGACCATTTACCACTCCATAAATCAACCCGGATTTTTCATCCTGCTCTACTGTATGTGATGGGTAAAGTATTCTAAGTGATCTTTGAAGCATTTGATCTCTTTCTTGAGAGAGGCAGCTTTGGGGCACGATTCCCAATCTTCTGGGGCAGGCAGGTGCTCTCAGACTTTGGTTCTGAAGTAATGGTGATAGCTGTGGTCTTCACTGCGCTATAGGTCAGTTGACAGGGAGGTTGCTCTCCTTCCACCCTGGGGCTCTTGGTTACCCTTGAAGGAGAGGAAGTAAAAATCTTCTTATTTTAATGACCTAATCAGAGGGGCTGAATCAAAATACCACTTGGCAATGCCTCGGTACATGATTCTCTAAGGCTCACATGAAGGAAAGGGTAAATAGTTTGTACTTTCTATCTAAATAAACATTTTCTGAAGTCACAGCACAAAGAGTAGACTGCAAGTGCTAATATCCATGGATATCATATACAAAACAAGATTAGTACCTGAGCTCAGGAGGGAGTATTTGTACTTAAAACACCTAAAACATCAAATGAATGAGTCAGAACTTTAGCCTTCATTCTATCTGCCTTTGTAAAACACATCTCTGACTTCTCCGGGTAAACTTGATCTGATTCAAACTGGAAACAAGGTATCTTCTGGCCAAGATCTTCTCCTTCTTTGAGATTAAACAGTCTGAAAGGAAAAATGGGATTTTCCCTATTTTAAGAGAATAAACATGTGTCTCTGAGGGGAAGAGAAAATGAAAACATTCTATCAACTAGCACAGCACATTGAGGAACAGCCAGGTGCAAGCTCAGGGCAACAAGACACATTTTCTCATTCTCCTTCACTGCCACCGTCCTTTCCCAAACCCTGCACTCCCTTCTCCCCAACTCCATCCCCATTAAAAAACAGCAACAAACCACTCTGATTAATGACTACAGAATAAGAGCAGGTGTACAATCTTTATACATTTTAGATTTGGATCAAATTCACTCTTCTCAATTCCTCTTCCTAAAGCCCCACGGATAATCCTTTGCCATCTGCCCCTCCTCCCCTTTCCTTTCTGAGGCTGCTAATGAAAGTGCAGTGGACAGGACTGAAGAAGGACTTGAGCTGGCTCTCTCTGATGGACCCCTAGCTATCTCGTGCCCCCGCTTCCTGCTGGCAGAAAGCAATGCAAAGTGACTGCTGTAGGAGCAGCTGCTGAAGCTCATTTCCCTCCCCCGACGCCTGTCACATTCTTGGGCAATATTTCAGAAGCTTACTCATCCTGCCACTCACTTCCCCCGCCCCCATACCCCTGCCCCCAAACAAGACATTAGGAAGGAAACATGAGAGATTTTATTTTAGCCTAATTGAGCAATAGCCCTTACTTCATCTTGAGTAAGATAAATGGGCTGTCCAACTTCACTTCTCACTTTATCTGTAATGAGGTTTTTCTCTCTCAACTGTTTACCAAAGTATTAAAAAGCACTTTGTAGCGCCGGCTGGTATATTCCATCAAAGAGAGTCAATAGAACAGATGAAGACATATGAGAAAGTCGGGAGATAAGGTACCTTTTACGAAAGTTCAGATTCCAGACCTATTAAAAAGAACCGCTTCCCCCTCTGTGAATTCAGGGACAAAGAAACAACCTTTTCCTCTTTGGCAGTGAGGTGGTTTTTCATAGCGTAGGACAGCACCTGGCAGGTTTTCCCAGAGTCTGACCGAGGTGAATAATTAACTGTAGTCATTAATGTCCAGGTGGTAAGAAACTGCCAGAATTGTAAGATCCTAATAGGCCATTAACATCTCTATACTGGATGCACTTTTGTGGACTCTTCCTCTCACCAGCAGCGATGAAACGCTGTTCTGTTCTTGCTCAGGTTCTGTCTCCAGCTATTCTGGAAGAGTCAGTCACATTCAGATGTTAAAAGGTACAAGATAGGCAGTCCAAGGAGCAGACCCTGCTCAGGATTTTGACACTAAATGCTGTGTGACCTTAAACGAGTCACTAAATCTCACCACTATATAATTTCTTCCCTTACAAAGTAGGCAGGAACTATATCATGCTGATAAGTGTTCGGGTAGGAGATCTGTTTGATATATTGAGATTTTTACCTAAGAATTAAGTATGGATATTTTGTTGCATTATAGCCTCAGTCCTGTTTGTAGCTGTCATTCAACAACGTAAGGGCCTACTATGTCTGTACTTGTGGTAGGGAGGAAGACAAAACATAAACCTGAAAAGTGAAATAAAAGGCACAGCCCTATTGGAATGGGAAGCCACATTTCTACTCCTCATTCAAAACCTCATGAAATATCTCTCCCTGACTGCCTCCCCAGCTATCCTGGCAAACAGTGCATTCCATAGAAGATCAGGGCCTTTATCACCTTGTGCAGTCATCTGTCTTTTCAACCTCCTCTGCCAGCCTGTTATCTTCTAAAAGAAAGGACAGTGTCCTATTCATTTCCTTATACCCCCATCCCTAGCATAGTTCCTGAAATATGGTAAGGCATGCAATATTTCTACATAAGTGGATGGAATGAATAAATAAATGCCAAATACAGACCATAAGATCCAAAAGAGAGGCAGCCATGGTAGATAGAGCCCTGAAATAGGAGCCAGAAGACCAGGGTGCAAATCATCAACTTACTATTCCATGAAAGTCTGACTTTGGGCTCTCTGTGACCCACATCTAAAAAGTGCTAATGCCCAAACCGGACAGAGTGATTATGGGAATTAGGTAACATGCTCTAAACAAAATTTAGCTCCCTTATCTTGTACTCCTTTTCCCTAAATAGTTGGAATACAGCACTGGAGTCCAAGTTGCAACCAAGGTACAACTACAAGTTTCTAGGTTATCCAAGAAGAAAGAAGTTGTAAACCACAGGAGTAGATGAATTCTCAAGGAGAAAATGAAGAGAAAGAGGCTAACAATAATATTCACAAGAATCCCACAATTACAGGGCTGCAGAGATCATGAGCTAAAGAAAAGACTGAAGAAAGAGGCTACTGTGTCATGCATCTAATTCAAGAACAGTATGGTGAAATCTACGGAATGTCATAACAAGTTCCAGGAAATAAAAGACTAATTCATTATCCATGATTATTTTGGCTTCTAGACCTTAAATTTGGGTCATTATTTAAAGCTCTTCTAGTTGGATGACCATAAAAATTCTCAATGCTGGCCAGGCGCGGTGGCTCACGCCTGTAATCCCAGCACTTTGGGAGGCCGAGGTGGGCGGATCACAAGGTCAGGAGATTGAGACCACAGTGAAACCCCATCTCTACTAAAAATACAAAAAATTAGCCGGGCGTGGTGGTGGGCGCCTGTAGTCCCAGCTACTCGGGAGGCTGAGGCAGGAGAATGGTGTGAACCCGGGAGGCGGAGCTTGCAGTGAGCCGAGATCGCGCCACTGCACTCCAGCCTGGGCGACAGAGCGAGACTCCGTCTCAAAAAAAAAAAAAAAAAAAAAAAAAAAAAAAAAAAAAAAATTTTCTCACTGCATTTTCAACAGTTTAACAAAAATGGAAGACAAATTTTATGAAGGGAAATGGAACTTACGAATATATCCTTTTTCTCTTTTATCCTTTCCTATTTTTTTTTTTTTTTTTTTTTGAGACAGGGTCTCAGTCTGTCATCCAGGCTGGAGTGCGGTGGCATGTTCATGGCTCAGTGCAGTCTCAACCTCCAAGACTCAAGCAATCCTTTCACTTCAGCCCTGCACATAGCTGGGACTACAGGCACGCACCACCATGCACCACTAGTTTTTGTAGAGACGGGGTTATACCATGCTGTCCAGGCTGGTGTGGAACTCCTGAGCTCAAGCGACCCACCCACATCAGCCTCCGAAAGTGTTGGGATTACAGGCATGAGCCACCACGACCGGCCAAACATCCTTTTTAAAATGAGTCATATGAAGGCTTTTTAGGCCCAGGCATGGTTGGTGCATGCCTGTAATTCTAGCTACTCAGGAGGCTGAGGCAGGAGAATCACTTGAACCCAGGAGGTGGAGATTGCAGTGAGCCAAGATTGCACCACTACACTCCAGCCTGGGTGACACAGTGAGACTCCATCTCAAAAAAAAAAAAAAAAAGACTCTGTCATGCCTTCCCTGTGTTTCCTTACCATTGATTTTTTGTTTTTAAGGTTGAATAGCATTTCACTAGAAACAGACCCCCATTAACTATTACTTAATCCATACACTTTTTTTTGTTTGTTTTTTTATTTCTTATAATTAATTTAAATAAAAATCCAATAAATTAAGAGCTCCTTCAGAGCAAGAACTGTGCTTATGTAGCTTAATATTTCGATCAACCCAAGGCCTGGCAGATAGTTGTATCCAGCTACATTTCTTTCTCCATGTCCTTCAGGAAGTCCTGTCTAACTCTCTGAAAGCCAGACCTCCTGGGTCTGCAACTTCCCATGGTCTCTAACTGGGCAACCAATATTTTTAGTAAAACCATTACTAGTTCCTACCATGTTCCTTCTGGCTCAGAGAGGTGCCACTTTCTTAATTTTCACAAAACATCTATTGTTTAATCCCGCCAAGCTTTTAAGTAGCTTAATACCTATAGAAATAGTCAAGAAATATGTTTAAGAACTAGGCTTACTTCTAGGCTTTACAAGACTGAAGCCATGTGTTTCTGGGATTTGTTTTCTTACTTTTCTTCATGTGAGTCAGGGTGGACCTAATCCCATCATTCCTTACAGTTACATGCTCATCCTGGGCTTGCCCCCATGTCTGAGCAGGAGGCATCAGCACACAGGCAGTTAAAAATGATGTGTGAAGAGAAGAGAACCCACAGCACCTTGTTCTCCGGAGACCTCTCCTGGGGTGAGGTGGCCATAGGGATGAGTGAAGACAGTGGTTTCATAGTTCTCTCACTTCCATTCTGATTCTGCTGCAGAGTTATCCCAAGGCTTGGCTTGATCCCTAGATTCAGCCCATTAGCAACCCATGGACACACTGAGTCTCACACCCTAAGCAGAGCTCTCAAAGGCAGGCACAGAGTCAGGCACTTAAGTCAGGCCTCTTTGGGCAGCCAAAGAGTCTCATGACCTAACAATTTCAGGCCTATCCTGGAGGGCCTAGTCAGCATAGGCAGGGAATGACTTTTTTCTGATCGCAGGCTCTACCTTGTTTTTCTTTTGGAAGTAGAAAGAATCATGTTCTGGTTACCTTCCAAAGATCAGAAACCATCATGACTGACATTTATACTAAGTGCCGTTTATAACACACTTTTGCAATGAATTCCCACAATAACTTCCATTTTTCAGTTGCAAAAATGGCTGCACTACAAAGTCAATTGACCTACCCAAAATCACCTAACTGGTAAGTGGCCATGTAACAAACTCTGGTATGTTTGACTCCTGATGGCCTTGCTCCTCCCATTGCACTACCCACATTGCTGTCTGTTCAACAAGTATTTATCAAGCCCTGATGATGCCAGGCCCCCGGCCAAGTTCCACGATATACTAGTGAACAAGCAATAGAGCTTTCACTTACACAGGGAAGACAGAGAGTCAATAAACACATGCTGAGAAGAACAATTACCACATAGTGGTTAAAAGTTTAGGTTCTGAACCAGATGCCTGTGTTTGAATTTATACAGTTTTGTTTTATCTTAAGGAAGTTAATTAGGTTTTCTATGTCTTAACTTCTTCATGGGGATATAATATTACTATCAATCTTACGGGTTTTGAGGACCAAATGAGTTAATATGTGTTAGTGCTCATAATCGGTGCCCAATATGAGTCATGATAACAGGAAGCTCTGAAAGAAATGGGGTCTCTTACCCTATGGGAATGTGGATGGGGTAGGGATTGGTGAGGTTTAAGAAAGGTTTCCTGAAATCAATGTAGTCTAATCTGAGGCCTGAAGGATGAGTAGGAGTAAGGTCTGTGGAGGCTGAGTGCATGTGAGACAGAGAATATTGAGAGGTGTGGAGGCAAGTGTAGGGTGGAAGAAAGAGCTGGCAGAGAACAGCGCATGCACAGGATCCATCAGACTGTAAATTGAGCCCATAGTTGCCACATCTCAGCGCTGGCTCCATTCCCAGATCTTACTAAAACACTTGTCAGGGTAAAGGGTGGGGAGTTTATCAGAAAGAGAAAACTTAAGGCTTTTAGCCTCTGTCTTATCTCAGTGTCTCCTGCTCCTTCTCCCTCTCACTTTCTCAGCAACATACAATGGGAAGAGCACCAAACTCCAAAGGTAACACTGGACTGATGCTGTGGCTCCATTTCCTACACCCATGACCCTGGGCATTCCATGTTTTCTCCAGGTCTCAGATTCCTTCTCTGTAAAAAGTGGTAACACCAATTCTTCCTTCAAGTGCTCATAAAATATGGAAGTTGCACAAACCTACTCAGGTTGAACTCTCAACTTTGTTATTGTGTGACCTACAGTAAGCTACTTAACCATTCTGAACTTTAGTTTTCTCATCTGTAAAATGGGAATGATAAGAATAATGTCTCCTTGGGCTTATCTCCCCAACTTTTTATTTTGAAAAATAATTTTATAATAAGTTTAAAGAATACCTTTATAACCTTTATATAGATTCACCAACTGTTGACATTTTGTCATATATTTGTTCATCCCCTGTATATGTGTGTATTATGACATTGTGATATTTCTGCCCTAAATATTCCAAGATAAATCTCCTAAGAACAAGGAAATTCTTCTACATATCTACCATACCATTATTACACCTAAAACATTTACCATTATTTAAAAATACCATCTAATAAGCAGCATATATCCAAAGTTACTCAATTATCTTCAAAATGACTTTATGGCATTTTTAAAAACTCAGAATCTAATCAAGCTTCATGGACCACATTACCTATTATATCTCTTTTGTCTCTTTTAACACTTTCCCTGGTTATTTTTTTTTTGGTGGGACGAGGAGGTTCATGACATTGATATTTTGGAAGGATTTATGCTAGTTGTATTCAAATTGTCCCCAGATTTATATGATTATTTCCTCATTATTAGATTTAGGTAAAATGTTCTTGGCAAAAAGACTGCATAGGTGATGGAGTTACAGCAGCAAGATGGTAGAATGGGAAGCCCCAAACCTTATTCCCCCATGGAGACACTGATTTAACAACAACATACTGTCCAAAGCCTTTGTGAAAACTTCAGAAACAGTTCGGAAGTTGCAATATGCCAGGCAAGCTCAAAACCAAAAACACCACATCCAAATGGTTAAGAAGAACCATTTCATTTCAATTGCATCAGCCTTTCCCCCACGTTGGCACAGTGTATTGTAATTGGGAAAAAGTATACAGCTTACACCTTCTCCCTTGGGAAAGAAAGAGAAGATTGGAACATGTGTCCAACATTCTGGCTTTCTAGATGGCTGGCCTACGGTCTGATTTCTATCTACCTGACCCAGAGTACTAACCAAATAAGCATATGTTGGGTACCTGAGGGCCACAGAGAACAAAGTAGAAATCATCAGCTTGACACAATGCCAGTCAGTCTGCAATATTCCAGACAAACACCAGAGGGAACAAGATACTACAAACTCCTTTTTAAAAAGTAAACAGGGCGGGAGCAGTGGCTCACACCTGTAATCCCAGCACTTTGGGAGGCCGAGGCGTGTGTTTTTCGGGGTCAGGAGTTCAAGAACAGCTTGGCCAACATGGTGAAACCCCGTCTCTACTAAAAATACAAAAAAAAAAAAAAAATTAGCCGGGCACAGTGGCAAGCACCTGTGATCCCAGCTACTCAGGAGGCTGAGGCAGGAGAATAGCTTGAACCCGGGAGGTGGAGGCTGCAGTGAGCCAAGATCGTGCCATTGCACTCCAGCCTGGGCAACAATAGCAAAACTCCATCTGAAGAAAAAAAAAAACAAAAAAAAAACAAGTGAGCAAACTTCTCTAATTGTAAAATTATACAAACAAACTGAGAGAAGATATAACCCCACAAAAGGTTTCAGAGACCCCAGAATTGCTAGCCAGAATGATTGGTAAGGTTCTTCCCGAGTCACAATTCCCTGCACCCCTGCCAGCCCCCACTCCAAAAAACAGCACACAAAGAAACAGGCAACATGGTGCAATATATAGACACATATATATAAATATATATATATACTCATATATAAATATATATATACATATATAAATATATATATAAATAATTCAAAATAATCTTTAAGAAGCTCAATGCTCAAGAAGACACAGATAGACAACTAAATAAAATCAGGAAAACTACACATGAACAAAATGAGAAAATCAACAAAGAGAAACTATAAACAAGAAACAAACGAAAATTCTGGTGCTGAAAAATACAATAATAGAGTTCAAAATTCAGTCAACAAATGACTCGATCAAGCAGATAAAAGAATCAGTGAACTCACAGATCACTGGAAACTATCAAGTCAGAGGAACAAAAAGAAAAATGAATGAAAAAAAGTGAAGAAAGCCTAAACAGCTTATATAACACCATTAAGTGGACTAATATACATATAATGAGAGTCTCAAAGAGAGAAAAAGGTAGAGAGCTTATTTGAAGAAATAATTGCCAAAAACTTCCCACATCTGAGGAAGGAAATAGACATGCAAATTCAAGGAGCTTAAAGAATTTCAAATAAGAAGAATATGGCCGGGCGCGGTGGCTCAAGCCTGTAATCCCAGCACTTTGGGAGGCCGAGACGGGCGGATCACAAGGTCAGGAGATCGAGACCATCCTGGCTAACATGGTGAAACCCCGTCTCTACTAAAAAATACAAAAAACTAGCTGGGCGAGGTAGCAGGTGCCTGTAGTCCCAGCTACTCAGGAGGCTGAGGCAGGAGAATGACGTGAACCCGGAAGGCGGAGCTTGCAGTGAGCCGAGATCCGGCCACTGCACTCCAGCCTGGGTGACAGAGCAAGACTCCGTCTCAAAAAAAAAAAAAAAAGAATAGGAAAATATAAAGATGATAATCCTTTTGGTCAAATGTTGATGAAAAGAGAGCAGATGCTGACATACTTTTATCAGGCACAACATAATTTCATAAAGAAAAAAATATTATGTAAGGATAAAGGGTGATTTCACCAGGAAGATATAACAATTAAAAATGCACCTAACCACAGAGCACACAAATATATAAAGCAAATATTGACAGAATCGAAGAGAGATAAAGTAAAACAATATCAGTATATTTCAATTTCCCACTTTTTTTTTATTATTATTATACTTTAAGTTCTAGGGTACATGTGCACAATGTGCAGGTTTGTTACATATTTATACATGTGCCATGTTGGTGTGCTGCACCCATCAACTCGTCATTTACATTAGGTGTATCTCCTAATGCTATCCCTCCCCCCTACCCCCTCTCCACAATAGGACCCAGTGTGTGATGTTCCCCTTCCTGTGTCCAAGTGATCTCATTGTTCAATTCCCACCTATGAGTGAGAACATGCAGTATTTGGTTTTCTGTTCTTGCGATAGTTTGCTGAGAATGATGGTTTCCAGCTGCATCCATGTCCCTACAAAGGACACGAACTCATCCTCTTTTATGGCTGCATAGTATTCCATGGTGTGTATGTGCCACATTTTCTTAATCCAGTCTGTCACTGATGGACATTTGGGTTGATTCCACATCTTTGCTATTGTGAATAGTGCCGCAATAAACATATGTGTGCATGTGTCAGTTTCCCACTTTCAATAATGGATTAAATCAACCAGACAGAAGATCAGTAAGAAAACAGATGACCTTCACACCTGTAATCCCAACACTTTGGGGGGCCGAGGCAGGCAGATCAGGAGGTCTGGAGATCGAGGCCATCCTGGCTAACATGGTGAAATAACATCTCTATTAAAAAATACAAAAAATTAGCTGGGCGTGGTGGCGGGCACCTGTAGTCCCAGCTACTCGGGAGGCTGAGGCAGGAGAATGGTATGAACCTGGGAGGCAGAGCTTGCAGTGAGCCGAGATTGTGCCACCGCACTCCAGCCTGGGCGACAGAGTGAGATTCCATCTCAGAAAGAAAACAGATGACTTGACCAACACCAAAGACCAATGGGATGTGACAGACATATACCAAATGTTCTAACCAACAGCAGCAGAATACACAGTCTTCTCAGAAATACATACAACATTTTTTAGTATAGATTGCATATTAGGCCACAAAATAAGTATAAGGAAATTTAATACCAAATATTTTTTCCAACCAATTATTTTTTCTAACCACAATGAAATGAAACTAGAAATTAACAGCAGAAGGAAAACTGGAAATTATATAAATATATGGAAATTAACCAACACACTCTTGAACAACCGATGAATCAAAGAACACCTCCCAAGGGAAATTAGAAAATGCCTTGAGAGGCCGGGCACGGTGGCTCAAGCCTGTAATCCCAGCACTTTGGGAGGCCGAGACGGGCGGATCACGAGGTCAGGAGATCGAGACCATCCTGGCTAACATGGTGAAACCCCGTCTCTACTAAAAAATACAAAAAACTAGCCGGGCGAGGTGGCAGGCACCTGTAGTTCCAGCTACTCGGGAGGCTGAGGCAGGAGAATGGCGTAAACCCGGGAGGCGGAGCTTGCAGTGAGCTGAGATCTGGCCACTGCACCCCAGCCTGGGCGACAAAGCGAGACTCTGTCTCAACAAAAAAAAAAAAAAAAAAAAAAAAAAAGAAAATACCTTGAGATAAATAAAAATGAAAACACAACATGCCACAACTTAAGGGATGCAGCAAAAATAGTACCAAGAGGGAAGTTTATAGTGGTAAATGCCTACATTTAAAAAAGAAAGATCTCAAATCAACAACCTAACTTTACAACTCAAAGGACTAAGAAAAGAGCAAACTAAACACAAAGCTACCCAACGGAAGGAAATAAATAAAAATTAGCACATAAATAACAAGACAGGAAACAGGAAACAACAGAAAAAAATCAATAAAACTAAGAGTTGGTTTTTTGGAAAAAATACAAAATTGACAAACCTTTAATTAGAATAACTATGAAAAAATAGAGAAGACTCAAATGAAAATCAGAAAAATGAGATGTTATATCTAATGCCACAGAAATAAAGCAGATCATAAGACACTACTATGAACAATTGTATGCCAACAAACGGAATAACCTAGAAAAAAATAGATGACTTCTAGGAACTTATGATCTACCAAGATTGAATGATAAAGAAAAAAAAGTTGAACAGATCTGTCAATAGTAATAAGGTTGACTTAGCAGTCAAAAACCTGTAAACAAAGAAAAACCCAGGATCAGATAGATGGCTTTACTGGAGGAGCAACAAATATTTAAGGGAAAGTTAACATCAATTCTTCCCAAACTCTTCCAACAAATAAAAGAGGAGGGAACATTTTCTTTTTTATTTTGTCTTTTTATTTTTTTTATTTTTTTGAGACAGAGTCTCGCTTTTCCACCCGGCCTGGAGTGCAGTGGCGTGATCTCGGAAGAGAAGGGAACATTTTCAAATTCATTTTATCAGGCTAATATTACTTGATACCAAAATCAGACAAAGATACTAAAAGAAAGGAAAACTACAAATATGCACAATGAATATTAATGCAAAAATCATCAACAAAATACTTGCAAACTGAATCCAGTAACACATTAAAAGTATTACACATCATGACCAAATGAGATTTGTAGAATATAAAAATGGTTCAACATATGAAAATCATCAATATAATGCACCATGTTAACAGAACGAAGAGCAAAAAACCACATGATCATCTCAATTGATGCAGGAAAAGCATCTGACAAAATTCAATAACTTTCATGATTAAAAACCACTCAAAAACTAGGAATTGAAAGAAATTAGCTCAACATAATAAAGACCATATATGAAAAGCCCACAACTAACATTGTATTCAAAGGTGAATAAATGAAAGCTTTCTCACTAAGATCAGGATTAAGGAAAGGATGCCCACTCCTGTCACTTCTAGTCAACATAGTAGTGCAAGTCCTATCCAGAGAAATCAAGCAAGAAAAAGGATTATGAAGCACATGAATTGGAAAAATAAAAAGAAGTGTAATTATTTCTGTTCATAGAAGACATGATTTTATCTGCAGAAAATCCTAATGATTTCAACAAGAAAAAACTGCTAAAACTATTAAACTAATTCAGTAAAGTTGTAGGATACAAAATCAACACACCAAAATAAATTGTGTTTCTATACACTACCAATGAACAATCTGAAAAGTAAATTAAGGAAAGAATACCATCTATGATAGCATCAAAAGGAATAAAATGCTTAGGAATGAACTTAACCAGGGAGGTGAAAGACTTGTACACTGAAAACTACAAAACATTACTGAAAGAAATGAAAAACACAAATAAATTGAAAGACATGCTGTCTTCATGGGATAGGAGAATACATTGAATCTGTAGATTGTTCTGGGTAGCTGTTATACCCAAACCGTTTGTTCCCCAAAGAAGACCACCAGAGTCCAGAGTCAAAGCCAAGCGGCAAGGATCTTTTACTACAAGTTCGAACTTGGTCCCTCCATTCCACAGCGTACAAGAGGGCCCCGAACAATGCGAGTGCTTGCTTTTTATAGCCCGATGTAAACAGGATATGTAAAGTTACAGAGGAACAAGGTAATTCTCTCGGTTACAGCATTACAATTGGTTAATATTATACATTTAGCATTTTTTATTGGTTCCCGCTGTGTCCTTATCGGAGATTTTCCAGGTGGTGTTTTTCTGAAGTTTGAAAGAAATACGGAGGAATGTGTTTGTGCTGGGCTCAGGAAGTTGAGAGATATATGGTGGGTTGTGTTTGTGCTGGGCTCAGGGAGTTAGGAGATATATGGAGGAATGTGCCTGGTTTCTTTTCATAGCATGGACATTTTAATATTGCTAAACCAATAATGTTAACAATATTAAAATGTCCACGCTACCTAGAGCATGCTACAGATTCAATGTAATCTCTATCAAAATCCCCATGGCATTATTTTGCAGAAATAAAAAAAGTTCTCAAACTCCTATGGAATCTCAAAGGACTCCACAGCCAAAACAATATTGAAAAAGAAAAAGCTGGAGGCCTCACACTTTGATTTCAGAAAATATTTTTAAGCTACAAAAATCAAAACAGCTGGGTATGGTGACACACACCTGTAATCTCAGCACTTTGGGAGGCCGAGGTGGGCAGATCACGAGGTCAGGAGATTGAGATCATCCTGGCTAACACAGTGAAACCCCATCTCTACTAAAAATACAAAAAATTGGCTGGGTGTGGTGGCGGGCGCCTGTAGTCCCAGCTACTCGGAAGGCTGAGACAGGAGAATGGCGTGAATTCACGAGGCGGAGCTTGCAGTGAGCCAAGATCGCGCCACCACACTCCAGCCTGGGTGACAAAGCGAGACTCCATTTCAAAAAAAAAAAAAAAATCAAAATGGTATGATACTGACATAAAAACAGACATAATGAACAATGGAACAGAATAGAGAACCCAGAAATAAACCCTAACATATATGGTCAAATGATCTTTGACAAGGGTGCCAAGTATACATAATTAGGAAAGGATAGTCTCTTTAGCAAATGATGCCAGGAAAACTGGATATCCATATGCAAAAGGATGAATTTGTACTCTTACCTTATGATATGGTTTGGATGTTTGTCCCCTCCAAATCTCATGTTGAAATGTAATCCCCAGTGTTGGAGGTAGGGCCTGGTGAGAGGTGTTTGGATAATGAAAGCAGATCCTTTATGAATGGCTCAGCACCACCCCCTTGGTCATGAATGAGTTCTCTGACCTCACACGATAGATGATTGTTTAAAAGCATGTGGTTGTTTAAAAGCATGAGGCAGGAGAATGGTGTGAACCTGGGAGGCAGAGCTTGCAGTGAGCCAAAATCGTGCTACTGCACTCCAGCCTGGGTGAGAGTGAGACTCCATCTCAAAAAAAAAAAAAAAAAAAGCATGTGGCATCTCTCTCACTCCTGCTTTTGCCATGTGACACCGCCTGCTCTTCCTTTGCCTTCCACCATGATTATAAGCTTCCTGAGGCCCTAACCAGAAGCAGATGCCAGCACCACACTTCTTCCTGTACAGTCAACAGAACCATAAGCCAATAAATCTCTTTTATTTATAAATTACCCAGCCTTAGAAATTCCTTTATAGTAACACAAAATGGATGAATACACTTTACACTATATACAAAAATTAACTTAAAATGTATTAAAGACTTGCATGTAAGATCTGAAACTATAAAACTCCAAGAAGAAAAAAATATATAAGGAAAAAGATTTATGACATTGGATTTAATAAAAATCTCTTGGATGTGACACGAAAAGCATAAGCAACAAAAGAAGGAATAGACAAATGGAACTACATCAAACTTTAAAACTTCTGCTAGCAAAGAAAACAATCAACAAAGTGAAAAGGCAACCAACAGAATGGAAGAAAATATTTTCAAACCATGTATTGGACAGAGGGTTAAGAGCCAGAATATATAAAACACTCCTTCAACTCAACAACAACAAAAACAAATAATTCAATCTTAAGATGGACAAAGGACTTGAATAGATATTTTTCCAAAAAGTTACACAAATGGCCAAGAAGCATATGAAGAGATGCTCAGTATTACTAATTATCAGGAAAATGCAAACAAAATTACAATGAGATATCTCACACCGATTAGAATGGTTGCTATTACAAAAACAGAAAATAGCATGTGTTGGCAAGGATGTAGAGAAACTGGAGTACTTGTGCACTTTGGGAATTCAAAATGTTGCAACTGTTATGGAAAACAGTATGGAGGTTCATCACAAAGTTGAAAATAGAATTACTATCTGATCTGGTAATTCTACTTCTGGGTATATATCAAAAAGAATTAAAAATGGGATGTCAGAGAGTTATTTGCACATCCATGTTCATGGCAGCATTATTCATAATAGCCAAGAAGTGGAGCAATCTAAATGCCCATCACTGACAGATTAATGAATTAAAAAAAATTTGGTATATACATACAATGGAAAATTATTCAGTCTTAAAAAGGAACGTTACTTTATCATATGCTGCAGCATGGATGAGCCTTGGGACATTATGCTGGGTGAAGTGGGCCAATTGGAGGATACTGATGGTTCCACTTAGCTGAGGTATCTAGAGCAGTCAAGCTCTTAGAAACAAAAGGTAGAATAGTGGTTGCTAAAGGTTGAGGAGAGGGAAAAGAGGAAAGTTGTTTGTAAATATACAGGTTGGTTTTGCAAGATAAAAAACGTTCTACAGATCTGTTGCACAACAATGTACATATAGTTAATGCTATTGTACTGTATACTTGGGAGTGGTTGAGATGGTAAATTTGTGTTGTGTGTTGTTTACCATTTTGAAAAAGAAATACTGCATGGGTGATATGTACTTCCCTTTGAACCACATCAGAAATCATATGATGCCAGATTACCGTGTTATTTGTGATTCATTGTTTATTTAGCTTGTTTTTAGGATTCAGTGAGTTAAGAAAGGGAAAGAACAGTACAGTGGCAGTCAACCATGCAGTAAGAGACAACTGTTATAGTGATGACGATTTTTTGTTGAACGGCCTTCCCTGTGTGAAACTCCTTGTTTCTTTCTTCCGTCACTGTGGTATAGGCTTCTCAGGAGAACTGCCCACAATCTTGTGGTTGTATCTGTCAAAGTCTCTAGTTTTTAGTCTGCGCATAAAGGCTCTGAATCATTCCGGTAACAAGATAACAGCATGTTCCCAGAATAAAGATCTCTGAACTATCTTTGGAGTTAGTCTGACCACTTCCCTATGGGAATAATTGATCTAGTAATGTCCTCATTTATCTGAATGCTGAGTAATTTTTTTTAACATGAAGCAATCAGTCTTTCTTAGCCATCTAAATTTAGAATCAAAGACTTCATCAGGGCTAGAATAGGAGATTTCTTCATTCCCTCAATCAGCAAACATATCAAGAACTGACCAGGCGCTGGCACAAAGACATAGTCTTTACCCCAGAAGCTTGCTGTCTCATGAGGGAGACAGGCTTCCAAGCTGGCCCTCACAGAGGAGTGCAATGCTGAGGGCAGTTCCGTATGCACGTCATGGAGCTGCGGTACCGGGGCGGGGGACACAGGAAAGGTTTGTGCCCAAGTCAAGAACCATCACTCACACCACTGTGCTCAGATTTGGTCCTTGTGTGACTTCTTTCTATCCCCTATTTAAGTAAATAGATTCACACAGGAAATAGACTAAAATAAATAATATCCAGTTAGCTGAAAGACCACTCACAGAAGTGAAAGAGTTGAATTATGTAGGTGCCATGAAAATCGGCAATAGAGAATGGGAAGGAAGAGCACAGACCCTGAAGTCAACTGAACTGTCCAACTTTACTGCTCTCTTAACCTTTCTGTGCTTCAGTTTCCTCATCCGTAAAATGAGACAATGGTACCCACTCACAGGGCTGTTGGGGGGTTACATGAGGTTCTATGATAAAACACTTTCCCCTAGCAAGCACGAGCGATACCAATGTTAGTTGATCTTTTCATTATTTGGGTATAGACATAGTCTTTTTTTTTTCTTGTCAACCAGGCTGGAGTGCAGTGGTGTAACTCCGGCTCACTGCAGCCTCATCCTTCTGTGCCTGAGCAATCCTCCCACCTCAGCCTCTTAAGTAGCTGGGACTACAGGAACACACCACCATGACTGGCTAATTTTTTTCTATTTTTGTAGAGCTGAGGTCTTACTATGCTGCCCAGGCTGGTCTAAAACTCCTGGGCTCAAGTGATCCTCCTGCCTTGGCCTCCCAAAATGCTGGGAGTATAGGTGTGAGCCCAGCCCAGACATGATCTTTAATTTATATATAATTTAAAATATAGTAGTAAGGCCCTGGCTTCCTATGGGGGCAGCTGGAGAATTTCTCCTGCTAAAACTCAGAGGCAGCCAACGCCTGTGTAGAGAGCCATGGCAGAATTCCCCAATGGCAGAATTTGAGTCATTTTATACTTGATTCATGGATGATTTGGGCCTAATTTGCTGGTCTTTATTATCCCCTGTGGTTGAAGACAAAATTACTTTCCTCATACACCCCAGAAACCCAATTTAGTGGCTTTATTCTCCTCTGGAGTTGCATTTACAAAAATCTCACCATCATACTTTTCCAATTTAGTCCAGATTTCCTTGTGGTACTGTAATTTTGTTTTATCAAATTTTGCTTCAAATAGGTAGACATGCACCAGAACCTGGATATCTTTTAGCTATTTGATTGTTCTGGTAATGAGGTTTGACCAGAAAAGAACTTGCTAGGCCATATTTAAAAATCACAGATGTTACGGAATCACGGTGTGGAGAAAAGAAAGCAAATAAACTATTTTCTAAAATAATTTTAGGCCATGCACAGTGGTTCATGCCTGTAATCCCAGCACTTTGGGAGGCCACGGTGGGCAGATTGCTTGAGGTCAGGAGTTTGTGACCAGCTTGGCCAACATGGTGAAACTCCGTCTCTACTAAAAATACAAAAATTAGCTGGGCAAGATGGTGCACACCTGTAATCCCAGCTACTCGGGAGGTTGAGGCAGGAGAATCCCAGGAGGTGGAGGTTACAGTGAGCTGAGATGGCGCCACTGCACTCCAGCCTGGGTGACAAGAGCTAGATTTAATCTCAAAACAAAGGAAAAAAAAAAAGGATTTTAAACATCACAGATCCGAGAAGGCACTTAAAATTATGTCAAGTCCATCACATTGCCTAAATGGTGCTCTCATCTTTTAGAAACTTTATCAGAAAAACTAGTAAGTTGGACTTCATCAAAATTAAGAATTTCTGGTCTTCAAAAGACACTATGACACTATACTGTATCTGATAGAGGACTTGTATTCAGAATATATAAAGAACTTGTAAAAATATATAAAGAACTTGTAAAAATAAACAACCCAGTTTTGTTTTGTTTTGTTTTGACTGAGACAGTGTCTCACTCTGTCACCCAGGTTGGAGTGCAGTGGCGTGATACAACCCAGTTTTTAAAATGGGCAAAAGATTTGAACAGGCACTTCATATACACACACACACACACACACACAAAATATACACAAAGGTATACAAATATACACACACACACAAATGGTAAGTAAGCATAGGAAAAGATGGTCATCATCTGTAATCATTAGAAAAATGCAAATTAAAACC
Source organism: Macaca mulatta (assembly GCF_049350105.2). Classification (NCBI taxonomy): domain Eukaryota; kingdom Metazoa; phylum Chordata; class Mammalia; order Primates; family Cercopithecidae; genus Macaca; species Macaca mulatta. The sequence goes on along the minus strand of NC_133406.1, from coordinate 153,848,053 downwards.
CAGTGTGCTACTACTACACATCTATTAGAATGTCCAAAATTAAAAAGAGTGACCATATCAACTGTTGATGAGGAGTTAAATTGGAAGCCTCATACATTGCTGGTGAGAATATAAAATAGTACAATCTCTTTAGAAAGCAGTTTGGCCATTTCTTTAAAAATTTAATATATTCTGGGCCAGGTGCAGTGGCTCATGCTCATAGTCCCAGCACTTTGGGAGGCAGAGGCAGGTGGATCACTTGAGGCCAGGAGTTTAAGACTAGCCTGGCCAACATGGTGAAACTCCACCTCTACAAAAAATACAAAAATTAGCTGGGCATGGTGGTGCATGGCTGTAGTCCCAGCTACTTGAGAGGCTGAGGCACGAGAATGGCTTGAACCTGGGAGGTGGACGTTGCAGTCAGTCAAGATTGTGCCACTACACTCCAGCCTGAGTGACAGAGTGAGACCCTGTCTTCAGAAAAAAGTAATTATTATTATATATTCCTTCCACATGATCCAGCCATTAATTCCTGGGTATTTACTCAAGAGATCTGAAAGCGTACGTCCATACAAAGACTTGTACATGACTGTTTATAATAACTTCAGTTATAATAATCAAAAACCCAAACAACACAATGCCTATTAACAGGTGAATAGACAAACTGTGGTATAGCCATAACCCTACATTGACACATTATTATGTTATAGAAGTGTATATATATGTCAAAGCTTTTCAAATTGTATACTTTAACCGCGTGAAATTCATTATATGGCATTTGTATTCCACAAATGGAACATTATTCAGCAATAAAAAGAATAAACTATTGGTAAGTACAACATCACCTTCTAAAAGAAGTCAGACAAAAAAAAAGAATACAGAATGCATTATTTCATTTATATAAAACTCTAGAAAACATCACTAATCTTTAGTGACAGAAAGCCAATCAGTAGATCCCTGGGGATGGGGAAAAGTGAGTGTGGGAAGAACTGGCCCTGGAGATAAATGATTACAAAGTGTCAGAAGGCAACTTTTGGGGTTGATAATCCTGATTGTGGTGATGCACTTTTTTTATAAAACCTTTTTTAAATAGGCTTTCTTTTTAGAGCAGTTTTGTGTTCACAGCAAAATTGAGAGGAAGGTAGAGACATTTCCCAGGAAGGTAGAGAGATTTCCCACACCACCAGCACACACACACATGCATATCCTGCTGGGCTATTAATCTCCCCCCCAGTTGTAAGAAATGCACCGCTCTGCATCTCCCCATTCACAGCGGTGCATTTCTTACAACTGATAACCCTACATGGACACGTCATTATGGTGATGGACTTTTTACAAGTGTATACATATGTCAAAGCTTCTCCAATTATATACTTTAACCATGTGCAATTCATTATATGGCAATTACACCTCAATAAAGCTGTTTTTAAGAAGAAAAATTATCAGAGGGCTTACACCATTTCAATTGGATAACGGGCTTCACTGTTTTTGTTAATACTCAGTCTCTTTTACCTAATATCTAATTTACTATGCACCACAAATACAAATAAACTCATTGCATATTTTTCTCTTTTTTATATTTCTGGTATTACCCTCAGCAGTTAGTAACTACAGTTCTAGAAATCTGTTTCCACCCTCATAATACATCTCAACAGCTGCCCGTGGGTGGAGGCTACCCAAGCCCCACAGCAACTGCTCAAACAGCTGAAGGAAGCTTTAGGGTGGAGAGTGGGGCCAGGCCAGAGTCAGTGAGAGCCACAGGCAGGGAGAGTGGCATGCACCTGCCACGGGACACCTGGCTGACACAGAGCCGTGGGTACAGGTAGGGAGGACTTACACACACAAAAACCTCATGTTTGATGGCATTTCAGCTCCTTCTCTCTCCTGTCCTATTGACCTCTTAGACTTTGTAACCTTTTGGGAGCCAGTTGCATTTATCTGTCTGCCGTGCCGGAGACTTGCTCACAGACAAGGGCTGGTTAGCAAGCCTGTCCCTTTGTTCCTGAGAGGCAGAGAAAGAATCTTTGACCCTGGTTTCTAAGCACAGTAAACAAAGGCCTTCTTGGCTGCCAGTAAGCTCAAAGTGCTCATTAAGCAAGAAGTTTTCTGGCCAGTGGTTGAAATGACATCATGCTTCCTCCTGGAATCCAACTAGAGATAAAAATCAGGTCATTCAATTTACAAAGAGAGAACGCTCCCTTCTGCTGCCAGCACTGGGGGCTGCTGGCTTTCAAAGAGATCAAGGGAAAGAAGAGCCTATTTGAACCCAGGCTTTGAGATGGTCTCTGAAACTACCTCCACTTAATTCCTCATAATATGCAAAGAAATTCTACTCCAAATGTCCTCATGTCAGACAGCAGCTTAACTTTGCTGATTTTTCAAACTGAGTGTTTAACCAGATGTGGCAGTGAGCAGGCAGGTCTTATTAGCTGATAATGGAATAGGCCTTCAGGCTCTCTAAACATAAGAGGATGGAAGAAATGGATTATCTTCATCTTTTGACACCACTGATCAAAATTTGAAGTGGGGAAGAAAAAGGTATTGTGGTCTTAAAGATGTCCATTGAGATTCTTTTCAGAAAAAAAAAAATTAAGTACATTTTTCAGAGGACAGTGATCTATGCCCTGTGTTATATTTTCTTTCTTTATCTCCTTTCCTTCCTTCCTTCCTTTCCATCCTCACTTTTTCTTTCTTTCTCTTTCCTTCTCTCCCTTTCTTTCTCTTTCTTTTCTTTCTCTCTCTCTTTCTTTCTTTCCTTTTTAAGGCCACTATAGGGCTAGTTAAAACAACCAATAGTCAGCAATTTTCTAAAAATCCAAATGAGGGCTGGGTGCGGTGGCTCACACCTATAATCCCAGCACTTTGGGAGGCCAAGGCAAGCGGATCACTTGAGGTCAGGAGTTTGAGACAAGCCTGGCCAACATGGCAAAACTCGTCTCTACTAAAAATGCAAAAATTAGCTGGGCATGGTGACAGGTGCTTGTAAGCCCAGCTACTCGGGAGGCTGAGACAGGACAATCGTTTGAACCTGGGAAGTGAAGGTTGTGGTGAGCCAGCTGAGATGGCACCACTGCAATCCAGCCTGGGCAACAAGAGTGAAACTTTTGTCTCAAAAAACAAAATTAAAAATAAAATGAACCGACCAAGCATGGTGACTCATGCCTGTAATCCTAGCACTTTGGAAGGCTGAGGCAGGTGGATCACCTGAGGTAAGGAGTTCGAGACCAGCCTGGCCAACATGGTGAAACCCCGTTTCTATTAAAAATACAATAATTAGCTAGATGTGGTGGCGGGAGCCTGTAATTCCAGCTACTCAGGAGGCTGAGGTAGGAGAATCACTCGTACCCAGGGGACGGAGGTTGCAGTGACCCAAGATTGCACCACTTCACTCCAGCCTGAGTGAAAGATTGAGACTCTGTCCTGACCCCACCCAAAACAAATTAATGAATCTAATATAACAGATGTTTTCCTAAAGATTCTTTCCCAGTAAGGAAAATATGGACACATCTGTAACCAGTTTGCAGATCCAGAATTTCTGGATAATTTCATCAAAATACTAGATACATTTAATAAAAACTAAAACAGAAAACAAAACTCCTACATGATAAAGTTTGTTTTGATAATTTACGTTGTTTTATTCAATATCAAAATGTGCTGCATTTGTAATTTTTAAAATGTCTTTAAAACATATTTTGTTGTTCCAAACAAGTGAAATGAGTGTTTCAAAATACAAACACGCACACATTTCACAACTTACTGATCTGCACTAAGAATGTCACATTCATTAGCCCACAGATTACTTATAAGCCATCATAAAAGTCTCCTTTTGGCCAGGCATGGTGGCTCACATCTGTAATCCCAGCACTTTGGGAGGCCAAGGCGGGCAGATCACCAGAGGTCGGGAGTTCGAGATCAGCCTGGTTAATATGGTGAAACCCCGTCTCTACTAAATATACAAAATTAGCCAGGCATGGTGGCACACACCTGGAATCCCAGCTACTCAGGAGACTGAGGCAGGAGAATCACTTTAATCCGGGAGTCAGAGGTTACGGTGAGCCAGGATCGTGCCACTGTACTCCAGCCTGGGAGAAAGAGTGAGACTTAGTCTCAAAAAAAAAAAAAAAACAAAAACCAGTATCTGTTGCTCCAAAAATTATTCCAAACTTGGAAACAAGAAAGAAAGACAACTGGGTGACCTTGGATCATGCTAAGCCCCATCTAATGTGAGTAGGGTCTAGTATTGTTTGACTTACTAGTACTAATTAACCAGGGACCCAGACCCTTTCTGGTCTATAAAATTACAGTTCATCTCTGTAGAAAACTGATAAGTTATAATATTTGTTCCTCCAAGTGATAACATAACTCAAAGGTTATGATGTAATTCCCCTGCAGGGCATTAAGCAGTTTTACATCTAATTTAGCAGTCTTATTTCAGCATTCCTTTTTTCACTGACTATATACATTGAATCAGCTTTGTTATCCTGCCAGTTCCCTCATAAATGAATTCAATAAAACCTTGACACATGCATCTATTTGTATGAGAATTATCTTTATAGCAGTTTGGAAATTATGCTTTGATAATCTATCAGCATGTAGCAGAATATGAAATAGCAGAATGATCCCATTTTAAACTAATGAGTCTGTCTAGTTTGGTTTCACAAGAAGTAGACCCTAGGACATAGATCTGAGTAGAATAGCTTATTTTAGAGGTGCAGGGAAGGGAAGTGAGGAAGTGACAGAGGGAATGGAAGGCAGCCACCAAAGGGTGGTCATTAAGCCTGCTACCATCCTGGGCAGCGATGGAGCTCAATCCACAGAGAAACTGCAAGACAGAGTAGAAAATATGTGTGTCAGAATTATCCCACTCAAACTGCGGAGAGCTCGGATATTTATACACCAATTCCTGTAAGTATTAATTGAGGACTGCTCCTGGGTATTAACAATTCCCCAGCACTTCCTGCCACCTACATGGCAGCTTTTCTCAATGCTGGATAAAGTTCTTGTGCATGAAGAGACAGACACAAGCCATGGGAAATCTTGGCGTTTACTGAAATGGTAGCTCCAAGGGATACAAACAGGATACTCAAGACCTTTTTTAAAAAATAAATAAATAAATAAAACATTCCCATTTAGTGGGAAATAATGTTATACTCAAGATCACAGAACCTAAGTTCAATGCACCAACTGTCTCATGAAACAAAGGAACTTTTTTTTTTTTTTTTTTGAGATGGAATTTCGCTCTTACTGCCCAGGCTGGAGTGCAATGGCATAATCTGGGCTCACCGCAACCTCTGCCTCCTGGGTTCAAGCGATTCTCCTGCCTCTCAGCCTCCCAAGTAGCTGGGATTACAGGTACCCACCACCACGCCCAATTAATTTTTGTATTTTTAGTAGAGATGGGGTTTCTCCATGTTGGTCAGGCTGGTCTTGAACTCCCAACTTCAGGTGATCCATCTGCCTCAGCCTCCCAAAGTGCTGGGATTACAGGCGTGAGTCACCACGACCAGCCTAGGAACTCTTTTTCCTATGATAAAATATCCAGATTTGATTCTTCATCAAAGGAGTTTTCCTCAAGATTAGACAACTGCAAAGTAATCAGAGCATAAGGCAGCTGCTTTTCTAAAATAAATCTCTATTTCCAGACACTTGAGGGGTCTTGAGTAGTACATTTGCCATCAGAAGTACATGTATTAACTATATATGACGGTAAATGATCTTTTTGCAACGTGAATGGAAATTTCTGGTCAAATATTTCATTATGTCTTCTTTAAGGTATATTTAGAACATTTTATAATTAAATAGAAGCCTTTACAAAGTATTGGCCTAAATCCTAAATTACTTTCAAAAGTATTGATTTAATGTGAGGAAAAAAAAAAAAAAAAAAAAAAAAACCCTGGCCGGACGCAGTGGCTCACGCCTCTAATCCCAGCACTTTGGGAGGCTGAAGCAGGTATATTGCCTGAGATCAGAAGACCAGCCTGGCCAACGTGGTGAAACCCCGTCTCTACTAAAAATACAAAAAACTAGCCGGGCGTGGTGGCAGGTGCCTGTAATCCCAGCTACTCAGGGGGCAGAGGCAGGAGAATTGCTTGAACCCAGGAGGCAGAGGCTGCAGTGAGCCAAGATCACATCATCACACTCCAGCCTGGGGGACAAGAGTGAGACTTCGTCTCACCAAAAGAAAAAAAAAAAAGAAACCAAAATCAAAAAAAACCACTAACAAATATTTTTCACCCTACAAGAGAATTTCTTGGCCTGGTACCGTGGCTCACGCTTGTAATCCCAGCACTTTGGGAGGCCGAGGCAGGCAGATCACGAGGTTGAGAGATCAAGACCATCCTGGCCAATATGGTGAAAACCTGTCTCTACTAAAAATACAAAAATTAGCTGGGTGTGGTGCCGGGCACCTGTAACCTCAGCTACTCGGGATGCTGAGGCAGGAGAATTGCTTGAACCTGGGAAGCGGAGGTTGCAATTAGCCGAGATTGCGCCACTGCACTCTGGCCTGGCGATAGAGCAAGACTCTGTCCCAAAAAACAAAAAACAAAAATCAGCCAGGTATGGTGGTGGATGCCTGTAATCTCAGCTACTCGAGAGGCTGAAACAAGAGAATTGCTTGAACCTGGGAAGCAGAGATCGTGCCACTGCACTCCAGCCTGGGCAATAGAGCAAGATTCCATCTTTAAAAAAAAAACACACACACACAAGGAAGACTATGAGGCAGGAGAATTGCTTGAACTCAGTGATTCGAAATTGTGCTACTGCACTCCAGCCTGGGCAGTGGAGCAAGATTCCATCTCAAAAATAAATAAACAAAAAATAAAAGAACTTCTAGATACCAAAAAAGAAGGAAGACTATGGACCACACCATATGATTTATAAAATGGAAACTTCTACGTTCCTAGATTGCTAAAAAGCCCATTGTGAGCCTGGGGGAACTTTATGAAGGGTGCGGCTCAGTTGTGCTGCTCTGCGGCCTCTGGAAGACCCACGCTGAGGCCACATCGGCATGGTAGTGTCCTGTGCACCCAGAAAGTGAGCAAAAATACCTCCCCTCAAGTGACATGGGTTCAAAATTAAAAATACTTCAACTCAAATACTTGCTCAGAATGTTCTGTCTGCTGAACACCAGATTATCTGGGTCAAAACCCAAGCCTCCAGCTTATAACTAGAAAATGAGTGTTCCTCAGAGTTCTACCCAAATCACAAGAGCATGATCTCCCACACCACCTTATTTGCATCGCTACTTGCACATACGCAAACACATATACTGCAACCAGAACTCAGGACTTCCCCTTAAGTCCCTTCTTCTCTCCCCATGTATTCCCGAAATGGGAACTCCATGTAGGCCCATGCCACACTGTCAGTTGCAGGTGCCCACAGCAGCCACAGTGTTGTTCTGCCTGGCTCCCACTCCATTTTGTGTGAGCAGCTGTCATCAGCCTCACCCCCTCCCAAGTCTTACGGAGAATCACTAGAAAATAATTCCTGTAGTTTCTTCTAACCAAAGACACCAAGTTGGGAAGAAGATCTATACCATCTATACCATTCATCACTCCTCCTCCTACTTCTCCTCCTTTTTTTTTTCTCCTCCTCCTCCTCTCTTTCTTTCTCAGCCTGCTCCTCTCAACCTGGCCCTCAACCATAACTCTTCTCTCCTTCCTGATTTACAGAGCTGAAGTTTCTTGGCACATCAGGGGATGCAAAGAGTTACAAATGGCAGTGGGAGAAAGGGCCTTTAATACATCTTTCAGCGGTGCTGACCTGCAGCCAGAATTTACCAGCTCTTCCTCTGTTCTAGTGCCATTGATCACCAAAGCAACAAGAAATATCTGAACTAAAGGCAGCCACTCCAGTTTATCTGATTTCTGTGTTGCTATTGTTCAACAAAAATCCTAATACAAATCAAGCACTGTGTAATGTGGGTGTCCTAAGACCAACACAACTCTTTTCTTCTTACTATTACTACCTTAGTTCGGATCACCAACACCCCCCCCCCCACCTAAATTACCTCAATGCCTCCATTTTCCCCAATCCCAACATATTCTCTGTATTGTTCCCAGAATAATCTGTCCAACGAAACATCTGATGGTGTCAATGTTGTAAAGAAAAACACGTTCTCTTTTAAAATCTTTAATACATTCCCTCAGAACTCACAGCAAAGTTCCAACATGGTGAAGCTTACAAGACGCTTTGTGATCTAACTTCTGCTCATTTTCCCAGGCTCGTCTCTTGTCCCTGGCCTCCCTGGAGATCTCCAGATATGCCCCATTCTCTCTACTCATGCTTCTCACAATTACAGGAATACACTCTTCTCATCCCTTCATCTGTTAATTCTCATTAGTCTTCAAAGTCTCAGCCTAGACATGAATTCCTGTAGGAAGCTTCCTCTAACTAAAGGCTGGGTCAGAGCCCCTCCTGTAGTTGACACCTTTGGAAGTATCTAATCAGCCCATGAGCCACACTTCCCTCTTCAAAAACTGAGCCTCACTTGCCCACTTCCCCAATTTACAGTCACTGTCCCCAGAGCCATGTTTTTACTATGACCTTGCCAATTAGACCAGGGTTAAACCCTTCATTGAAGGGGTCCAAATTAGAATTCCCTCCCCAAGAATTTGGCACAGGGACAGGCCATCCAGCTTCCTGGTCAGGCTTCAACATGTAAACCCAGGAAGGAGCTGTGGGGTGTTCATATCCCTCTGTGGGGACAAAGAAGCATGAGGCCAGTCTGCAGAGAAGAGTGCAGCCCACCAGCAGAGAAAGACGACTTCTGGGGCTCCCAATGACGCTCCAGTTCCTGGTTCTGTAATAGTCCTATTCTGACATACTGCTACATTTTTATTTTTTTAAATCCTCTCTTTTGTTTTAGAGAGCTCAGTTGTTTTTTCTCTAAGTCGAAGTCTTAATACATCCTTCCTGTGCTCATTTACCACATGCTTCAATGGCCTGTTCACTAGTTTGTATCTTTCATTGGCAGTTGTAACCTCCTTAAGTACAAATGTTGTATTCACTATTAATATATCTCACACACACTATTCAGTACACCATAGGTATTCAAAAATTGTTTATTGAATTAAGGTCATAGTGAATACTTACTGCATGCTGATGATGTACCAGGCAGTACTGTATTCACTCACTCAATTCTCACAAGAAGAAAAAGTAATTACTGTTTTATTTTGGGGATGGACTCTCGCTGTATTGCCCAGGTTGGAATGCAATGGCACCATCTCGGCTGACTGAAACCTCCGCCTCCCGGTTTCAAGCAATTCTGCCTCACCCTCCCCAGTAGCTGTGATTACAAGCGCACTCCACCTCTCTCAGCAGATTTTTGTATTTTTAGCAGGGACAAGGTTTCACCATCCTGTCCAGGCTGGTCTTGAACTTCTGACCTCGTGATCCACCTGCCTCAGCCTCTCAAACTGCTAGGATTACAGGCATGAGGCACAGCGCCCAGCCCTAATTACTATGTTTTTTTTTTTTTTTTTTTTTTTTGAGACGGAGTCTTGCTGTGTCGCCCAGGCTGGAGTGCAGTGGCCGGATCTCAGCTCACTGCAAGCTCTGCCTCCTGGGTTTTTACGCCATTCTCCTGCCTCAGCCTCCCGAGTAGCCGGGACTACAGGCGCCCGCCACCTCGCCCGGCTAGTTTTTTGTATTTTTTAGTAGAGACGGGGTTTCACCGTGTTAGCCAGGATGGTCTCGAACTCCTGACCTCGTGATCCGCCCGTCTCGGCCTCCCAAAGTGCTGGGATTACAGGCTTGAGCCACCACGCCCGGCCTTTTTTTTTTTTTTTTTTAAGAGACGGAGTCTCGCTCTGTCGCCCAGGCTGGAGTGCAGTGGCGCGATCTCGGCTCACTGCAAGCTCCGCCTCCCGGGTTCACGCCATTCTCCTGCCTCAGCCTCCCGAGTAGCTGGGACTACAGGCGCCCACAACCGCGCCCAGCTAATTTTTTGTATTTTTTTAGTAGAGACGGGGTTGCACCGTGGTCTCGATCTCCTGACCTTGTGATCCGCCCGCCTCGGCCTCCCAAACTGCTGGGATTACAGGCGTGAGCCACCGCGCCCGGCCAATTACTATGTTTTTTATACCTACTTTACAAATTAGAAAATTAAGGTGCAGAAAAGTTACTAGCCCAAGACCACAAAACTAGCAAATGGAATTTAAGTCTACACAATTTAAGTGGTATTTAAGACAAGCTGAGAATTAAGCGTATGCAATCTGACTCCAGAGACCACGCTCTTAAGGAGGCCTCACCCTGCTTAACAGAAGTAAGAGAGAAGGGATGCAGGTAATAGTATCTTCTCCTGAGTAGCTTATAGCATTCTTTTCTATCTTTCATATGGTTTGTCATGGTTTTGTGACACCCATTTCGTACCGTATCTTATGCAGTCATGCTGGGTCCGGAATTGGTGGGTTCTTCGTCTCACTCACTTCAAGAATGAAGCCGCCGACCCTCCCGATGAGTGTTACAGTTCTTAAAGATAGTGTGTGCGGAGTTTATTCCTCCTGATGCTCTGATGTGCACCGAGTTTCTTCTTTCTGGTTGGTTCCTGGTCTCGCTGACTTCAGAAGTGACGCTACAGACATTCCGCGTGAGTGTTACAGCTCACAAAAACAGTGCAGACCCAAAGAGTGAGCAGCAGCGACACTTACTACACACCACAAAAAAAAAAACAAATCTTCACCTTGCTGCTGCTGCGGAGGGTGGCTTGCTTTTATTCCCTTATTTGGCCCCACCCACATCCTGCTGATTGGTCCATTTTACAGAAAGCTGATTGGTCCATTTTACAGAGCACTGATTGGTCCATTTTACAGAGCACTGATTGGTCCATTTTACAGAGAGCTGATTGGTCCGTTTTGACAGAGTGCTGATTGGTGTGTTTACAAACCTTTAGCTAGACACAGAGTGCTGATTGGTGTGTTTACAATCCTTTAGCTAGACACAAAAGTTCTCCAAGTCCCCACCCAATTAGCTAGACACAGAGCGCTGATTGGTGCATTTACAATCCCTTAGCTAGACAGAAAAGTTCTCCAAGTCCCCACCTGACCCAGAAGCCCAGCTGGCTTCACCTCTCAATGTCTGATATCTATATTCTTCTTCTGTGCCACTCTAGTTATCCTATAAAAATGTCTCATCTTCCTAGCTATATTGGAAGCTCTTTCTCTGAGGTTAGGGACTGAGAAGTACACGTCTCACTATTGCCCTTACATTGGTTAAGGTGCTTTTATTTGCAAATAACAAAAATCCCAACTAAGACTGATTCAGATAATCAAGAGATTTTATAGATGTTTGCACTGAAAGGTCCAAAGGTAGATCTAGCCTAAGGTAAGGATTGATTCATGACTTCAGATCACCAAGGATCTTGTTTCCTTTCTTCCCCCATTTCTGCCTTCCTCCTAAAGATGACTTTTGGAGTGGTCCTCCAAAAATATCTGCCAACAGCAATCAAGACCCTTTTCTTCTTTACTCTTATTTAGCATAAAAGAAAGAGAACTGGCCGAGAGTGGTGGCTCACGCCTGTAATGCCAGCACTTTGGGAGGTTGAGGCGGGTGGATCACCTGAGGTCGGGAGTTCGAGACCAGCCTGACCAACATGGAGAAACCCTGTCTCGACTAAAAATACAAAATTAGCCGGGCGTGGTGGCGCATGCCTGTAATCCTAGCTACTCGGGCGGCAGAGGCAGGAGAATCACTCGAACCTGGGAGGCAGAGGTTGTGGTGAGCCGATATCGTGCCATTGCACTCCACCCTGGGCAACAAGAGCGAGACTGTCTCAAAAAAAAAAAAAAAAAAAAAAAAGAAAGAGGACACTTGTTTCGATATTCCTAGCAAATTATTATGATTTACTTCAAAAGACATACCCAGTAATTACTGAATCAATCACCATGACTGTGTGTGTGTGTGTGTGTGTGTGTGTGTCAGAGAGAGAGAGACAGAGACAGAGAGAGAGAGAGAGAGAGATGAGTTCATCGGTTTAGCCCAAGACACCTGATGGGCCACATAGAATGTGCTCCTAGAATAATGTGTGGTGTTCAAACCAAAATGGAAGTGGGGGAGAAGCGGGACATAGAACCTCAGGATTGGCAGAGGCTTTGAAAGTTGGTCAGTACAGTCCCTCTTATAATGCTTCTACCTCCTAGAATAATCATTTTCTTTGAACAATTCAATTTTTAGAATACTGATATCTGAATCTAGACCCTAGTGGTAGGTTCAAGTTCACTTAGAATAAGCCTAATCTCTTCTCCATGAGAATGCTTTTCTCATTGGAGCATGGCTGTCCTGCTTTCCTTCAGCGGTTCCAAGTGGCAGGGTTTCACACTCTTTCACCACCTGCTTATTGCACAGAAGCCCCCAGGAAGCCCTGATGTTGGGAAAACTGGGAGCTCCCAATATAATGAGCTTCCTTGATGACCCTGGCCACTCCCACTGCTCTGGGCCCAGTTCGTGTAGGGAGCAGGAACAGTTGTTTCTCTCTACGGTGGCCCATGAGGCCCTGTCTGAGGCTGCTGATCTTCCTACTGCAACACGTCAGGGCTGGCAAGTGTTGAGCTTTCGGAAGCATATCTGTGAGTATTTTTCCCTCTAACTCGATTTCTTGCTCTCTGGAGAAAAAGGAAGATGTGACCACAGTTCTTTCTTTTGTTGACACCCTGGAACAGATAGAAATGTCTAGCTGTTACAGAGAGTAATCTAAGGAAAGAAAGCCTTTTGTGGCTTCAGAGCCATTTGCAGAGGGCATGAGTGTTAACACACACCGCTTAGATTCAAAAGCCCAATTTGGTCCTCAATTAGCTTCTCAGGATTGTTTCTCCTCCCATGAGCGTTTCCTTGGCTACAGTTGGAGAGAAGAGAAAAAGTAAAAAAGGGAAAAAAAAACGCATAACCTCAGAGTGCCGTGCAGTGCAGGGAAAGCAAAGTTCACCAGGAGAGGGGGCAGCTGTCTGCCAGGGGTGCCTGGAGCCGCTATTGATTTGCCAATGAGATTCCCTGGCTGGAAGCTGAACTTATTTTGGGTTCCAAAGCAGGCAAGAAGAGGAGAGAATGGGAGTTATCAGGCTAAATGAGACAGCAAAGGAGGTGTGTTTTGTTTGAAGCACCCTCACTCTTGCTTTTTAAAAACTGAAATACAACTGTTGAAGACAAGAATGAGGTGCTAGGGCCTAGTTCTTTTTTTTTTTTTTTTTTTTTGAGATGGAATCTTGCTCTGTTGCCCAGGCTAGAGTTCAGTGGCGCGATCTCAGCTCACTGTAACCTCCTCCTCCCAGGTTCAAGCGATTCTCCTCCCTCAGTCCCCTGAGTAGCTGGGATTACAGGTGCCCAGCTAATTTTTATATTTTCAGTAGAGACAGGGTTTCACCATCTTGGCCAGGCTGGTCTCGAACTCCTGACCTCGTGATCCACCTGCCTCAGCCTCCCAAAGTGCTGGGATTACAGGTGTGAGCCACTGCGCCCAACCAACGAGGTGCTAGTTCTAACGCCGAGCAGCAGAAGGCAGGGCTCCTCCTGTTTCACAGTGTGGAAAGCAATGAGACGGGGCCTGCCTTCTTGGTCCTGAGCATATTCAGCTCATTGGCTTTTTGGAAGGGGAAACTGAGGCATTTCGCACCAGTCAGTCTGCTGCTTAGGATTCACAAGCCAAAGCATTCCATCTTGAAGCAAACGATGACAGGGTTCTGGATGGCATCATGCTCTTTAGGAAGTTCTAGTGCCCAAACGTAGGCCCTCCTTCACTGAAGGCAGAAAATTGGATTTTGTGTATGTGTGTCTGGGTTGGGGGGTGTTGGTGATACTGTTCCCATCACCACCACTTTACTGTATTTGATGCCTCCTCCCAGAGCCTTCACTCACTGTTCTGGAAGTGCCCATTTCTCCCTCTTTGGCCTTGATTGCATTTAGCATCCTAGCAGCTGAACTACAATTTTCTAATTATTAGGTTGATAAAAAAGTAATTGCAGTTTTTGCAATTACTTTTAATATTTCTCTTCACAAAACCTGTACGCTTTTGGAAGGGAGGGGCTGACACTTTTGAGCACTCTCCATGGACCAGGCCTAGGGGCAGGTAGTTTTACATCCACTTCTGTGAGATATTTACACCTACCTATATTTTACAGATGAGGAAAGTTCAAGTTGTTCACCCAAGACCCCAGAGCAAATAGGTGTAGAGCCAGGATCCTTACCCAACCCTCTCTCTGCTACGCCAGCAGGCATTATCTCATATTTGTTACATTACCATCAGCATGTGTTAGGTTTGGAGTAATAGTCACTGATTTTTAAACAGTACTTTTTAGTTTTTAATTTTTTTTAGAGATGGGGTCACACTCTGTGGTGCAGGCTGGAGTGCAGTGGTGCGATCATAGCTCATTGCAACCTCAGACTCCCCTGGGCTCAAGCAGTCCCTCCACCTCAGCCTCCCAAATAGCTAAGATTGCATGTGCACACCACCAAACCCAGCTTATTTATTTATTTATTTAATTTCTGGTATTCTCGTTCACTTGGTTACATTTGAATAAAGTTCTGATTGCTGGTTGCTCAGATAACAAGTGACAAGGCAGAATTCTTTAAAGCATTAAAGTTCCTTAAACCTAAAGCTAAATCTTGAATACATTATTGAATTATTTAATATCCTGATGGCAAACAGATTGATAGCTGCACATTTGGCATGTTTTGTTTTTTGGATTTTATTTTTCATTGCAGATTTATCTGGCAGTGTAACAGTAAATTTTGTAAACTTGCATCAGGTTTATGAATAAAGAACCACTGAAAAATTTAAAAACAAACAAACAAAAAAAACAAGTTTCTCTATTGCCCAGGCTGGTCTCCAACTCCTGGCTTCAAGAAATCCTCCTGCCTCAGCCTCCCAAGTAGTTGGGATTACAGGCACAAACCACCTTACCAGTTCACTGCTTATTAGCTTCATGTTTACCATGTCTATCTGAAATCTGATTTGAAATTAACTAAGAGTATTTATAAATGGAAGAGCATGAGAAATAATTTTTACAATGTCTGTCTTAGACAGTTCAGGCTACTACTATAATAGAATACAATACACTGGGTGGCTTAAACAACAAACTTTTTTTCTCACAGTTCTGGAAGTTGGAAAGTCTGGCAGCAAGTCACTAGCAGTAGGGGATCTCTTCCTGGTTTGCAGACGGCCACCTTCTCATCATATCCTCACATGGCAGAGGTAGGTGAGAGCCAAGCTCTTGCATCTCTACTTAGAAAGGCACTGATCCCACTCATGAGGGTTTCATCCTCATGACCTAATTACCTCCCAAAAGCCCTACCTCCTAACATTATCACACTGGTGATTAGGTTTGTTTTTGTTTTTTGAGACAGAGTCTTGTTTTGTCGCCTAGGCTGGAGTGCACTGGTGCGATCTCGGCTCACTGCAACCTCTGCCTCCCAGGTTCAAGCGATTCTCCTGCCTCAGCTGCCCGAGTAGCTGGGACTACAGGTGCGCGAAACCACACTCAGCTAATTTTTGTATTTTTTAGTACAGACAGGGTTTCCCCATGTTGGTCATGTCGGTCTTGAACTCCTGGCCTCGTGATCCGCCCACCTCAGCCTCCCAAAGTGCTGGGATTACAGGCATGAGCCACCGCGCCCGGCCTTGTTTTTTTTTTTTTTTTTAGAGAGAGTCTCGCTCTGTCACCCAGGCTGGAGTGGAGTGCAGTGGCGTGATCCTGGCTCACAGCAACCTCCACCTCCTGAGTTCAAGCCTCAGCCTCCCGAGTAGCTGGGACTACAGGCACGTGCCACCATGTCCAGCTAATTTTTTGTATTTTTAGTAGAGACAGAGTTTCACCGTGTTAGCCAGGATGGTCTTAATCTCCTGACCTCATGATACGCCTGCATTAGCCACCCAAAGTGTTGGGATTACAGGCGTGAGCTACCACGCCTGGCCAGTGATTAGGTTTTAAGATATAAATTCGGGAAGGATACACTCAGTCCATAACAATGTCTAATGATATCTTGTAACTCATTTCATATTATTTACTTGTCTTGATAAACTACATGCTAGTGTATTTCCAGTTCCATAGATGAAGATAGACTTCCATCTCCAATCTCCATCTTCTCTTAAGCCTTTATTTCAGTTGTACCTGTGAGTAATGGAAATGGCTCTTAACTCATTCTTCTTTGAAAATAATGGACATACAGTAGTTTTGCCACTATGTCAACAGACATATATTCTCTCTCTCTGTCTGCGTGTGCGCGCGCACGCGCATGTGTATGTGTGTGCATCCAGAACTTCAAAAGCAGTTATTATCGGCCATGCTGGGGGCTTCACCTTGATGTTGACTCAGACGTAAGTACTGTTGCTCCATTTAGCAGTTGGAGAAACTGAAGCTCAGATGATTTTGACTTGCTCAAGGTCACATAGCTAGGAAGAGGTCACACTGAGGCACAGACCAGGTCTGATTACAAAGTCATGCTCTTAACCACTGCATATACTGCTGCCTCATTTCCCACAGCAGCGGTCAGCAGCTTCTTAAGAAGAAAGAGACTAAGAAGGGTCAAAGATAAGGGATAGCATAACAAATAGAAGCGGTTGACAGACAGTATTTTTAAGATTGGGGGAGTATAGAAAAACATTTCCCACATGTAAAACTATAAAATGACTTTCTGCATATTAAACCTTGTGCAAATAGTTTTGTGACAGCAGTGACTGATGGAAAACACATTAACATGGAGAACAAGCAGCAAGTTAATAATCTGAATTTTAAAGAGGCTTTTTTTTCTGACAGATCAGAATCATCTTATAAATTTTTAAGAAATGTGAATAGGTGTCTGACATGAACGATTAAAGGGGAACTATTTAGTATTGCAAAATGAATTAAACCTCTAAAATGTCACCACGCAATTATGAGTAGAGGCAAAACTGCTAAAACTGGAGTAATAAATTGGGAAATTGCCACTTCCAAAAAGAAAAGGAAAATTTTGAAAGTTATTCTACAAACAAAATGCTCTTAATGGGGATGGGCCTGGAAGGCAGGGGTCTAAGCCTTAAGGGTAGGCATTGATAGGATGTGCAAACTGAGCCTCCTAACAGGCACTGTGGTCTGGCAGAAGGAAGGGAACAGCATTGTGATTGGAACCATGGCTTCCTCTTTCTCTTTCTCCTCCCATGACTCCAGCTGTGCTCTTCCTTCTAGACATGCAATTTCTGTTGAGCACATTCACTGTTTCTCATGGGTGTGATGGCTCCATCATCATATATTTAATAGTTTTCCAAAATCAATACCTCTTCAATGTAGTGCTTTTGAAATCATAGTTCTCCACTGAAAAGTACTCATGATGGTACGTACTTGATAACAACTTCACCCACCAGGGAACATATTATAAAGCGGGCTTGAGAGCATGGTTATAACACAGGGTGTCCATTTTCTTCATCTGCAGCTAATTCTATGGTGTGGAAATACTGCTGACACCAAGAACTTCATTCTGTAATTTAGAACAGAAAAAAAAAATCCCAACTATCCGTATTTCTTAGGAAAGCATGTTAGGAAGGAACATAGGGCTTATTCACAGTTCTGAACTCATTGTGAGGGGCAAAAATTACAGATATTTGTTAAATGTCATAATATTTCTTTCCTCAAATGGTTATTCTTCATGGACGTGAATTTACTCAAATATTTGATGGAAAAGGAAACTGCGGTATTTCAGGCTGACAGTTTGAAGGAGTCTGGGAACTGGAGGGTTTGAATTCAACTCTAGTGAAATAAATGCCATGGTGGTTGATTGGGAGAGTATTTAAAACCTTCTCATACTGATTACCTCTTGTTGTCCTCTCCCAGATACCTCTCTGAAGACGGAGCTTGTCCAGTTTTGGACGGATGGTTTAACAAATTATCAACTAGCTACATAGTAGGAAGCCATTCAAAAGGAAGACGTAGGTAAGTAGTTTTCACGCCTTTTTAAACCAGCTAAAAATCTTCTGCAGAACCCAAAATCACAGAGGAAAGTAAAGAGAACAGCTTTGCTGTAATCCAAGAGGGGGACCTGAAACGCTGTCCATGTGTTCTCTTGGGTGCTATGGGCCAGACACTTCTATATCCCAAGTTTTCTGGAGCACAGTTTAAAAACCATATTAGCCGGGCGCGGTGGCTCAAGCCTGTAATCCCAGCACTTTGGGAGGCCGAGAGGGGCGGATCATGAGGTCAGGAGATTGAGACCATCCTGGCTAACACGGTGAAACCCCATCTCTACTAAAAAACACAAAAAACTGGCCAAGCGAGGTGGCGGGCGCCTGTAGTCCCAGCTACTCGGCAGGCTGAGGCAGGAGAATGGCTTAAACCTGGGAGGCGGAGCTTGCAGTGAGCTGAGATCTGGCCACTGCACTCCAGCCTGGGCAACAGAGCGAGATTCCGTCTCAAAAAAAAAAAAAAAAAAAAAAAACCATATTATACATCAACATGCAATCAGTGATTTCCTTTAGATGATGAAATTAATCTCTCTTTCATTTTTTCTCTATTTTTTAAATTTCCACAAAATATATTTTTATAAATAGCAGAAAGTAATAATTTTTTTCAAGCGACATATATCAGGATGCCGAAAAAAGTACAGAACTCAGGTTTCTGACTCTTACTGGGGAACAAATAAGTGACAAAATAAAGTGATCCATTTTGGGCCATGTGAGAACAGAGGATTGTAAGAGCGAGATATTTGGTCTTTCCTAATTCAAAGGCTCATGTTTACTTTTCCTTCACCTGGAGATAGCAGGGATAAACAGATGTTTATTTTAACTCTGCCCTAGATACCTTGCAATAGCTCCCAGTGAATACACTGGCCAAATATGCTCTCCCACTGTTTAAGATTGAAGAACAAGTCTGACTTCATTTTGGGAACTCTTGTTACTTAACCTTATGGGCACTGAGGGTGGTCACTTTTAGGAGAATGATGTAAATTACCTGCAGCATTTCTGCCTGAAACCTGTTCCACCCTTTCTTTTTCTAACATGCCATCATCTCCTTTTAAACTCTGAATCTCTGCCAACTCCTTTGTTCAAGTACTCCTTATTCTAGAGCTGTTTCCTAGGCTGGCTTTCCAGTCTTCCTGATTTCCCAGCAGGCTACAGCCAGACCACATCTATCATTTGATGGAGTTTACACTGATAGTGAGCTCAAAAAGTCAGTGTAAGGCCGGGCGCAGTGGCTCATGCCTGTAATCCCAGCACTTTGGGAGGCTGAGGTGGGCGGATCACGAGGTCAGGAGTTCAAGACCAGCCTGGCCAACATAGTGAAACCCTGTCTCTACTAAAAAATACAAAAATTACCCAGGCATGGTGGTGCATAGCTGTAGTCCCAGCTACTCGGGAGGTTGAGGCAGGAGAATCACTTGAACCTGGTAGGTGGAGGTTGCAGTGAGCCGAAATCGCGCCACTGTACTCCAGTCTGGGTGACAGAGCAAGACTCTGTCTCGGGGCGGGGGGGAGGGAAGAAGTCAGTGTGATGGGGTCATCCCAAGAGCAAATAACCCACTAGTTATAAAAGTACCTACTTTGGGCCGGGCGAGGTGGCTCAAGCCTGTAATCCCAGCACTTTGGGAGGCCGAGACGGGCGGATCACGAGGTCAGGAGATCGAGACCATCCTGGCTAACATGGTGAAACCCCGTCTCTACTAAAAATACAAAAACTTAGCCGGGCGAGGTGGCAGGCGCCTGTAGTCCCAGCTACTCGGGAGGCTGAGGCAGGAGAATGGCGTGAACCCGGGAGGCGGAGCTTGCAGTGAGCTGAGATCTGGCCACTGCACTCCAGCCTGGGTGACAGAGCGAGACTCCGTCTCAAAAAAAAAAAAAAAAAAAAAAAAAAAGTACCTACTTTGGAGTCAAGCAGTCAGACCAAAATCTCTGCTCTGCCATTTCTATGCTGCATGACTTCTGCCAAATTACTTAATCTCTGTAAGACTCAAGTTTTTCATTTAAAAAATAAGAATAATAAATAAAACCTGCCTCACAGCATTGTGTCACAGGCTTCCTATAAGAATTAAATGAAATCATTTATATAGAACACTTGTCACAACTTGTGGCATATTTTTTAAGAACTCAAATGATAGCTATTTATTATTATTATTATATGCTTAATATTTCTATTCTAGATTCTGGAACAAGGGAGGTGATGACGGTAGGGAGGAAAAGATCATGGACTTGTCCAGGAGACCTCAATTCTACTTGCTCAACCTGTGTGCTGTGAAGTGAAGCTATTGTACTAGATGAGGATCTCACCAGACAGGGTCCCAGTAAGACACAGATGGTGAACTTAATGAGTGAATTAAAAGGAGTTTAATCAAGGGATTATTTACAGAGGTGTGGACAGGGTTAAGGGAGACCATGAAGCATCCAGGGATTCACATCAGCAAGGAGCCACTGCCACCCTTGATCCCCACCTGAAAGGAACAAGGGTAGGGAATGGTGTTCCTAGAAGCTGGTAAGAGTTGGAGCCCTGGAAGAGAGTCAGCCCACAAGAGCTTATAGAGGAATTCAGGCACTACAAAAACCCTAGCCCAGCAGGAAAAAGCAAAGGAATATATTCCAGATTTGTCTCTCCTCTGATTACTAATCACTGATGGTATCTTGCTAGTTAAATCCATCAGAAAACCATGGTATGTGGAAGTCAGTGTGCTGCACAGAGCAGGGCAGAGAAGGGAGGGAGAGTAGGCAGAGAGAGTAACCAGCCTGGCAGATTTATGATTCTGAAAGTCTCAGAAAGTCCGCTACACTGGCCTGGCCAACCTGGCCTGGAAGAATGTGTTAGGTAGGTGCAATGGCTCAGCAATAGATACCCTAACTCCTCCCAGGAAAACTGCGAACCCAAATTGCTGAGCTTAGGTCGGGAAATGGAGATCCCAGATATCCCTTGGGATGTGAACTATGGCTCTAAGAATGATGAGAGGCAGCTTCAAAGAAGCACAACCTAAACTACAAACCAGGCAGACGATCCAACAGAGATGTCAGGCTGAAGGAGCTGAGTAGAGACAGAATTCTGAGAAAAGGATAATGCAGAGCCCTCAAGTAACTAGTGATTGATGATGACGTTTGGAATACAAGTACGGGGCTGGGACTGGGGACTTTCTGAGCTACTAAAGTGCATTTGTCAGAGCTCTTCAAGGACTTCTGTGGTTCAGGAATAGAATAGTATGCAATTCATTTGCTTATTAATTAATTACTTAATTCAACAAGTATGTAATTTTTTAAATTGAGATGGGGGGTGCAGTCTCACTATGTTGCCTAGGCTGAACTTGAACTCCTAGGCTCAAGCAATCCTCCCACCTCAGTCTCCTGAGTAGCTGGGACTTCAGGTGTGTACCACCATGCCTGGCTCCAACAAGTATGTACTGAATTATCTTGTCTGTGCTAGGCAGGGGGCCAGGTGCTAAGGCTAGAACAATGAAAAAAACAAACCCTGTCCTGAAGGAGCTCAACTAGATGACTCCTCGAATAGGGTCAACAGCCAATCACAACACAGTATGTATGATGAGTGGTCCTGAGGGATCACAGAAGAAGGACATAACACTAGTCTGGGTGGGTAAGGAGAGCTTCTCAGGGAGGGGATCTCTATGCTGACCCTGAATTCTGAATTAGCCAGAGAGGGCAGGGTCAGAGAGGGAGGTGGGAACAGCTGGAGGAAGCTCGCATGTATTTAGGGGACTGCTAACAGTTCAGTAGAGTAAGTGGGAAGTGACAAAAGTTGAGGCTGGAGGGGTAGGCAGAGGCAGATCCTAATAAGCATTTTTTGTCAGGGTGAAGACACTAAAGTCAATGGACAGGGAAGTGACATGATCAGATTTGAATTTCAGAAAAATCATTCTGGTTCCAGTGTGAAGGGCAGAGAAAGGGAGACTGGGCATAAAATACAGGGAGACCAGTAAAAAGGATGTTTCAACTATCTGAGAGAGAAACCATGATGTTTAGATATGCCTGAACCAGGGAGTACCAGTGGACGTGAGTGAACAGACTCAGACACATTTGGTGGAAAAGCTGGCCAGGCTATGTGGCTGTCAGGATATCAGGATGAGAAAGAGGGAAAACTCTAGCTTGGTCACTGGGTTGCTGCTAATGCCAGTCACTGAGAGTCAAGCTACAGATGAATGAGGCACAGCTGGGTAGAGGGCTATGTGGGAACAGTTTGATAAAGATGTCTCTCTTTTTAGTGAGTCAGCATGCTTCATATGATTGAGAATAAATCATTAAACAGACTACACTGCATGTTATATTCTGAAAGTTCGTATTACCCCCAAATTCATATGTTGAAATATAATCCCCCATGCAAAAATGACTGATATTATTAAGAGGTGGGATCTTTAGGAGGTGTTTAGATCATGAGGGTGGAGCTTTCATGAATGGGATTAGTGCACTTATAAAAGAGGCCCAAGGGAGCTTGTTGGCCCCTTCCACCATGTGAGAATACAATGAGAAGGTGCCATCTATAAAGAAGTGGGCCCTCATCAGACACAAAATCTGCTAGAGCCTTGATTTTGGACTTCCCAGCCTCCAGAACTGTGAGAAATAAATTTCTGTTGTTTATAAGCCATCTAGTTTATGGTATTTTTGTCATAGTAGCCCAAACATACTAAGATACTTCATAAATGTGTTAATGGTATTGCTGGGCTGGGGTCAAGGGAGTGTCTCCATCCTATAAGACTGGGAAACACTGAATTAGATGAAGCTTTTTGTTATCTCAGAACTTCTCAGAGTAATTAATAGCCTAGGGCCTTTGATGTCCTAAACAGGATATCATGTGCTGTATTTATCAAATCTATTTTATCCCCATCCCCCCACACCACCACACAACACCTGTTTATATCCCTTGTAAATGAATTTCTCAGAACAGTGTTATTTAAAGTGTAGCCAAAGACCAGCTTCAGTCTGCAAACTGTTATAGTCTATGACAAGATAAGTACAGAAGTTGAGACTGTTTAGAAAATTTGAATAGCAATTTTGTGTCTTTGAATCTAATACAAAATCTAGGTTTGTATTTTGTATGTCTGCTTTTTCATCTTATTTTTCTAGTGAGTTATTTCTTTGTATTTTACAAAACTATCAGTTAGCAAAGGATTAAAAGTTAAAAACAATGATGACCACACACACACAGACACACACACACACACACACACACACAAACAGAAAACAAAAAAAAACAAAGCTGGTCCTTTACCACTGGTGGTTTGAGTGTCTCAGAAGGCCCTATGGAAACATGCTAGCTCAGTGGCTCTCAAACATGGCTACCTGTTTTCATATCCTGAGGAACTTATACAGATCTTGGGTTCCACCCCCGGAGAGTAAGACATAATTCATCTGGGAAGCAGCCTGGCACTGGGATTTGGAAAGATCCCTAGATGATTCTAATGTGTACCCAGGTTGAGAATCAGTGTGGCTCAAGGAAAAGCTCAGGTTCCAGGGTGTTCTCGGTTGTACTCTCACACACCTGTACAAGGATCAAGGGGGAATTGGGAGGTGGGGGGGTTGGGCCCTGGCTGCACAGAGGAATCGCCAGGACTCTTTAAAATGGACTTAGGCCTGGGCCCCTCCTAAACCAATGAGATCAGAATCTTTGCTCATAGTTTCTGGGCACTGGTATTTTAAATAAATGATTCTAGATCATTCCTAAGGCAGCCAGGGTTGAGAAAGATTGGATTAGGAAGTCTAGTTGCAGATGGAACAGTGTGAAAGTCATCACAATAAAAATGTAGCCATTAATATTTTTTTAAAAAAGCCTTGACAGGCTGGGTGCAGTGGTTCGCACCTGTAATCCCAGCACTTTGGGAGGCTGAGGCAAGTACATCACGAAGTCAGGAGTTAGAGACTAGCCTGGCCAACACGGTGAAACCCCGTCTCTACTAAAAATACAAAAATTAGCCAGGTGTGGTGGCACGTGCCTGTAGTCCCAGCTGCTCAGGTGGCTGAGGCAGAAGAATTGCTTGAATCTGGGAGGCAGAAGTTGCAGTGAGCCAAGATTGCACCACTGCACTCCAGCTTGGGCGACAGAGACTCCATCTCAAAAAAAAAAAAAAAAAAAAAAAAACCTTGACAAATAGAGCCAAGGAAGGCCATGTAGAGAGGGTTCTCATGCTTGTGTGCCTGATAACAAAAAATAGTCTGGAAAAAACACAACCTTACACAAAAGCCATCACAACGTTATACGAAAAATATTTCTGCAAGGGCATCTGCCCAACAACTGCCTGTCCAACCTCAAACTGGCATCATCCTTGTTATTGATCTTTGTAGCCAAGGATAATTATTTCAAAACAATTAGGTAATCCTTCTCTTTTTTTCTTTCAAAAACCTTTGTCTTCCTTTACCTCCCTGAATATGTACATGGTTTACTATGGTACGCATATTCCCATTGCAGTGATCTATTCCCAAATAAATAGCTTGTCTTTTAGACAGTCTCTCTCTGTAATTTAGGTTGACAACAGTTAAAAATGGAGAAGTCAATTCATTGCTTCCCCCAGGGCCTGGAGTCAGTAGACCTTGGGATTCCAAATTTTTACCTTTTCTGGGTCTAAAAGCCAGGCAGCCGTGGCTGTACCTGGGGTGTTAGGGGTAGAGGGGGCACTCTGGGCCTCACCACAGAGACTAATGAGAGGTTGAAAGGTTCTGGCACCCAAAGTAGCCTCTGAGTTCTTGCACCAGCCTCCTTCCTGCTCCTAGCTGATGCTATAACTTCTGGGAGGAAGTTAAGCACCACTTACACTTATTTTCCACGGAACCAAAGTAACTGAGCGGCAGGTTTTCTGAGAGAAGCAAAAAGGCGTGGCTCTTTATGCCTAAAGTTGTAGCCTTTGTGCTAAGAAACTACTTTCAGCCCTTGTGACAGCTGTGTTTCGGCATGTCCATTACTTCCTAATGTGTCCCCTGGAAGAGTCCAGCTGTTTATTTCCATCAGTCACTGAAACAGACGCCTTTTAATTGGGGAAAGCACAAATGCATTAGGACTTTGTGTCTAAAAGGAAGAAAGAGAGAGGAAAGGGGAAACACATGCAGTGTAAACAGTGGCTCTGACATTTGCTGGTAGAAGTTGGGGGGAAATGATTACAGCTATTTAACAAAAATTTGTAGGAGAGTGACGGGACAGGCCTGGAAGCAACTGAATATGCCCATTTTGTTGCCACGCCGCTAAGTATGATAACAGTGATTTCTCACAATGAAACTCTGGAACATACCATTGTCTTGCCTATGTGACTGTTATGGTCTGAATGCTCGTGACCTCCCAAAATTTGTATGTTGAAACCTAGTCCCCAGTGTGGTAGTATTAAGAGATGGGGTATCTAGGAGGTGATTAGGTCATGAAAGCAAGTCCTCACCAGTGGGACTGGTGCCTTGTGAAAGAGACCTGAGGGAGCTTGTGTGTCCCTCCTGCCATGTAAGGACACAACTATTAATAGAAAGCACCAACTGTGGTGAGAAACCTCACCAGACAGCACATCTGCTAGAAACTTGATTGTGAACTTCTCAGCCTCTAGAACTGTGAGCAACACATTTTACTGTTTATAAACTGCTCAGTCTAAAGCGTGTTTTGTTATAGCAACATGAGTGGACTAAGACAGTGGCCAACATCAATTTTACCGAATGCTACAGGACAGTAATATTTGAAATTGTCCTGAAGTACAGCTTTGTATTGAAATCCTTAGTTCAAAAAAATCTATTATAAACAATATGAAACTCCAAAACCAAAGAAATGTTTAATAACAACAAAAGCTCAATAAGATCTCCTTACTCCAGGGCACTCAGCCTTAGAGACATTAAGAAGGTGTCATAATTTGGTTTCTAGTTTGGAAAGCTCACAGATTATTTGGACTATGTAGATACTAGTCATTGTTTATGTCTGTTATGTTATAAACTGTTCAATAGTTGTAATTTTGCTATTGCTGTTTTACACAACTTAATCATTTATCCAAAAACCTCAAGTACTTACAACGTGCTAGGCATAAAACAGCCATCATGTTAGGCCTGGGTTTCAATCCATAAATGAGCAAAGCAGGCATGGTTGTTACCTTCATGGAGTTTTTCTTTTAGTGGAGAAAATAACCATCAAACAAAGAATTTATTATGATAGTGGTAAGAGGTCCATTAAAAATGTACGGGACTGGGTTGGGTGAGATGGCTCACGCCTGTAATCCCAGCACTTTTGGAGGCCGAGGTGGGCGGATCACGTGGTCAGGAGATCGAGACCATCCTGGCCAACATCGTGAAACCTTGTCTATACTAAAAATACAAAAATTAGCTGGGCATGGTGGCACGTGCCTGTAATCCCAGCTACTCAGGAGGCTGAGGCAGGAGAATTGCTTGAACACGGGAGATGGAGGTTGCAGTGAGCCGAGATCGTGCCACTGCACTCCAGCCTGGGCATCAGGGCAAGAATCCGTCTCAAAAAAAAAAAAAAAAAAAAAAGAAAAAAGAAAGAAAAGAAAAAGAAAAAACAATGTACGTGCTTGGCCGGGTACAGTAGCTCAAAGTGCCTGTAATCCCAGCACTTTGGGAGGCTGAGGCAGGGAGAATTGCTTGAACCTGGGAGGCAGAGATTGCAGTCAGTTGTGCCACTGCACTCCAGCCTGGGTGACAAAGTGAGACTCCGTCTCAAAAAAAAAAAAAAATGGCCGGGCACGGTGGCTCACACCTGTAATCTCAGCACTTTGGGATGCTGAGGCAGGTGGATCACAAGGTCAGGAGTTCGAGACCAGCCTGACTAATATGGTAAAACCCCATCTCTACTAAAAATACAAAAAAAGTTAGCCGGGCGTGGTGGCACATGCCTGTAATCCCAGCTACTCAGGAGGTCGAGGCAGGAGAATTGCTTGAACCTGAGAGGCAGAAGTTGCAGTGAGCCAAGATCTTGCCACTGCACTCCAGCCTGGGCGACAGAGGGAGACAGAGGGTCTCAAAAAAAAGAAAAAGAAAAAAAATATATATGTGATTGGTGAGGTGCAATGGCTCATGCCTGTAATCCCAACTGCTTTGGAAGGCTGAGGTGGGAGGACCACTTGAGCCCAGGAGTTTGAGGCTGCAATGAGCTATGATCACACCATGGTACCCCAGCCTGGGTGACAGAGCAAGACTCCATCTCTAAAACTAGACAGTAAAAACTAGGCCAGGTGTGGTGGCTCATGTCTGGAATCCCAGCACTTTGGGAGGCCGAGGTGGGCGGATCACGAGGTCAGGAGTTCGAGACCAGCCTGGCCAACATGGTGAAGCCCCGTCTCTACTAAAAATACAAAAATTAGCCGGACACGGTGATGGATACCTGTAGTCCCAGCTTCTCAGGAGACTGAGGCAGGAGAATCACTTGAACCCAGGAGGCGGAGGTTGCAGGGAGCCGAGATCGTGCCACTGCACTCCAGCCTGAGTGACAGAGCAAGACTCCATCTCAAGAAAAAAAAAAAAAAAAGAAAGTAAAAACTACAAAAGTACACAATCATCTCTTTGCTTTCCTTCCCTTAGAAAAAAACTTTTGCCTCCCTTTCTCCCTTTCCCTCCCTCTCTCCCTTCCTCCCTCCCTTCCTTCCTCAAAAAGCCATTAGGTAGGCCCAAACAAGGCAGGCAGAGTGGAGGAGACAGGCCTGAGCCGAGATAGCCTATACAAGAAGGAGCGGCAGTCCAGCAGGGCCAAAGAGACCAGCTAGAGGCCAGGCGCAGTGGCTCATGCCTATAATTCCAACACCTTGGGAGACCGAGGCGGGCAGATCACTTGAAGTCAGGAGTTTGAGACCAGCCTGGCCAACATGGTGAAAACCTGTCTCCACCAAAAAGTACAAAAATTAGCCAGGCATGGTGGTGTGCACCTGTAGTCCCCAGCTACTTGGGAGACTGAGGCAGGAGAATCGCTAGAACCCAGGAGGCAGAGGTTGCAGTGAGTTGAGATCGTGCCACCACACTCCAGCCTGAGCGACAGAGTGAGACTGTCTCAAAAAAAAAAAAAAAAAAGAGCCAGACGCGGTGGCTCAAGCCTGTAATCCCAGCACTTTGGGAGGCCGAGACGGGCGGATCACGAGGTCAGGAGATTGAGACCATCCTGGCTAACATGGTGAAACCCCGTCTCTACTAAAAATACAAAAAACTAGCTGGGCGAGGTGGCGGGCGCCTGTAGTCCCAGCTACTCGGGAGGCTGAGGCAGGAGAATGGCGTGAACCCGGGAGGCAGAGCTTGCAGTGAGCTGAGATCCGGACACTGCACTCCAGCCTGGGCGACAGAGCAAGACTCCGTCTCAAAAAAAAAAAAAAAAGAGGTCACATACAGGAAGATTGGGCAAATACATAAATATATCAAAGGTTAATCTAAGCCAGATTTCTCACAAGAGAAGCATAAATATGGAAAGAAGAAAACCTTGAACAAACCCTTGGGTGTTGAATTGAAATGAGAAGTATTGAAAACTCTTGGTTTTCAATATATACAAATAGAGAAATAGAGATGTAATGTAATAGAGATGTAATAGAGATGTAAATGTGTGCATATACATACATATACATACAGCTCTGTCAACTGAAAGGAACTGGGAGCCATGAGTACACCTACTATCCAGATGTTGATTTGCAAACCCCTCTCTCCACCAAAAGGAACCAGGCCTCCTTGGAGAAATGGCTGCTTCCAGGATTGGGGCAGGGAAATTACAAGATGAGTCTAGACTATCTATCTTTTCATGGCCAAAAATAAGGAGGTGTTCAAGCAAGATGAGGACATATTAAAAGGACACAAAAGGCAGCTTGAAGGGGCTCCCACTGGTCAAATCCGCAACAATTCATACATCAAAAAATGCCGGTAGTAATAAAGCATAATCTATTGAACCAAATAAGAAACCCATGAGTCCACATTGGTATAAATAAATGAATTACTCAATAAATGGGGAGAAGAGAAACTTCCTTTGTGTATTAGAAAGCCTACTAATAAATGTAAAAGGAGTTATAGAGTTAGAAAATCACCATTTAGCATCAGTAATAATTATAGCAATAATTAGGCAGGAAGCATCAAAGGATGCTAAAACTTATGCGTGAAACTGGGGTAAGTAACAGGAATTTTCACAGTCTCAAAGTTGCAGAGGAGCAGAATCATAGCCCCTCAAAGATGTCTCCATCCAAATCCCCAGAACCTGTGAACATGACAAAAGAGACTTTGTGGGTGTGAGTAAATTAATAATCTGGAGATGGGGAGGTTGTTCAGGTGGGTCTGATGTAATCACAAGGGTCCTTGTGAGTGAAAGAGAGCAGCAAGAGAATCAGAGAAGGAGATGAGATGATGAAAACAGGAGTCAGAGTCTGAGAAAGATTTGAAGATGCAACACTGCTGGCTTTGAGGATGGAGGAAGGGGGCCAAGGAATAGAAGCTGGAGGAAACAAGGAAACAGATTCTCTTCTAGAGCCTCCAGAAGGAACACAGCCCTGCTGACACCTTGATTGTAGCCCAGTGGGACTCCTTTCAGACTTATGACCTTCAGAACTGTAAGATTATTAAAATTGTGTTGTTTTAAGTCACTAAGTTTGTGGTAACAGGTTGCAGAAGCAATAGGAAACTGACACCATTACAAAAGAAAAAAAAGTAACTTCACAGTGGAAAAATCTTGACAAATACTATGTTAGTGAAAGTAACCAAAATTAACACCATCAGAAACAGGCCAATAAGGGTGTACTACCAGATAATATGCAATGAAAACACACAGCATCTGTTATTATTTTAGTCAAAAAATGCATAAACTGAGGCATAAGACAACATCAGACAAGTGCAAATTGAGAGACATTTTACAAAATGCCTGGCATGTAACTTTTTAAAATGTCAAAGTTATGAAGGTCAAGGATAGGGTGGCAACTTACAGATTGAAAGATACTAAAAACAAACAAAAAATGACAACTGGAGCAATGTATGACTCTGGCCTGATTCATTGCTACAAAGGAGCTACTGAGACAACCGAAAAAATTTAAATAGATACTGGGAGACGGATCAAGGGGAATTCTTTGTACTGTTCTTACAACTTTTCTATGTAGAACTGTTTCCAAAAAAAATTTTTAAGTGGATGATTGTTATGGTAATACGAGTCTTGCGCAAGCTTAATGGATAAAGGATGTCAGAGGATTGGTGGAGATGGGCGGGGGATATGAAACGTGAGGCTGGACAAGACAGCACATTTTAGGATGGAGATAATGGCCTGAGAGTGTTTCTGATTTGACCGGTGAGGCCCTTGTTCCTGAATGGAAATTAGGCTAGACTCGCCTTTGCCTGAGTCCCTTAGCTTTGAAACTTGCCAGGCTGGCCTGTTTGCTAACACTGCACCCTCAGGTTGCCCCCGAAGGTGCCTCAGAAAACCGTACTGAGGCACAGTTAGAGCCTCATTTAGAAACTCGGAAAATACCAACGTCATGATTATTTCAACTGAATACGGCCAGCAGATGGCAGCAGGCAACTCAGGGAAAGAAAGCGAGAGACCCGGAGAT
The DNA here is from genome assembly GCF_049350105.2 of Macaca mulatta. NCBI lineage: Eukaryota > Metazoa > Chordata > Mammalia > Primates > Cercopithecidae > Macaca > Macaca mulatta. The sequence continues at coordinate 153,817,663 of NC_133406.1, read as the reverse complement.
GGGAGGTCCGTGGCTGCTGCTTCAGCTCAGCCAGGAGAGAGCAAAGGCCGACTGGCTCATTGAGTTGGTGGCCATCTTTGAATTAAAGGGTTCCTGCCAGGCAACAGAACCTCGGACGGCCCAACCTTACTCCCTGGACATCATGGCGGAAAGAGGAGGACTGAGGGAAATTTCATTGTGTTTTAAAGAAAAAAACGTTTACTTTTTCCTAATAATATAAAAAAGAAAAAGAGAAGCCATCATTTAATGGAACCTGAATTAGATGCCTCGAGAGTCCCAAACATTAAGAACAGAAAGAGCTGGATTCACAAGTCATGGAGTCCAAAGTGGCATCAAGTATTTCGGACAATGATAATAAAAATAGAGCGTCAGTTTATTTACCTGTAAAATGGGAACAGAGGATTTCACAAATCAGATGAGTCAATATATGCAGAGAGTTTGCTTTTTATTATTTATTTTTATGAAACAGGGCCTCACTCTGTCATCCAGGCCGCAGAGAGTTTAGAATAGTGACTGGCATGTGGTCAGTACTTAATAAAACTTACCTGCAATTATTATTATTTACTGAACACTTACTATGGCCCAGGCATTCAGTTAAGTGTTTTATGTATGTTACATTGTGTATTCCTTACAACAGTCTTGTACGATATATTTTATTAACTCAATTAAAAACTTTCAGACTCAGAAAATTTAAATAATTTACACAGGTACCAGATGCCTATTAGGGACACTGTGGATTCAGCAAGAATAAGGACAGACATGATCCCTGTCCTCTTGTAACAACCATCTGTCTAGTTAAGGGTCATACAGCTAGCCAGAGTAGAGTTTGAACCCAGGTGTCTCTTGCTCCTCTTTGGCTGCCTTCCATAATAAAAAGAGTGAATTGGCCGGGTGTGGTCGTTCACACCTGTAATCCCAGCACTTTGGGAGGCCGAGGTGGCCGGATAACGAGGTCAGGAGATCAAGACCATCATGGCCAACACTGTGAAACCCTGTCTCCACTAAAAATACACAAATTAGCTGGGCATGGTGGCTCGTGCCTCTAATCCCAGCTACTCAGGAGGCTGAGGCAGGAGAATCACTTGAACCAAGGAGTTGAAGGTTGTGGTGAGCCGCGATTGTGCCATTACAATCCAGCCCGGCGACAGAGTGAGACTCTGTCTCAAAAAAAAGTGAACTTTTACTGAATACCCATTGTGTGCCAGGAACTTTACAGTTCCTGTATAGTTCTAAATACAGAACTATTTAGTTTACATATTCCCCAACCCAATGAAGTAAGAATTATTGTCACCACCATTATACATATGAGGAGATATTAAATGTTTTGCCCAAAGACCATGCCACTAAGAAGCAGGCACATCTGTTATGTATTTGAAGTCCATACTCTTTCCATGGCAACACACTCTAGATGCTTCCTAGGGTCAGAAGTGATCTGCACCAGCATCATCCTCATTCTGTCCACAAGTTACATCAAAGTCCCACCCAGGAAGGTCATGCAATCAAAATGATATATTGGTAGTAAGGATCCTCTGAGATCTTCAGATTCAACCCTTTGAGCAACATTTTTTTGTTTTTGAAACAGAGGTTCGCTCTTGTTGCCCAGGCTGGAGTGCAATGGCGCGATCTCAGCTCACCACAACCTCTGCCTCCTGGGTTCAAGTGATTCTCCTGCCTCAGCCTCCTGAGTAGCTAGGATTACAGGCATGCGCCACCTCGCCTGGCTAATTTTGTATTTTTGATAGAGACGGGTTTTCTCCATGTTGGTCAGGCTTGTCTCAAACTGACCAACCGTGATCCGTCCACCGTGGCCTTCCAAACTGCTGGGATTACCCGTGTAAGCCACTGCGCCTGGCCTGAGCAATGTATTTTAAAGTAGACACAGAAATCCCTATCAAAACTGGCACAGCAAACAAAGGGAATTTATTGGTTAAAGTAATAATTGGTTGATTGATGAAATACTCAAGGAATACTTCAGCTTCAGAAATGTCTTCATTGGGAACAAATTTCTCTCTCACTGTATCATTGGATGCTTTTCTTCTGTGCTGGCTCCATGCGTAGTCCATTAGAAAGAGAACTCTCACAGGTGAGTTCTAACTAGATCTTTGCCACATTCAAACACAAATCCTGGGTCTGATTCTCATTGCTCTAAATTGGGTCACATGCTTATCACTGAACCAATCACTTTGGCCAGTTGGGGCCTACCCTTGAAGCTGAAGCTTGTCAACCTCTCTCACACCTGATGAGATTTAACAGCAGGGAGGGGTTATTCTCCAAATACAATTTGGAGTATCTTTCTACTCAAAGGATGAATGATTGTGGTGGTTGAATGACAAAAACAACAGATGTCTCCTACATCTACATTCTAATCAAACTGAACTATTTTGTAGTGTCTGAGGCACATTCTGTACTTTCCTTCTGGCAGGCTGTTGGTCACATTCTTCTCTTGATTAGTACACATTGTTCTCTTGGAACACTTGATTTCCCCCTTCCAATATCTCCCAACCAATCCTCTCTGGCCTTCACAATTTAAATACTGTCTCCTTATTTCCAATGGATATAATCCCTTCTTTCTCTGAGTGTGAACACCTCTCACAATTCTCTTATCTTCCCGTTATATTTTAGTTATTTGTATATTTGTCTTAACCCAACCAATCCTAAATTTTGAGTTAGATTCCTTATGTTAATGACGAAGATGCTTATAGTCTACAGAGGAAGGAATTATATTTAGAAATTTTAATCAATAGCAAAGATAAATACCTTAGTGAGTTGCTTAAAATCTAAATCAGTAGATTCCAAATGAATGAGCATTTACTGTAATTGGAGACAGATTACATTTTAACAGTAAAATTTATTTTCAGATTAACTGAAGTTAACCACCACATTTCCACTGCAACCCTTACTGAAAGATTTGATACTGGGCCATCTTTAGTGCTGTAAGATATCCCCATATCTAAAAGTGAATCATTCTGGAAATGGGTATTCCTCCTTGAGTGAGTGCAATAGGTAAATTCCTCAGTTATTAGTCTTTCCCTCGTGGGTCTGTAAAATCCTTCACACTTATGCTGGACTTTTATCTCTACAGCCAGACACAGTGCTTAGAATATTTCGGGCACTCCATAAATGTTTGTTAAATGAAGGAGTGAAGGAATAAAAGCAACAATGATTGAGAAAAGTATGTGTTTATCCTTTTAGATGTTTTGAAAAACAATCTCCAGATGTTAGTTTATTTTTCTGTCTTTTGCCCACTTCTGCTGAAAAAGGCACTAAAATAATTCCTGATGAAGGGTTTTAGGTCATAGGTTGAAAGAATGCTAGTGCTAAAGGAAATATCCACTGCCCACTGTTCCTGGCAGTTAGCAGACACTAAAGTGGTGTGAGAATGGATATAAAAGAAGGATAGGTGACTTTTACTATGCATAAAAACATAAATCCTGAAGTCCTAACAGATTATATAGTCAAGGTTCTGATGGGCCACTTAAAATTGCTAGTTATTTGGGGTCATATGTTGCTGCCACAAAAGTTGGAGTTTAACTGGCATTTATGTCCTTCTTGTAACAAAGGAAAAACAAGTACCTCCATAAGTCTTTGCCTTAGAGCAAGCAGTCCAATAAGAGACCAAAATACTCACTTGAATCTCTGCATAACAAAATGATCCCAGAGGCTGTCATCCTTAAATATTTAAGAACCCCGTAGAAGAGTTCTTATTTAATTCATGTGAAAACAGGGCAAGGGTGTGTTGTGTGGAGGGGAAGGATGAGCTCTTTAGAAAAGACAGGCCCAAATGTTCCTGTCAAGGGAATTTATCACCCTTATTAGGAAATGACTTTGCTATATGGAAGAGCTCATATTCCTTCGATCAGGGCTGCTTGTTCTATTCTTTCTGACTAATTTCTTGCAGTTACTCAGACTTTCCTGGAATTAAGCTGATTTATTTGAAAGCTGAACACTGCAATCCTGATCTCTAAAACATGCATGGAGCTTCTGCTGGAAAGGTGTTAGATATTATATCTGAGTGTCTAATTATAAGGAGTTTTGGTATTCACTGAACAACCATAGGTGCTAGGAGTAGCAAAGATCCTAACAGTCAACAGCATCTTTACCTGAATATTGAAAGAATATTGCCAATGTGGGATATAATCATAGGCTAAATTCTATAACACAAACTTGAAATGCCATCCCCATTAAAATAGTAGATTAGTGTGGGTTAGAGAATTTGAGGAAGGCCTCAGGAGGACATTCCAGGTAGAGAGAATTATTAGGACAAAGACCCAGCACTGTGAATAGGATTTCATTTAATTTAGCAAGTACTGGCCAGCCATGGTAGCTCATGCCTGTAATTCCAGCACTTTGGGAGGCGAAGGCAGGATTGCTTGAGCCTAGGAGTTCAAAACCAGCCTGGGCAAATAGCGAGACCTTGTCTCTAATGTTTAAAAGAAAAATAGGCCGGGCGCGGTGGCTCACGCCTGTAATCCCAGCACTTTGGGAGGCCGAGGTGGGTGGATCACGAGGTCAGGAGATGAGAGACCATCCTGGCTAACACGGTGAAACCCCGTCTCTACTAAAAGTACAAAAAATTAGCCGGGCATGGTGGCGGGTGCCTGTGGTCCCAGCTACTTGGAAGGCTGAGGCAGGAGAATGGCGTGAACCCAGGAGGCGGAGCTTGCAGTGAGCCGAAATCACGCCACTGCACTACAGCCTGGGAGACAGCGAGACTCCGTCTCAAAAAAAAAAAAAAAAAAAAAAGAAAGAAAAGAAAAAGAAAAACAATTAGGAATTATTAAAAAAAAATAAAAATTGTAGAAACAAGTTTTAAATTTAAAAAAAATTTAATAACTATTGGCCGGGCGCATTGGCTCTCGCCTGTAATCCCAGCACTTTGGGAGGCCGAGGCGGGCAGATGACAAGGTCAGGAGATGGAGACCATCCTGGCTAACACGGTGAAATCCTGTCTCTACTAAAAGTACAAAAAGTTAGCCGGGCGTGGTGGTGGGCGCCTGTAGTCCCAGCTACTCCGGAGGCTGAGGTAGGAGAATGATGTGAACCTGGGAGGTGGAGCTTGCAGTGAGCTGAGATTGCGCCACTGCACTCCAGCCCGGGCGACAGAGTGAGACTCGTCTCAAAACAATAAAATAAATAAATAAATAAATAAATAAATAAATAAATAAATAATTTAACAAGTATTTATGAAGCAGCTCCTTTGTGCCAGACACTGGACTTAGCCCCGTGAATACAATGGTAATAAGAGAAATACGGTCTCTGCCCCTGCAGCACTTACGGGTTAGTGGGGTATACATGGAACATCAGAGGAGTAGATGGAGTATATTTGTGTTGACTCTTAAAAGGCTAGTTGGAGGGAAAGGGCAGGCCAGTGAACTGGAGGAGGATGGATATGACTCGACTGCTTCAAGGGAGCACTTGATGGGAGTGCATGGTATTTTTGTCTGTGGTATAGAGGGGAGCTTGAGGTAGGGGCAAGTGGAGGAATGGACACCAACATGAGTATGGGAGTGTGGTGGGAAAGCCTGAACTCAGACCTTGTGCTTCCTTCTGTGTCTGTTTTTATCTGGTACTCCTGCAACCTGAGTCCTCTTTAATTAATTAATTAAATAATTAATTTGTTTTTGAGATGGAGTTTCGCTCTTGTTGCCCAGGCTGGAGTGCAATGGCACGATCTTGGCTCACCGCAACCTCCGCCTCCCAAGTTCAAGCGATTCTCCTGCCTCAGCCTCCCAAGTAGCTGGGATTACAGGCATGTGCCACCACGCCCGGCTGATTTTGTATTTTTAGTAGAGACGGGTTTCTCCATGTTGGTCAGGCTGGTCTCGAACTCCTGACCTCAGGTGATTGGCCAGCCTCGGCCTCCCAAAGTGCTGGGATTACAGGCGTGAGCCACCGTGCCCAGCCATTTTTTTTTTCCTCAGACAGGAATTTGGGCAAGATTTTAAAAATCAGTCCTCATTAGTCTTTGCTCCAAGAGAAATTCCTCTGGTGTCTTCATAACAGCTTTCACAAACATGAAAAGTACTGTGTGAGGTTGTGCATCATTTCAAGAATGTTCTCAAGCAAATACTTTCTGATTGTTTTTTATATTGTGTACTCTGTACAAGAAAAAGCACCTTCAGATGTTGGTTTTTCATTCAGATTCTTTATTAAATCAAATTTTCTCATAGGAACGTTGAACTTTAGTGAGAAAAGATATTAAATAAATACATATTTCTGGTTGCTAAACCTAAGAAAATAATCTTTCAGCATTGCATAGGCAGAGCATAAAGAAATAAGATTTCAGCCGGGCGTGGTGGCTCACGCCTGTAATCCCAGCACTTTGGGAGGCCAAGGCGGGTGGATCACGAGATCAGGAGATCGAGACCATCCTGGCTAACATGGTGAAACCCTGTCTCTACTAAAAATACAAAAAATTAGCCAGGCATGGTGGCGGGCGCCTGTAGTCCCAGCTACTCTGGAAGCTAAGGCAGGAGGATGGCAAGCCCGGGAGGCGGAACTTGCAGTGAGCCGAAATCGCACCACTGCACTCCAGCCTGGGTGACAGAGCAAGACTCGGTCTCAAAAAAAAAAAAAAAAAAAAAAAAAGTATATCATGTTGGGTGACTTAGGACCCTGAACTCAAATTCAGGAATGATTACTGACATATTCTGCAGAGGTTAAGTGGTACACAAAACACCCTATAAATGGATCCTGTCCTCAGAGTCTTGGACAAGAAGACCTGGTTTCTGAGAACAGCTCTGTTATTAAAAAGCCATATAGCTTAGTCTATGAAAGTTTTTTGGCCAAGATGGTATTTAAAAAGCTTTTAGTTGTAGGTGCCTTCATATGGGGTATGCATCTTCTCTTTGCCAGAGTCCCCACGCTTACTATTAATTATATCTGACTTTCATGTTACTTGCCTGGCCTAGTCCCTGCTACCATTTGAATTTCTTACACTTGACAGGAGGGGGGACAATGACATTAACCCTGGGACAACTGCAGCATTCCGGGGGTAGGTTCAGGAGTAAGAAGTAACCAATGAAGAAAGATGGAAGGTCACTAGGAAAAAAAATGCTGTTTTGGAAACAAAAGGTCTTTCAATACAGAGGTGAAATTGGTACAGAAAGTTCAAATAGAGGCCTGGCAAGGTGGCTCATGCCTGTAATCCTGGCACTTTGGGAGGCCAAGGCGGGTAGATCACCTGAGGTCAGGAGGTTGAGGCCAGCCTGGCCAACATGGTGAAGCCCTATCTCTACTAAAAATACAAAACATTAGCCGGGTGTGTTGGCACATGCCTGTAATCCCAGCTACTCAGGAGGCTGAGGCAGGAGAATTGCTTCAATCCGGAAGGTGGAGGTTGCGGTGAGCCAAGATCACATCATTGCACTCCAGCCTGGCAACAAAAGCAAGACTCCATCTTAAATAAAAACAAAACAAACAAAAAACAATACAAAGAAAGTTAAAACAGAATAAGAACAAAGGGTTGGCAATTAGGAAATTATTGGTAGCAAAGGAAAGTTTCAGTGGTACAGTTGGGACAAAAACCAGACTGAAATCATATTAAGCAATGTGAGAGGTTCAAATAGGACTAATAACTAGTGTAATTTTGACTATAAAGTCACAATTCAGAGTTGGAATCCAACCCTCCCACTGATGTGTAGCAATCATCACCAAGTTAATGCATTTCCAGAAAACATAAACTTTCAGTGATGAATCTTAGCTATATTGTCATACTGACTCAGGTTGATAGAAGGATCTTAATGGGGTCACTGGGGAATATAAACGAGATGCCAAGTAGAAAACATGTTAATGTCTTGGCACAAGGAAGCCCGAGGTGTTCTAGAAGCCGCTAATGCATTTTACATGATTGCTTAATTTCAGGAAATCCTGACTCACTGCCCCTATAGAGTAAGAAGCAAAGGCTGGTCTCAATTTACAATCCTACACAGCAGTTTTGAGTAGAGCTTAGATTATTCCTGGCAGCAATATGTCTGTTCAGTGCCTATTTAAATTTGAAAATGTTTTAGTATATGTATATTTTATTTTCTTTGAGGAAAAGTAGGCTGTATTTGAAATGTTCTGAAAACCACTGTGACTAAATGGGTAAGGTAACGCCTCCTCGCTTAACTTTTGAATGGACGTGGAGTGCCATCATCAAATCTACAGTCAGACCACTGAGCCCTTGAAAGATGGTCCAGGTGAAGCTTGAATAAAGAAAAATAAGAAAACAGTTAGAACTAGCTTGTTAGCATTGGGTGATGAAAGAGGTGGAATGCTACAAATAATGTCACTGAAAATGCACCCATTTTATTATTGAATGTTCCCAATAATGCGTTCATAGTAGTTATTATGAACCCTACTTCATATAGGTGAATAACAGGGACAGGAATAATTAGACAATTTAGCTAAAGTCACATGGTAAACCAGTGAAGATCCAGGGTTCAAATTCAAATAGGATCAGTGTCACTCCAGATTTGTCCTCCATCTACTCCCTCTCCTACCTTCCTCAGCAACGATTCCAAACCTTCCTTACAAGCCCATCACGCAACCCTTAGCTGCTCTCTCAAATTCTGATGAATGGCCTTGTGTCCCACATGGCTGAGAAAGCTGAGGTCCTTCCCTTTATGTGTTATCTGGTTGTGCACACTCTTGCCCATCCTCATCTCTCGTCCCCCAGGCTCTCTTCCTTCCATGTGAAGCCAACCACCCAGGCATTTGACCCATTGCCTCTCCCACACACACATTTTTTTTTTTTTTTTTGAGATGGAGTCTCTCCCTGTCACCCAGGCTGGAGTACAATGGTTCAATCTCGGCTCACTGCAACCTCCACCTCCCGGGTTCAATCGATTCTCCTGCCTCAGCCTCCCAAGTAGCTGGGACTGCAGGTGCATGCCACTATGCCCAGCTACTTTTTGTATTTTTAGTTGAGAGGGGGTTTCACCATGTTGGCCAGGCTGGTCTTGAACTCCTGACCTCATGATCTGCTTACCTCGGCCTCCCAAAGTGCTGGGATTACAGGTGTGATCCACCATGCCTGGCCTCCCACACACTTTTATTTCTCCTTCTTCACTGGTACCTTCCCCTCAGCTTATCAACATCTCAAGTTTTTCCCAGGTTAAAAAACTCTTCCTTTGATTGTCAAAGCCAATCTGTCTGTTCCCTGTCTTATTCAAATTTATCCAGTTGTCTCTACTTCCCGCCTCCCCATTTCTTTTCAATTCACTTATCTCCCCACTGCCCTGAAATCTGGTTTCTTCTGAAGTGTGTCCCTACACCCCCATCCCAAAATTATATGTGGAAGTCCTAATTTCCAACACCTCAAAATGTGACTATATTGGGAGATAGGGTCTTTTTTATTTTTTTATTTTTTTTATTTTATTTTTTTTTTTTTTTGAGACGGAGTCTCACGCTGTTGCCCAGGCTGGAGTGCAGTGGCGCGATCTCGGCTCACTGCAAGCTCCGCCTCCTGGGTTCACGCCATTCTCCTGCCTCAGCCTCCTGAGTAGCTGGGACTACAGGCGCCCGCCACCGCGCCAGGCTAATTTTTTGTATTTTTAGTAGAGACGGGGTTTCACTGTGGTCTCGATCTCCTGACCTTGTGATCCGCCCGCCTCGGCCTCCCAAAGTGCTGGGATTACAGGCTTGAGCCACCGCGCCCGGCGGGTCTTTTTTATTTTATTTTATTTTTTTGAGACAGAGACTCACTGCGTTGCCAGGGTGGAGTGCAGTGGCACAATCTCAGCTCACTGCAACGTCCGCCCCCGGGGTTCAAGCGATTCTCCTGCCTCAGCCTCAAGAGTAGCTGGGACTACAGGCATGCGCCACCATGCCCAGTTAATTTTTGTATTTTTAGTAGAGACAGGGTTTCACCATGTTGGCCAGGATGGTCTTGATCTCTTGACCTTGTGATCTGCCCACGTTGGCCTCCCAAAGTGCTGGGATTACAGGCGTTAAGCCACTGTGCCCCACCGAGATAGGGTCTTTAAAGAGGTAATTAAGTTAAAATGAGTTCACAAGGGTAGGCCCTAATCCAATATGACTGGTGTCTTTATAGGAAGTGATTAGGACACAGATGGACAACCGTGTAAGGCCATGTGAAGACACTGAGAGAAGATGGTTACCTGCATGTCAAGGAGAGAGGCCTCAGAGGAAACCAACACTGCTGGTACCTTAATCTCTGATGTCTAGCCTCCAGAACTGCGAGAATATAAATTCCTGTTGTTTAAGCCACCCAGTCTGTGGTACTTTGTTATGGCAGCACTGACAAACTAATCCAGGCAGTTTGAAAGAGTTCTTACTAAGGTCACTAATGACCTTCCAATTGTAAAAATCTAATGAACATATTTTCAGTCCTTATTCTGCTGGAATTTTCTTCTGTATGTGACATGAAAGACCAATGTATTGGTGTCCCTGATACTCTTTTGGGCTTCTTCATAACCTTTTATTTGTTTCCTTTCTTTTCCATGGGTTCTTCTTTCCTTCTCAGACATTGACGTTCTCCTGGATCCAGTGCTACACACTGCTCTTAACATTCTTCTCTAGGATGATCTCATCCTTTCTTATGGTTTTAATATAGCGGACTCAGAAATTGGAAGGGAGGCTCTAAAATTAGTGTGTAAGGCAAAAATATTGCATGTAAATTTACCCTTGAAAATTCCTTAGAAAAGTACAACAAAGTGGCTTACCTGTTAGTGATGTGAGGAACTGAGATGAAATGAGGGAAGAGACTCATATTTTCCATTGCAAACTCACTTTGGTGCATATGCTGAGTGGGGAAATTATTTTATTTAATTTGTTTTTCTCTCTTTCCATTTTGCCATTTGTGTTTGATTGAATTTGCACAGGTTAAATGTACGTGTGATGAATTACATTGTACTGGCGTACTTGCTTATCCTAAACTTCTCTCTCAGACCTTTCTTCTGAGCTTCAAACACATACAGCAACTTCCACCTGAACGTCTCCCCTTGGAAATCTCAGACTTCATAAGCTCAAATTCAAAAAAGATGCCTTCATTTTTCCCTTAACTGGCCCTTTGTCCTGAATTCTCAGTGTAAGCATCCATGAATCAATTAAGTCATCCATGATGTTTCCCTTTTCCTCCTCATTGAAAAAAAGAGATTGCAAATAGATCTGTGGGCCATCAAGTTTGGCTTCCATTGAAAGAATTTAAATTTGTTGCCACTATTTAAAAATGAGGATGTTTTGCATTTTTAAATGCCAAATTCTAGATTCTTTTGAAAAACTAGAGTATTTGGTAACATTGGACCCATACTCCAGTATAGCCAAGGTCAGCCAGAAGAGAGAAGCAGCAGCTGTCTTTTATTTTTTTCTTTTTTTTTTGAGATGGAGTTTTGCTTTGTCACCCAGGCTGCAGTGCAGTGGTGCGATCTCGGCTCACTGCAAACTCCACCTCCCGGGTTCAAGCGATTCTCCCATTCAGCCTCCCAAGTTGCTGGGATTACAGATGTGCACCACCACACCTGGCTAATTTTTGTATGTTTTAGTAGAGATGGGGTTTCACCATGTTGACCGATTGGTCTTAAACCCCGGACCTCAAGTGGTCCACCTGCCTTAGCCTTCCAAAGTGCTAGGATTAAAGGCGTGAGCCACCACACCCAGCTGCAGCTGGGTCTTCTTTAGGTGGGGTATGCCCTGTACATCTGTCACTACTTATAGTCTTTTCTTGTGTCTCTGCACTTGTTTATGTTACCTGACTGGCTTCTATAGGCATTTTAATTTAGAACTCCCAATATACTTTCATATTTATCTTCTCCTTTCAGTCCTTACTGATATCCTGCCCCATCTCCATCATTGCTTTCTTGGGCTACTGAAATAGCCTCCAAACTGGTCCTTCTTCCAATTCATCTGCAGCAAAACCCATTTAAAATACATATCTGATCATGCCACAATGCCACATACTTGCTTGGGAGCCTTCAGTATCTCTCTTCCTACAATGGTGTTTTTCAAAGTACAGTCTAAGGACTTTTTCTTTTTTTCTTTTCTTTTCTTTTTTTTTTTTTTTTTTGAGACAGAGTCTCCCTCTGTCACCCAGGCTGGAGTGCAGTGGCGCGATCTCGGCTCACTGCAATCTCCGCCTCCTGGGTTCACACCATTCTCCTGCCTCAGCCTCCCTAGTAGCTGGGACTGCAGGTGCCCGCCACCACGCCCAGCTAATTTTTTTTTTTGTATTTTTAGTATAGATGGGGTTTCCTCTTGTTAGCCAGGATGGTCTCGATCTCCTGACCTTGCGATCCGCCAGTCTTGGCCTCCCAAAGTGTTGGGATTACAGGTGTGAGCCACCGTGCCCAGCCAGTCTAAGGACTTTCTATATTGCGATTACCTATGGTGCTTGGACAAATGCAGATTACTGTGTGCAACCCAGACTTACTGAACTAGAAGCCCTGGGATTAGGGCCTTAGATTCTGTACTTTTTAGTAACTTTACAGGGAATACTAATATACTCTAAATTTTGAGACCTACTGATCTACTGAGTAGAGCCCTAGCTTCTTAATATGCATTGGTGAGTTCCTGAGAATTCCTTTTTAAATTTAAGCCATAATTTAAACATATTAAATTTTGTCCTATAAAGAAAATATGTGATGTGTTACTCGATAAATAATCCCTTAAAAATGTAGTTCTTTTAAAAATTTTTTAGAAAGTATGGGTGACATGATCTTAATGTAGGACAGACTCTAATACCAACAGCTGATAATTCATAGCAGTGGAAGAAGGGTACATTGAGAAGGTCAAAATCCAAATAAATCTTTCAACTCATACTTGTAGAAATCTTAGAGGGCTTCCCCTGGACAAGAGCACACAGATCCAATATACCCAGTGGTCATGAGAAAAATCAACAAAATGCCAAATATTAAAAAGAAAGGGCAGAGGGTCAACCTTTACAGATGACTGGCACCATGAAGTGTAAGATGCAGAGGCAAATTTGGATCCCATTCCAGGACAAGGCACAGGGAGGGAAGAAATAAAAGTCAATTGCCAGTGGAAGAAACCACATGGAATTAAAAGAATCCCCAACTGTTGGTACCCTTTTCTCCCAATCATGGCTACTTACCGGTACCATAGTTCTAGGCACAGTCATATCACAATGGAAACCTGAAGATGCCACTGCTTTGCTCTTGGTAGTGATCTATTGAAAATGAACCCAGGAGGTGGAGGTGGTGGTGAGTGAAGAACCTGCCATTGCACTCCAGCCTGGGCAATAAGAGCGAAACTCAGTCTCAACAAAAACAAAAACAAAAACAGAAAACCAAAAACCAAAACAACAACAACAAAAAAAACAACTGAGAACAAATCCTTTAGCATTCTCAAATACACCCACTTAAGAACTGAGGTGTTAGATTATGTTTTTTTTTTCCTAGTTTACAAGTAACTAAGTAATGTCAGACAGGATAAAATATCTGGCTACACTAAGGACAAATGACAGCCATCACTTCCTCCTGTTCCAACAGACAAATAACTCTGTTGAAGAAAATTACCTTAATTTGACAAGAGGTATTTCTTCCAGAGCTATGCTGATTTATTACTTGATAACTTTTCCACTTCTGTTTGCAAATCCATTACAAAACATATTTTCCCCACTCTTGTTCTACCTTTCAGAAACTTCTGAACCAGTCAACATCACTGTTTATACTCAAAAGATACAGGTTTTTTTTTTTTTTTATCTGTTAGTCTCCTCTTGTAAACAGTGTTGGGTGACTCATTTAATCAGCTTTGCGGGTATATACTATGTACAGCTAAATGTAAACATAATCCCATACATTACTGCAAATGGGGACACCACCACCATGTTGGCAATGGCACTTTGGCTAGGTGGCTATGAGGAGGAGACTGTCAAAATTTTGTCCAGTATCACAGACTGGTTGTGTTAGTCCATTCTCGGGTTGCTGCAAATAAATACCTGAGACTGGGTAATTTATAAAGAAGCTTAATTGGCTCATGGTTCTGCAGGCTGTACAGGAAGCATGATTCTGGCATCTGCTTGGCTTCTGGGCAGGCTTTAGGAAGCTTATAACTGTGGTGGAAGGTGAAGCAGGAGGAGGCACTTCACATGGCCAGGAGCAGGAGGAAGGGAGAGATGGGGGAGATGCTACGTACGTATATTTTTTTTTTTCTTGAGCCAGGGTCTTGCTCTGTTGACCAGGCTGGAATGGAAGTGGTGCAATCTTGGTTCACTGCAGCCTTGACATCTGGGCTCAAGTGATCCTCTCACCTCAGCCTCCAGAGTAGCTGGGACCACAGTCTTGCACCACAACATCTGGCTATTTTTTTGTATTTTTGGTAGAGATGAGGTTTTGCCATGTTGCCCAGGCTGGTCTTGAACCCCTGGACTCAGGCAATCCACCTGCCGCTGCCTCCAAAAATGCTGGGATTACAGGCTTGTGCCACTATGCCCGGCTGCTACACACTTTTAAACAACCAGATCTCATGATAACTCACTCAGTATCATCAGAACAGCACCAAGGGGATGGTGCTAAACCATTCATGAGAATTTGTCCCCATGATCTAATCACTTCCCACCATGCCCTATCTCCAACATTGGGGATTACAATTGAACATGAGATTTAGGTGGGGACAAAATCCCAAACCCTATCGCTGATAACCTCTGAACATAGGTTGTATACAGAGCCTCTAACAGTCTAGATTTACATTGATCTTTTCCTTGCAAATTTTTATAAATTCAAGTTAATCATTAAGGCACAGAATATACAAAAGGTGAATTCATGTTCTCTAGAGAAACAGAGCCAACAGAATCTCTCTATTTTTTTCCATATCTAAATACATTTTAAGATTTTTTTTCCTATTTTAAATAATTGGTTCATGCAATTGTGGGGATTGGGAAGTTTGAAGTCTGTACTATAGTCCAGCAGGCTGGAAATGCAGTTAGGAGCTGATGTAGCAGTTTTGAGTCTGAAAACTGGAGGGAGGGCCAGCAAGCTGGAAACTCAAGCAGGGTTTCTATGTTGTAGTCTTGAGGCAGAATTCTTTCCACTTTGGGAAAGCTCAGTCTTCATCCTTAAGGTCTTCAACTGATTGGATGAGGCCTACGTTATAGTGGTAAACTGCTTTTATAAATGTTAATCATGTCTAAAAAGTACCTTCACAGCAACATCTACATTAGTGTTTGACCAACAGTTGGGTACCATGGCCTAGCCACAGTAACACTTCACAAGAGGGAATGTCAAACTATTTAAAACAAAGCACTGGACTCATGAATATGATGCTCATTTACATCACCTACAGATAAGGAGACCAGATATACAGTATTATTGACTTGTGTAGGGAGGGGAGTGGGCAGGTATCCTATACTAGTTCTACTTTAAGGTTGACAGGGTCTTGTGTGAAGATAAGTTAGAGATGTTTATATAGCATTGGAATTTTTTTTTTTTCTGAGATGGAGTTTCGCTCTTGTCGCCCAGGATGGAGTGCAGTGGTACGATCTTGGTTCACTGCAACCTCTGCCTCCTAGGTTCAAATGATTCTCCTGCCTCAGCCTCCCAAGTAGCTGGGATTTCAAGCGCCTGCCACCATGCCTGGCTAATGCACTGTGCCATTTCTGGGCCTAGGCCTTAAGAAATTGGCAGTTTTCACTTTCTGCCTCTTAGGATGCTTACTTTTGGAACCCAGTCACCATGCTGTGAGGAAGCCCAAGCTGCTTAATGAAAAGGAACTGGCAGCCAGTGTCAGTGTCAGTGTCAGTTGTGTGAGTAATCCATCTTGGACAGGCATATGCTAGCCCCAGTTGAGCTACTCCAGCCAATCACAGATAAGGGCTCCTCACTGAGCCCTGCCCAAATTAGATTGTAATGCAAATAAATAATTGCTTTTTAAATTTTTGAGACAGGGTCTCATTGTGTCGCATAGTCTGGAGTGCAGTTGTGTGCTTACGGCTCACTGCAGCCTCAACCTTCTGGGCTCAAGTGATCGTCCCACCTCAGCCTCCTGAGTAGCTGGGACTACAGATATGAAACACCAAAACCAGCTAATTTTTTATTTTTTGTAGAGGGGGGGTCTCACTGTGTTGCCCAAGCTGCTTTTGAATTCCTGGGCTCAAGCAATCCTCTCACCTTGGCCTCCCAAAGTGCTGGGATTACAGGTGTGAGCCAATGCCCACCTAATGTTTTAAACCAGGGGTGTCCAACCTTTTGGCTTCTCTGGGCCACATTGGAAGAACTGTCTTGGGCCACACATAAAATATGTCTAATACATAAAATAGTCTAACAATAGTTAATGAGCAAAAAAAAAAAATTGCAAAAAAACTCATAATGTTTTAAGAAACTTTATGAATTTATGTTGGGTTGCATTCAAAGCCATCCTGGGCCACAGGTTGGACAGCTTGTTTTATTTATTTGTATTTATTTATTTATTTATTTGAGACGGAGTTTCACTCTTGTCACCTAGGCTGGAGTGCAATGGTGTGATCTCGACTCATTGCAACCTCCACCTCCCGGGTTCAAGTGATTCTCCTGCCTCAGCCTCCCAAGTAGTTGGGATTATAGGCAGGCACCACCATGCCTGGCTACTTTTTGTATTTTTAGTAGAGACAGGGTTTCACCATGTTGGCCAGGCTGGTCTCGAACTCCTGACCTCAGGTGATCCATCCCCCTCAGTCTCCCAAAGTGCTAGGATTATAGGTATGAGCCACCGCGCCCTGCCACAAGCTTGTTTTAAACCATTAGGCTTAAGGGTGTTTCTTAATGCAGCAGTAGAAACTAGACCAGAAGAGGCTTGACTGGGCTCTGGGCTGTGCCTGTGCAGGGTAAAAGGTTGATAGTGTGGATAGGCAAGGGACAGAGCTGGACAAGATTTCATTCTACATGGAGAAGAACTGAATCTTGTATTGTTGGGCTAAAATGAAGAGATATGGACTTAAAGAAGACAAGTTATTCAGGCTGGGTGTGGTGGCTCACACCTGTAACAATCCTAGCACTTTGGTTGGCCGAGGCGGGTGGATCACCTGAGGTTGGGAGTTGGAAACCGGCTTGGCCAACATGGCAAAACTCTACTAAAACTACAAAAATTAGCCAGGCGTGGTGGCAGGCGCCTGTAATCCCAGCTACTTGGGAGGCTGAGGCAGAAGAATTGCTTGAACCCAGGGCAGGGAGGTTGCAGTGAGCTGAGATCGCTTCGTTGCAATCCAGCTTGGCAACAGAGCGAGACTCTGTCTTAAAAAGAAAAAAAAGATGATGACGAGTTAGTCACTGTTCATAGAAGGTTAGGCAGGAAAATGTAGATATCACATCAGTTTGAGCTATGGGTCAGTATCCAGACATTCAAGTTAGAAGTAGAAACACAATTCAGGCCAGGAGAATAGATTTTAAAATCCGGTATGGCAAATAGGGTAGTCTACATGGGCACATGAGGATTCATGATCTGGGAGATCAGGCAACAGGAATCAGGGAGTTAGGTCAAGTCTGAATGCAGGAAGAGGTAAAACCAGCCCCAAGAACCCTTTGTATTAGTTACAGTGGCGATGGGGACAGAAAGAGTGAAGATCTTAGATAAGAATCAAATTACTCCAAGAATGGAGCTCCATGGTCTTTCAATGAGCCTAGAATTGACACTAGTATTTAGCTCAAAGATGAGGGTGGGGGATAGTGGTAGAATCAATGACCAAGTATGGTGTGAACTAATAGGTACTTACCATTAGTTAACATAACTAGTGAATAAAGATTCTTTAAGCATATTTGAGCATATTAAAATGAACATTGGGATCTCAAAAAATTTAAAATTTATGCTTAGGTTTGTCTTTTTTTTTGTTCTCAAAGTAAGCTGGGGTAGTTTTAAAAAGAAAAGCAAATTGTAGGCCGGGTGCAGTGGCTCATGCCTGTAATCCCAGCACTTTGGGAGGCCAAGGCGCACAAGGCTGAGTTCCAGACCAGCCTGACCAACATGGTGAAACCCCGTCTCTACTAAAAATACAAAAACTAGCCAGGCGTGGTGGCGTGTGCCTGTAGTCCCAGCTACTCAAGAGGCTGAGGCAGGAGAATCGCTTGAACCTGGGAGGCAGAGGTTGCAGTGAGCTGAGATGAGCCATTGTAACTCCAGCCTGGGGGACAGAGTGAGACTCCATCTCAAAAATAAATAAATAAATAAAATTAAAAAGGCAAATTGTAGCTGGAAAGGGTAGTGGGGAAGTGGTGGTTGGGGAATTGGGAAGGGTTAATGGGTATGAAATAAATAGAATAAGACCTAGTATTCGCTAGCACAGCAGGGTGACTACAGTAAAAAGTAATTTATTCATTTATTTATTAATTATTATTATTATTATTGAGATGGAGTCTTGCTCTGTCACCCAGGCTGGAGTGCAGTGGCACCATTTCAGCTCACTGCAATCTCCGCCCATCGGGTTCACGCCATTCTCCTGCCTCAGCCTCCCGAGTAGGTGGGACTACAGGGGTCTGCCACCACGCTCGGCTAATTTTTTGTATTTTAGTAGAGACACGGTTTCCCCATGTTAGCCAGGATGGTCTTGATCTCCTGACCTCGTGATCTGCCTGCCTCGGTCTCCCAAAGTGCTGGGATTACAGGCGTGAGCCACGGCGCCTGGCCAAAAATAATTATTGTACATTTAGAAAGAACTAAGAGTGTAATTGGGTTATTTGTAACACAAAGGATAAATGCTTAAGATGATGTATCGGGTGAAACCCTGCCCCCCAATATTTATCGTGGGTTCTTTTCTATTTCCTAGGCATCTCGGCTGGTTTGAGAAATAAAGGGAAAGAGCACAAAAGAGAAATTTAAAGCGGGGTGTCCGGGGGAAACATCACACCTCAGCAGGTTCCATGATGCTCCCCGAGCCGTAAAACCAGCAAGTTTTTATTAGTGATTTTCAAAAGGGGAGGGAGTGCATGAATAGGGTGTGGGTCACAGAGAGCACATACTTCACAAGGTAATAAAATATCACAGGACCAGGCATGGTGGTTCACGCCTGTAATCCCAGCACTTTGGGAGGCCGAGGCAGGCGGTTCAGTAGGTCTGGAGATCGAGACGATCCTGGCTAACATGGTGAAACCCTCTCTCTACTAAAAATACAAAAAAATTAGCTGGGCGTGGTGGTGGGTGCCTATAGTCCCAGCTACTTGGGAGGCTGAGGCAGGAGAATGGTGGGAACCTGGGGGGCGGAGCTTGCAGTGAGCTGAGATCATGCCACTGCACTCCAGCCTGGGCAACAGAGCAAGACTGTGTCTCAAAAAAAATAAATAAAATAAAATAAAATAAAATATCACAAAGCAAGTGGAGGCAGGGTGAGATCACAGGACCACAGGACGGGGCAAAATTAAAATTGCTAATGAAGTTTCGGGCACGCATTGTCATTGATAACATCTTATCAGGAGACAGGGTTTGAGAGCAGACAACCTGTCTGACCAAAATTTATTCATCCTAATAAGCCTGGGAGCGCTACAGGAGACCAGGGCTTATTTCATCCCTTTGGCTTTGACCGTAAAAGGCGGTCACCTTAAGGGGGCCGTCTATAGACCTACCCTCAGGGCGCATTGTCTTTCTCAGGGATGTTCCTTGCTGAGAAAAAGAATTCAGCGATATTTCTCCTATTTGCATTTGAAAGAAGAGAAATATGGTTCTGCTTCATCCGGCTTGCCGGCAGTTAGTTCAAGGTCACCTCCCTTGTTCCCTGAACATCGCTGTTATCCTGTTCTTTTTTCAAGATGCCCAGATTTCATATTGTTCAAACATACATGCTCTACAAACAATTTGTGCAGTTAACGCAATCATCACAGGGTCTTGAGGCGACATATATCCTCCTCGGCTTACAAAGAAGATGACAGGGTTAAGAGATTAAAGACAGGCATAGGAAATCATGAGGGTATTGATTGGGGAAGTGGTAAGTGTCCATGAAATCTTCACAATTTATGTTCGGAGACTGCAGTAAAGACAGGCGTAAGACATTATAAAAGTGTTAATTTTGGGGAACTAATAAATGTCCATGAAATCTTCACAATTTATGTTCTTCTGCTGTGGCTTCAGCCGGTCCCTCCATTTGGGGTCCCTGACTTCCCACAACAGTGATGGATACCCTATTTACCCTGATGTTAATTTCATGCCTGTACCAAAATATCTCACGTAATCCATAAATATATACACCTACTACGTAACCACAAAAATGAAAAGCAAATTGCATACTAGAAGCTCCTAAAGAGGTAATTGGTCATTAATGAAAGCACTAGATAAAGCACTTTGTTTGCATAGGCATAACTGAGTATCTGCTGATTGTTCAAGACCTTTAGAGTTGATCTTATTAGATTCTATCATTCCCCTGCTTAAGGTTTTTTCCATTCTGGTTTTATTCTAAAAGTAACTTAGTATACAGCTAAATTCTCAAGATGGGATGAACCGTATCCTCTTTGCTCACCTTTTCAATCTCGTTTTCCTACCACTCTTTCCCCTGGCTCACTAGGTTCCAGACATGTTGCCCTTCTTTCAGGTATGTGGAAGTGCTAGACTTTCACCTAAGTCAGGGTCATTGCACAGGCTCCTCCCTGACTGGAAGGCATTTCAGTTTACTTTTTCCCTGGATGGCTTCTGTTCATCTTTTACGCCTGTTTAAATGTTACACCCTTAGACATCTCTAAACTCACTTGTGCCCCCTTTGTAATTCTCTCCTAGTAACTTTTCTTCATTGCTTTTCATGTAACTGTAATTGTGTATTTGCGCTTCAGTTGTTCAGTGGTTGCCCCTTCCATTACAATACGACCTCTACCAGATGTGACGACATAATGGATTTTTTCATGACTGAAGCTCGGGAACAGGAAAATGAGTTAAAATCCAATAAAGTGAGAGAAGGCAGAAGAGGCAAATTGAGAAAATTAAAGATACCTTTCAAAGAACTGCAGTCTCACAACCTTTTGGGGGAGGCAAACTGCTTTATTACATCTAAATGGTCCCAGATGATAAGATTGTAAAATAATAAGTCTTTTCTTCATGAGTGATCAAGAAACCCTAGAATGTGCAGAAGTTGAAGCTCTCATACATTGCTGGTGGGAATACAAAATGGTGTAGCCACTTTGGAAAAGTTTGGTAGTTTCTCAAAAAGCTAAACAGCACAACTCAGTAATTCCACTCCTAGGTATCTAAGAGAAATGAAAACATTTGCACACAAAAGTCATACATGAAAGAGTATAGCTGCATTCATAATAGCAAAAACAAAAAAATCCCTAAATGTCTACCAAATAATGTGGTATATCCATACAAAGGAATATTGTTCAACTATAAAAAGGAATGAAGTATACGCTATACTGTGGATGAGCCCTGAAGACATGCTAAATGAAAGAGCCAGACAAAAGGCCTAAGTGATTAATTCATTTATATGAACTGTGCATGACAGGGACATCTAGACAGAAAGCAGATTAGTGGTTGCCTAGTGCTGGGGAAGTAGATGTGAGGGTGAACACTAATAGGCATAGGGTTTTTTGGGGGGATAAAATGTTCTAAATTTAAACTGTGGTGATGGTTGCACAATTCTGAATATACAGGTTGAGCATTCCTAATCTGAAAAATTTGAAATCCAAAGTGCTCCTAAATCTGAACCTTTTTGAGCACCGACACGACACTCAAGGGAAATGCTCACTACAGCATTTCAGATTTTTGGATGAGGAATGTTCAACTGGTAATGCAAATATCTCCAAATCTGAAATTCAAAACACTTCTGGTCCCAAGCATTTCGGATCAGGGATACTCAACCTGTCTTAAAGTCATTGACTTGCACACTCCAAATGGGTGAACTTTTTATGTGAATTGTATCTCAGTAAAAATGTTTAAAAAGATGGTCAGGTGTGGTGGCTCAAGCCTGTAATCCTAGCACTATGGGAGGCCAAGGTGGGCACAGATCACCTGGGGTCAGGAGTTCAAGACCAGCCTGGCCAACATGGTGAAACCCTGTCTCTACTAAAAATACAAAAATTAGCCAGGCATGGTGGCAGGCATCTGTAATCCCAGCTATTCGGGAGGCTGAGGCAGGGGAATCGCTTGAACTAGGGAGGCAGAGGTTGCAGTGAGCTGAGATTGTGCCATCGCACTCCAGCCTGTGGGACAAGAGCAAGACTTTGTCTCAAAAAAACCAAAAGTGAAACAAAACAAAGTTACAGATGACTCTTGTTACCTATGGTCAAGTCCTTGGAGCCAATGAATTAGTGAATGCTGAACCACTGCTTCCAGGAAAAATACAGAGGTTCCTGGGAACCTCTCATCACTGATTTCCATCCATCAATCAATATGTAACATTGTTTTTATGTTGTTTCTGTTTAAAGACATATTTTATATTAATATATTAAAATTGAATGGCCAATAGCACTATGATTCATGCCTGAATAAAGCTATCTGGAACACATATTTTTTCTGGAAGCTCTTCCTATACTCAGAATACCAGATAGCACTTTATTACTAAGCTTGGGGGTCATTTTAAACAGTAAAACCACCAACAAAAAGCACAAAAATGTGAAATATGTGGCACTAAATACTGTTAAAAGGACACTCATTTGTAGCGAGAGTTGAAACAATGGTGTCACCTTGTTCGACCTCAGCTGGGAACATGTAGATTGGGCACTCAAATATTTGGATGCTCTGTGCATACTGTGAATGACTATGGAAGTGCTGTATTACGGGGTTACAAATGCATTTTAGCAAACAGGTGAATTCAAAAAAGGAATCTGTGAAACATGAGGATAAAGTATATAAAAACCATTTCTACCAAATTTTCTTTTTTTTTTTTAAGTTCTGAATTTCAAGGTCTAAACTTCAACCTCTTCATACAGCCGGATAGATAAAATACAGTATTTGAGATATACGCTTCAGGACTGGGTAAAAGGAAAAGTCTGTTTTAGAGACCTTAATCCTTAGTTTTATTCCTTCAGTATTTCTACATAACCATGTTTCAGGCTGATTCCTGAGTCAAGGGGCAGTTCAAAGGTTAAAGTGTTGTTTACATTTCATCAGCAAAAGTCTATTTTGAATTTTTGATCACAAATGCAGGACCTATCCTCCCCAGAAAGAGTCCTCTGCCACAACAGGGTTTAATTAAAAGGCACTTTAATTTTCAAATAAAAGAAATACTTACATCTGATATGTAAATATAGTTATATCTGAACTCTCTATGTAAGTATATATCTGGAATAAGTTGCTCATATCTGGAATCTGTACTCTTACTTCCCATGTATTTGTAGATGTTTTCATATACTAGCTACTCTGCCAATTTTAACGTCTAAAGTTTTGCAGTATTTGCTTTCAAAATTTTATTAATTTTAATTTTAGAATGGCTTTCAAGCCTCAACTCCTCTTAAAACAGACATCAGTTCTTGCTCATAGTTCCTTGTAAGAGGCTTTTGCCAAATTCAGAAATTTAGAGATAATTTAACTCTGTTAGGTTATAAGTAACACAATTTTGGCAGGGGGAGCAGTTATAAGTATCAAATGACTATTACACATCGTGTTTGTGAATATGAATAAGCCTAATCAAATGTCTGATTTTGGCTACAAAACTGTACTTTTTGGATCAGTATTTATACCCCTTTATTGGTAGTCAGCAGTTTTGTTTCTTTAAAAAGATGTTCTTTGATTGGTGAAAAACAATTGGAATTGGCTGATTAACTGGAACTTCCCAATTAAAACAGTGGGGTTTTGGTAGACACTCTTATTCATCAGCTTGAGAACTTGGAAGCACTAAGATACCGTGGCTCTTCAGCCTCTTTGATCTCTCATAATAACTTGAATACAATAGACTTTTTAGGCCTCTCTTCACTTAAAAAAAAAAAAAAAAAACCTCAATGCCAGATATTCATTCAACTAGCTCTTCCTGCCTAGAAACCAGTCCAATTAGTTCTCTGTGCTAATCGCATAAGTTTTGAAGTTTCATTCTTCAGTCCCACTATTGTTTTGTATGTGGTGGCAACTCTTCTCTTGCTGTTTTTTCCACTGTCTGTAACTGGCTTATTCTTCCTCTTGTTCTGAACTAGTAATAACCAGTGGGGATTGGTGGCACATTTAACCAGGGCCTTGTACTATCAAAACGATGGTCCTCTCCATTGCTATAGGTGATCAAAAGTAGAAGTCTGCCAGCATTTCTTATATTATTTTGATTAGCCAAATTACTTAGGGCTTATATTTGTTATCTTGCTGGCTTAAAAAATATATTTCTTAATTTTAAGAATTACATAACACAAACCGCTAGTAAAGATCTCTATTAAAAATAAATACTTTATAGGCCAGGCTCGGTGGCTCATGCCTGTAATCCCAGCACTTTGGGAGCCCAGGTGGGAGGATCACCTGAGGTCAGGAGTTCAAGACCAGCCTGATCAACATGGAGAAACCCCGTCTCTACTAAAAATACAAAATTAGCTGGGCGTGGTGGTACATGCCTGTAATCCCAGCTACTCCCGAGGCTAAGGCAGAAGAATCGCTTGAACCCAGGAGGCAGAGGTTGCGGCGAGCTGAGATCATGCCATTGCACTCCAGCCTGGGCAACAAGAAGAAAACTCCGTCTCAATAAATAAATACATACATACATACACACTTTATAAACATTCTCTGATAGAGCTGCCTTTATAGATTTCCAACTATGCTTCATTTGAAAAATTTAATTCAAAATCAACAGTTAGCGAAGTTTCTAGATTATTGAGAATTTATCCTGAGGTAAAGCCGACAGAATAGAATATCAGACCAATTTGATACATCTTATGAAGAAGTCACTTTGAACCAGACAGAAGGTTAAGCAAAGAAAATTAATTAATATAAAAATTCTATATCATTAAGAGATATTCCTTAAATAACATACCAATGAAAATGTGTTCATAAATGAAAAAACTTTGAAAAATAAAATCAGACAAATATAAAGCACTATTACCAACAATAAGATGTTATAAGTTTTAAATATTACAGACATTTTTATATTTTTGCTTAAAAAAGGGCTTATATGAAAAAAATGCACTGAAAAACATCATTTTTACACATGAAAGAACAAACCAGAAGAATTCCAAATTCAGATAGATTTTTGAAACTTTTTATTTATATTTTGGTCTTACAAATGATCACTTTTAAATGGACTTTTCTGTAAGAATGTAAAACTCAAAAATTTGCCAAGTATGTATCTGATCCACACAAATCCTTAGGAAGGTTTTCTGTGTAGTCTTCATTAACGCAAATCTTTGTGAATGTTTCACCCTTACTGTAGGATCTTGAATATGTTTTACAATAATGAAGCTACAAAGTTTTTATGCAGTGCATTCATTATAAACTATAAATAACATTTGTATTAAAAAGAAAGCTGCGTAATACAAAAATAGGAGAGACTCTGAGGAGCAGGCAATCTGTTGAGGCTCAGTATATCTTATTTGCTTTGTAGTCTGCTGTCATTTCTTTCAAAGAGCACACAGCACATGAGGCATAGTAATCATCTGTCTTGTTAACCTCTCTAATTTAAAAATCTGTTGTTCGTAAAACTGGACCAATTATCACAAACTATCATTTGCATAATTAACCACAAGTCTGTTACAAAGCATTTTGTTAGTGGTATCAACAAATGCAGGAGGATGGAAATTTATAAAAAATGGGTTTTGTTAAGCTTGCCAACTCCTTAGATATCATGGACTATACTGCCATTTCACAATTTAATTAGATGTTTAATGCCTCAAGTAAAAGACTGATCAATGGAAGCAAGCAAAACTAAATTATTTTGTAGGTGCTGTAATATTTCATTTGATAAGGTAACAAAAGGATAGGACAAAATTTAAGCAAGATTTATATGCGTTCCAACTTTTCACTCAGGAATTCTTCTACACTGTCTGTGTTCCATTTGAGAATGCTTAGTTCTTCAGCAATGTTCCCATTGTCATCCAAAAGCTTTAATATAGGGTCTGAACCACGGACATACTACAAAAAAGAGGGACATCATAATTACTTTCTGTTCAGAAAGAGCCTTCTCAGCCTCAACTAAGACAAAGCAATTCAATTCAGTTTAAATTAAGTAATTAAAAAAAAGCTTTTAGATATGACAATAAACAAGTCTTAAAGGAAATCTTTAAGGAGAAGAGTTTTACAGGATTTCGGAAAAAAAGGAGAATTTAAAAAATCATTAATTCATTCATTCATTCATGAGAAAGGGTCTTGCTCTGTCGCCCAGGCTGCAGTGTAGTGGCACAATCTCAGCTCACTGCAACCTCCGGAGACCTCCTGATTTCAAGCGATCCTCCCACCTCAGCCTCCCTAGGACTACAGGCACGTGAAATTATTTTACTTTGAAAGAGAAAAATATATATTAGTAGCAAGACAGTTTATTTGGGATTTGAGCTTATTATTGAAACTAACAAATATGTAATGCCCACATGATACTCTCAAATGAATTTAAAACTGGATGGAGGCATACAAGTTCAAAATAATTGAGAAAATGATGGTATAAGAGCAATGTTTTAAAGTAGGCTGTGCATATAAATTTTCAGACACAGAAGCAATCACACACTGGATCAGTGTGTGATTTGGCGTAACAAATCTAATGATTTTAGTTGTAATCAGTTTAGAATTAGGCTGGGTTCCCGAAACTTCAAATCCATTAGTTGTGTCCGATATTTCTCCAGAGAGCTCTGAGAAATTCTAATTCTGGGTAAATATGACAACAGCCATTCATTAAGAGATCAAATAATTCAATTTTAAATTAAGTAGCATTGGATAACTAAAAATGTAGTTATGTAGTTCAGCAGTGATGACAGAGTTCTTAGAACTTCTTTCCAGAAATATGCTTCAGTTTATCTAGGGTATTCTGGGGTTGTGAACTCCAAAGATGGAGACTAGCTCTGATGTGATTATTAACACTTGGTATATTCCCAACCCACTTGTGGAGTTTAGAAAAACAGGCCATCCAGGCTAATGAATCAATATAACATTACTACTTAAACATTTTGGTCAGGTTTTTTTTTTCTGAGACGGAGTTTCGCTCTTTGCCCACGCTGGAGTGCAATGGCGCCATCTCGGCTCACTGCCACCTCTGCCTCCTGGGTTCAAGCAATTCTCCTGCCTCTGCCTCCCAAGTAGCTGGGATTACAGGCCCCTGCCACCACAACCAGCTAATTTTTGTATTTTTAGTAGAGATGGGGTTTCACCACGTTGGCCAGCTTGGCCTCAAACTCCTGACCTCAGGTTATCTGCCCACCTCGGCCTCCCAAAGTGCTGGGATTACATAGGTGTGAGCCACTGCACCCAGCTTGTCAGGTAACTTCTTAAGTTAAAGATGTTTTTTTCTTTTTTGCTTGGATTTGAGATCCCAATATTAAAAAACTGATGCCGGGCGCGGTGGCTCATGCCTGTAATCCCAGCCCTTTGGGAGGCCGAGACGGGCGGATCACAAGGTCAGGAGATCGAGACCATCCTGGCTAACACAGTGAAACCCCGTCTCTACTAAAAATACAAAAAAGGAGCCGGGCATGGTGGCGGGTGTCTGTAGTCCCAGCTGCTTGGGAGGCTGAGGCAGGAGAATGGCGTGAACCCAGGAGGTGGAGCTTGCAGTGAGCGGAGATCATGCCACTGCATTCCAGCCTGGGTGACAGAGCGAGACGAGTCTCAAAAAACAAACAAACAAACAAACAAACAAAAAACTTACTATAATCCCAAAAGGAAATAAGAAATTAGATAGAATATAGTTTTAAAAATCCTCAACAAAATATTAGCAGTCAAATCCAGCAATGTGTATAAGGAATTATATGCCACTATCAGTTGCAAAACACTTATCTGATAAAGAACTTGTATTCAAAATATACAAAGAACTCTAAAGTTCAGCTTACCAAAAGACAAAAAACAAAAAACCTCAAGTAAAAAGTAGGCAAAAAAACACAGACAGACAAACAGGACCACTCAAACTTAAAAACTTCAGTGCATTGAATGAAACAATGAACAGAATGAAAAGACAACCCAGAGAAGGGGAGAAAATATTTGCAAATCATATATATCTGATAAAGGTTTAATATCCAGAATAGATGGAACCTCCACAACTTAACAACCACCACCAAAACCCAATTATAAAATGGGCAAAGGACTTGAATAAACAATGTTCCAAAGAAGATAAACAAATGGTCAACAAAATGTTCAACACCATTTATTTTAAGAAAAATGGAAATCAAAGCCACAATGAGATAGTACGTCATACCTATTAGGATGGCTACTATCAAAAAGCAGAAAATAACAAGTGTTGACAAGGACACAGAGATATTGGAACACTTGTGCCCTGTTGGTGGGATTGTAAAATGGTGAAGTCATTATAGAAAACAGTATAGAGGTTCCTCAAAAAATTAAAAACAGAATTACCATATGATCCTGCAATTCCGCTTCTTGGAATATAGACTCAAAAGAACTAATGGCCTTGAAGAGGTATCTGCACACCCAAATGTCATAAAAGCATTATTTACAATAGCCAAGGGATGGAAGCAACTCAAATGTCCACTGATGGATGCATGGATAAAGAAAATGTGAGCTGGGCATAGTGGCTCACGACTGTAAATCCCTGTTCTTTGGGAGGCTAAGGCAGGAGGATCGCCTGAGCCCAGGAATACAAGACCAGCTTAGGCAACATAGCAAGACCCCATCTCTATAAAAAATAAAAAAAATTTAGCTGGTCATGTTGGTGTGTACCTGTGGTCCCAGCATCTTGGGAGGCTGAGGTGGTAGGATCGCTTGAGCCTCAGAGGGTGAGGGTGCAGTGAGCTGTGATCACATCACTGTCTTCCAGCCTGGGTGACAGAATAAGACCTTGTCCAAAAAAAAAAAACTGTGTATGTATGTGTGTGTGTGCATGTGTGTAGTGGAATACTATACATTCTTAAAAAGGAAGGAAATCCTGTCACATAGTACAACATGGATGAACCTTGATTCACATAAATCAGTCATAAAAGGACAAATACTCCACTCATAGTAAGTATCTGAAGTAGTCAAAACTATAGAAACAGAGAACAGGTAGTTGTCAACGGCTGGCAGGAGGGCGGGGGTGTTGGTGGGCACAGAAAGATTAAGTGTTTAATGGGTGTACAGTTTCAGTTTCACAAGATGAAAAAGTTATAGAGACCTCTTACACAACAATATGAAAATACTTAAAAATGGTTAAGACTGTACATGTAATATTTTTTACCACAATTTAAAAAAAGAGAGCAAAAGATCTGAACAGACATCTCATCAAAGACACACAGATGGCAATAAACACATGAAAAGATATGCAAATCATGTATCATTAGGGCACTGCAAATTAAAACAACAATAAAATACCACCACATACTTATTAGAACAACTAAAATCCAAAACAGTGACAAAACCTAAAGCTGGTGAGGATGTGGACCTCTTAATCACTACTGCTAGGGCAAATGTAACATGATGTCATCACTTTGGAAGACAGTTTTGCAGTTTCTCACAAAGTTAAACAATCTTAACTGTATGATCCAGCAATTGCACTCATAGTTACTTACCTCAATGAGCTGAAAACTTCTGTGTACACAGAAATTACACAAAAATATTTATATTAGCTTTACTCAAAATTGCCCAGAATTGGAAACAACCAAGATGTCATTCCACAGGTGAATGGCAAAACTGGTATAACAGAGTAATATTCAGTAATAAGAAGCCAATCTGAAAAGGCTACATATTGTATGGTTCCAAATATGTAACAATCTGGAAAAGGCAAAATTATAGAGATAATAAAAAAATCAGTGGTGGCCAGACGCAGTGGCTCACACCTGTAATATTACCCAGCACTTTGGGAGGCTGAGGCGGGTGATTCACTTGAGGTCAGGAGTTTGAGACCAGCCTGGCCAACATGGCAAAACCCTATCTCTCCTAAAAATACAAAAAAATTAGCTGGGCATGGAGGCATGCTCCTGTAATAAAGCTACTCAGGAGGCTGAGACATGAGAATTGCTTGAACCCAGGAGGTGGAGGTTGCAGTGAACGAAGATGGTGCCACTGCACTCCAGCCTGGGCGACAGAGCAAGACTCCGTCTCAAAAAAAAAAAAAAAAGAAAGAAAGAAAATCAGCGGTTGCCAGAGGGTGGGGAAGAGGGAGAGAAATGACCTGAAAGTGTGAAGGATTGGAGATTTCTTAGGGCGGTGAAACTATTCTGTATGATACTGTAATGGTAGATATGTAATATTATGCATTTGGCAAAACTCCTATAATCACATAACGCAAAGAATGAATGCTAATGTGAACTATTAAACTTAATTAGTATATCAATATTGATTCATCAATTGTAACAAATGTACTATACCAATGTAAGATGTTATAACGGGAAAACTGAGGGTGGGGGTGGGGGCCAGGGAGTGTATGGGAATACTCTTTCCTTTGCGTTCAAATTTTCATAAACCTAAAACTGCTCTAAAAAATAAAGTCTATTAAAAAAATTATTTTTCAGTGAAATTAAAAATTTAAATTGATACATAATATCTGTACATGTTTATTGGGAAAATCATTTATTCAAATATCTACTTTAATTATAAAATAAATAAATTAAGGCTGGAAAAAAGAGATTTCCATTACAATCACCTTACCTTGATTTGTAGTCCTCTGAACAATTTGGGTTTATCACTCCTAACGAAAGCTTATAAAAAAAGAAAAAGATTCAATAGTTCACTTCCAAATCCAAGCTAGCTAAAAAGATTAATATAAAAGTGGAAATAAACTTAACAAATCAAGCATTATATCCTATATGAAAAAAAAGAAGAAAATTTAAACATCTATAGATAAATGGAGAGACATACCATATTCTCCAATATTTTAAGACATTAATTGTTTCAAATTAATAGAAATCCCAAATTCCAATAGGATTTTAAGGCTTGACAAAAATGATAGCTCAATTTTAAGAGTAAATGTGTAAGAATAGTCAAGGCAGTTTTTAAAAAGTAAGATATGGAAAGATAATTTGTTCTACTGTTTATTAATACACTATGTGATACAGATACCATAACAGAGAAAAGAATAGAATAGGGAATTAAAAGAGATAAAAATGTCTGGGAGAATTTTTTAATGTGCTAAAGCTATCAAATCAGAGAGAGGGAAAGGGGAAGGGGAGAGGGAAAAAGAGATATATGTTTGCCTGGCGGTGTGCATGGGTTATTCGATAAATACTTCTGAGAAAACTGCCAAACTGTTTAGAAAAAAATAATCGCAGAACTAATAATCAGTCATGATAACTGCTAAAAAGGAGAGGTTAAAAATACTACCAAAGCCTACAGCACAGAGAAAAATATGGAATATAAAATTCTACTCCTAAGTATGACCCAAAAGGAAATGTTTTATAGATACGCCTATGTAAAAATGGAAACATCAGGACAGCAAAACACCACCATAAGCAAATTAAAAAATGACAAACTGAAGAAAATTATCTCAAATATATAAAAGGGCTCTTACAAATAATTAAGAAAAAACACTATGTATAGCAATATGTACAAATATACAAATGGTCAATAAACATTTGAAATAAATGTTCAACTTCACATATAATCGAAGAAATGCCCAAACAATGAGGTACTCACATTCAGAATTACAAAGATTAAAAAGAATACTAAAGGGTAGAGAGGGAACAGGGAGAGGGATTTTGCTGGGAATGAGCTATGGGAGGAATATAAATGGGTACATCCTTCCTGAAGGATATTCAGCAAAATCAACCACGAGTCTTAAAATGTACATAGTTTGTAAACCTGCAAGTACACTTCTGGGACTTTCTTTATTCTGAGGAAATAACTTATAAAAAGTCTTGCTAGGCCGGGCGCGGTGGCTCAAGCCTGTAATCCCAGCACTTTGGGAGGCCGAGACGGGCGGATCACAAGGTCAGGAGATCGAGACCATCCTGGCTAACATGGTGAAACCCTGTCTCTACTAAAAATACAAAAAACTAGCCGGGCGAGGTGGCGGGCGCCTGTAGTCCCAGCTACTCCGGAGGCTGAGGCAGGAGAATGGCGTGAACCCGGGAGGTGGAGCTTGCAGTGAGCTGAGATCCGGCCACTGCACTCCAGCCTGGGCGACAGAGCGAGACTCCGTCTCAAAAAAAAAAAAAAAAAAAAAAAAAAAAAAGTCTTGCTAACCAAGTCTGAAAATCTGGAAATAATTTAAATGTGTAAAATGATATTGGTCAAATAAATTAATATGAACCACATAATCATTAAAAAAATTATGATCTATATTTAGTGACAAAGAAAACTTATATGTGTAAAAAGCAAGGATTTTCCCTGTTTCTTTTTCTTCAATTTGTTTCCTATTGTTGTTTCAAAAAGGTGAATATTTTCATATGCAAATGAAAAAGCCCTAAACAAATCTTAAAATATATACAGTGGTTCAAAAAACATTTACTGTTATTATTTTAATAAAGGCCTATACGTGGGGCATTTATTTGGGAAAGTTTTAAATGAATGTTTTCCCGTTTTGGATGCTATCAATCTATAATTTACCAATTTTCAATAATGATCATGCCTAATTAATTCAAATTAAAAGGTGTGTAATACATTTTCCTTTGTTTCTTTTTTTTTTTTTGAGACGGGGTCTCACTTGGCTGAGCGAGGGGTCAGCCTCGGTCTTGCCCAGGCTGGAGTGCAGTGGCGTGATCTCGGCTCACTGCAACCTCTGCTTCCTGGGTTCAAGCGATTCTCCTGCCTGAGCCTCCTGAGTAGCTGGGACTACAGACGCGGGCCACCATGCCCGGCTAATTTTTTGTGTTTTTAGTAGAGACAGGGTTTCACCGTGTTAGCCAGGATGGTCTCGATCTCCTGACCTTGTGATCCGCCTGCCTTGGCCTCCCAAAGTGCTGGGATTATAGGCGTGAGCCACTGCGCCCAGCCTGTAATACATTTTTCTAAAATAAAAGCAATTGTTTCATTTAGATACTTGATCATTCTTAATACCAGTTATTGATCATTTGCATAATTCTCATCTTAGATTTTATAGTGACACACATGCTTTTGAGTTTTTACTTTAGAATTAGATAGCAATAGTGCTATCAGTTTGCTTCATTATGAGAGTCTTCACATATTTGACTCAAATATCTCACCTAATCCTCCCCTACAAAATTTATTTCAAAATAAAACCAATTATGCTATTCTGGCTTATTAAAATATCGTTTTCTATTAACTTTATCCTTTAGGATTTTTCCAGTATTCCGCAAACTCCTGAATCCCCAAACAAAAATGATCTTGTGATTTTTATTGCCTTTAATGCTGTTCTGTTCCTCTGGCAAATGCTATTTGTATGTCTGTGCAAAATACTGTGTAACACGCAGTAACTGTGTCTACATGCCTTCTCTACTACATAAGAAACCTGGTAAAAGGACTATTCTTACATACGTTGTTTTGGATCCATAACAGAGCTTAGCATACTTAATAGTTCACTTATTAAAATGATTTAACAGACTGCAATAAGTGAACAAATTTAAAAGGAATACTAAGATGAGTCACTAATTACTATTTTCATCAGTTCTTTCCTTTTCTCTCTGCTAAACACAGATCCATAGCTTCCTAATTTTGAAAGAGAGGATCTGTTAAATACCTTGTAGCAGCAAATCACATTTTACAGGCAGTAAATAAATCTTTTAACAAATATTCGAGTACTCATTATATACACATGGCATTCGATAAGCTACAGGAGAATATAAGGAAACTGAGTTCTTTAATGTCAATACATCTACAGTCTGCTTAAACAGATCTGCAACAAATAAAAAGAGGTGATCGTAAAAACAATGTCGTTAATTTAACAATTGACAATAAGTACTCTAAGTTCAGAGAAAGGAGATCTTAGTATGTTAGAGTCATAAGTAAACAAGAAACAAAATAAGAACTGAGAATTTATGTTCACTTGAACATAAAACAGTCCTTCTTTTGACATAATTCTAAAGGATTCAAAAGAATTTTATCTCTTACTACTTCAAATTACTCCTAAAATTTGATATTTCTTAATAGTCAAAATAGCCCCAAAGTCAACTTCAAACTAGTTTTAGTGAAGAAAGTAAACTGAAAAAGTATGATAAAAATGTATGCTAAGAAAGGCAACTGTGCTGGTGGATCTTCAGCCAGTCAGGAAAAACTACAATTCCTCAAGTTCAATGATTTTGGCCTCCATTTTATTACTAAACCTACCACTGTATTTAATTTCTCAATGTAAACATACATCATGGCACAGTTATGAATGAGAAAAAACCCTCTAGATGTTTTACAAATTATAAGCAAAATAAGGATGGTGAATTTTAAAATTGTATAAAAAGATTGGTATTTGAATACATAATATTATTTGTTGTATTCTTGACTTGATCATATTGTAATCACATGTCATGTGCTCTATAGCTGCATGAGTCATTAAATATGCAAATAGCAAATAAAGTCCAGAAAAGAAATAATGGAGCTTAAGGCAACCTTAAAGAGACTTTTTTTTTCCTTTAAAAGATTCTGGAGGAGGGCAGCTGGAATATTTTACTAATAACTTTCAGTATACAAGAAAAAATACCACCACCATTTACCATCTGGGTTCAGTGAACTGTTTATTTTTGTATTTTTAAATGATTTTATTAATAATTTTACAGAAGAATAAAGGGATAGTGAAAAACAAATCTATTCGAAATTTTAATAAGAATTAAGCACATAAATTCAAATATTTATTCCGTATTTTCCTGATTTTGAAGGTAAATATAACCAAAATGAGCAATGTGCTTTCAAGGCAACTAACTGCTCATTGACTATCATGCATGAAATTAGAGCACAGCCACGCTGTAAATATTGATTTCAGATTCCAAATACATTTCTAATAGGCTCTAACTTATTTTTACGCTGGCTCTTTTTGTTTGTTTGTTTGTTTTTTTGAGGTATAGTTTTGCTCTTATTGCCCAGGCTGGAATGCAACTGGACGATCTTGGCTCACCGCAACCTCCGCCTCCGCGTTCAGGCAATTCTCCGGCCTCAGCCTCCCGAGTAGTTGGGATTACAGGCATGCACCACAACGCCCAGCTAATTTTTTTTTGTATTTTTTTTTTTTTTTTTTTTGAGACGGAGTCTTCGCTCTGCCGCCGAGGCTGGAGTGCAGTGGCCGGATCTCAGCTCACTGCAAGCTCCGCCTCCCGGGTTCACGCCATTCTCCTGCCTCAGCCTCCCGAGTAGTTGGGACTACAGGCGCCCGCCACCGCGCCCGGCTAGTTTTTTTGTATTTTTTTTTAGTAGAGACGGGGTTTCACCGTGTTAGCCAGGATGGTCTCGATCTCCTGACCTCGTGATCCGCCCGTCTCGGCCTCCCAAAGTGCTGGGATTACAGGCTTGAGCCACCGCGCCCGGCCTTTTTTTGTATTTTTAGAAAAGACGAGGATTCTCCATGTTGGTGAGGCTGGTCTCGAATTCCCAACCTCAGGTGATCCACCCGCCTCGGCCTTCCAAAGTGCTGGGATTACAGCCGTAAGCCACCGAGGCGGG
Source organism: Macaca mulatta (assembly GCF_049350105.2). Taxonomy (NCBI): domain Eukaryota; kingdom Metazoa; phylum Chordata; class Mammalia; order Primates; family Cercopithecidae; genus Macaca; species Macaca mulatta. The sequence continues at coordinate 153,782,251 of NC_133406.1, read as the reverse complement.
CAGATCACCCGAGGTCAAGAGTTAGAGACCAGCCTGGTCAACATGGTGAAACCCCATCTCAATACAAAAATTAGCCAGGCATGGGCTGGGCGCGGTGGCTCACGCCTGTAATCCCAGCACTGTGAGAGGCCGAGGTAGGCGGATCACCAGGTCAGGAGATCCAGACCATCCTGGCTAACACGGTGAAACCCTGTATCTACTAAAAATACAAAAAAATAGCTGGCCTGGTGGCAGGCGCCCGTAGTCCCGGCTACTCCGGAGGCTGAGGCAGAAGAATGGCGTGAACCTGGCAGGCGGAGCTTGCAGTTGAGCCAAAGTCGCGCCACTCCGCTCCAGCCTGGGCTACAGTGTGACTCCGTCTAAAAAAAATAAATAAAAAAATACAAAAATAAAAATAAATAAAAATTAGCCAGGCATGGTGGTGCATGCCTGTAGTTCCAGCTACTTGGGAGCCTGAGGTAGGAGGACTGTTTGAACCTGGGAGGCAGAGGTTGCAGTGAGCCGAGATCCCGTCACTGCACTCTAACCTGGACAACAGAGCGAGACTCCGTCTCAAAGAAACAAAACAAAACAAAACTATTATTTCCTTTCTGACCTTGGTAATATATTGTTTATTCACTCACTCTTGATTTTTGAGAAAATTCATTCAGGATATTGTCAAATGAGGTTTCAGAATCTGAGCTTCTGCTCATACGGAACAATTTTATTATCATTAGAGTCTAGAATAGGACTTTCTAATAGAACTTTCTGAGATAATGGAAATATTCTTCATCTGTTCTTTTTGGCATGGTGGTTACTGAGCATCTGAAATGTAGCTAGTGCATCTACGGAACTGGATGTTTAATTTTATATAATTTAAAAAAATTGGGCCGGGACGGTGGCTCATGTCTATAATCCCAGCACTTTGGGAGGCCGAGGTGGGCAGATAACCTGAGGTCGGGAGTTCGAGACCAGCCTGACCCCATGGAGAAACCCCGTCTCTACTAAAACTACAAAAAATTAGCTGGGTGTGGTGGTGCATGCCTGTAATCCCAGCTACTCAGAAGGCTGAGGTAGGAAAATTGCTTGAACCTGGGAGGTGGAGGTTGTAGTGAGTCAAGATCACACCCACACCATTACACTCCAGCCTGAACAACAGGAGTGAAACTCCGTCTCAAAAAAAAAAAAAAAGAAAAAAGAAAATATTTAAAACAGCCATGTTTGGCTACTTGGTCACTCCAGGTCTAAAGTGTTATTTTATCTCTTTGCATTCATTTTCTGATTCATTTAATCATTAGAGGCGTTTCTGTCAATTTTCTTCTCTGCCATTATGGGCAGAAAGCAAAAAAATTTCAAATTCTCAAATGTGTTCAATGAAAGCTTAAAAAAAAAAAAAAGACTACAGAAATGGTGTCATACTATGTGGGTCACACAATAAAATCAAAGAATGATTCCCCGCTAATGTTTTTTTTTGCTGTTGTTGTTTAGTAGAGATGGGGCTTCACCATGCTGGTCAGGCTGGTCTCGAATGCCTGACCTTGTGATCCGCCTGCCTTGGCCTCCCAAAGTGGTGGGATTACAGGCGTTGAGTCACCTCGCCCAGCCACCAATTTGGAGATTTCTAAAGAAAATCCAATCACTCTAATTTCCAGAAAATGTTCCTATGTCAATTTAATTATTTGTCACTAATAAAGGCAATTTTGTAAATAACGCTCAAAGTGATCAAATAAACAGAAGTAATTTAAAAACAGATTAAATGTTTCAGCTTTTCCCTTAGGATTGTTAGCAACCCATTCATGCTGCCCCCTAGAAGAGCTAAGTTTTGCTATATACACTGCTCAGAATGTCAAGGGACTCTCATAATTCAGAGGCTCTTTAGAGCTAACTTTAAGGAGTATTAAAAGGGATTATTTTTTAAAAAAAGTATTAAGGAGTATTAAAAAAAAAACAACCCCAAAACCCAAACCCACATCTGTCCTCCTCCTTGTTCTATAAAGAGGGTATATGTGGAAATGGGGAGATAATAAGGAAGTATATGTTCTGAGGTTAAAGAAAAATGTTTGAATTATGTTATTTTCAAAATCACAAACACGTGAAAATATAAATGAAAAAAGAGACAAAATATACTCGGACAAAATATAATCCTGTTGATTAGACAGAAATATAGTCATGTTGAAACAGGATTATATTTTGAGATGAAATATCCTGTTGATTAGAGTAAGTACATTCGAATCAGAACATACTCTAAATAACAATGTCATACCATATCCAGAAATGTCAATATAAAGAGAATGGCAACAACAGACAACCTAATTCTCAACTGCGTTCAACAAAAGCTATTGAGTAATCAAAAAAGTATTTCTAAAACAAGAAAACTGGCTGGGTGTGCTGGCTCACGCCTGTAATCCCAGCACTCTGGGAGGCCAAGGCGGGCAAATCACCTGAGGTTAGGAGTTCCAGACCAGCGTGGCCAACATGATGAAACTCCATCTCTATTAAAATACCAAAAAAACCACAAAAGTTAGCTGGGCGTGGTGGCACATGCCTGTAATCCCAGCTACTTGGGAGGCTGAGGCAAGAGAATCGCTGGAACCTGGGAGGTGGAGGTTGAAGTGAGTCGAGATCATGCCACTGCACTCTAGCCTGGGAGACAAAGCCAGACTGTCTCAAAAAAAAAGAAAAAAAAAGAAAAAAAAAAAAAAAGAAAATATACTATTATATACATTTGGAGTACAAAATTGTGTCATCCATTAGGACAATTTAGAAGCACTTGAAAACAGAAAAGGACAACTTAAGAGAATTTAGGGAGACTGGAGGTACAAAATGAAGACAAGACAAACTAAAAAAATTATGATTTTTACGAAAAGATGAGAGCTTTTTATGAATGTTTGAATCCTGTAAATTCATCAAGGGCATATAACAAATGGAAACACAGGCTTTTCTCCAGATTCTCAACTGTTAAAGGTGGGGGCATCCCTTGAATTAGAAAACTTTAATAAATCAGTGCATTCATTCCATAAATACTTGAATTCCTCTTAATACTAGGTGCAATGTTACATAGATTTTGGGTATATCAATGATTAAAAAACAAAAAACAAAACAAAACAAAAACAGAACACAAACTTTGAGCTCTAGCTTGAGAGAGGCAAAAGACCAGTATGCCAAATATAATCTTATGTGGGAGGTGTTCTGGAACATAAAAAGAAAAGTAAAACACTGTTTAAACCACCCAAAAACAATGCTGGAGCCAAATTTTGAATGAACTGGAATTTGCCACAAGAATTGGGAAGGAGCACAAGTTAGCAAGAATTTTCAGTGTGTACAAACACACAGAAGTCAGAGCTCAGAGAATTGCAAATAGTTTTGCATAAACTAGAGATGTGAATCTAGAAATGAGAAACTATGTCATGGCGAGTCTTGTATGTCATTTTGTATGTGACAGAGAACTATAAAGGATTTTAAGCAAGAGAGAGATACAATCAGATTTGTCTTATGAAAAGGGTCTCTACTGGCTGTTGTGTTAAAGAGGTAACGAAGTAAGAAAAGGGAAAAGAGGCAGACTAGATAATAAGTAACTAATCCTTTTGGATAAAGATGTTATGGCCCTGACTGAAAATACAGAAAAGAGAAAGGGACTATGAAGGTTATTACTGAGGGAGAAGAGACACAACATGGTGACTAACTGGATATAAAGTGTAAAAGATCAATCATGATTCCTGTGTTTCATGCTTATGCTTTTGCCTGATCATACTGCCATTTATAGAAATAGGGAAGATGGTATACTTTTAATAGAGAAGAGGATTAATACAGTTTTTGGACATGCTGGGTTTAAAGCCTTTCTATTAAAAATGTGGACCACAGTCTGTAGGACTGTAAGAAATACAGAATCTCAGGACCCATCCCAGATTTATAGAATTATACTCTGTAGTTTAAGAAGATCCCCAGGTGATTCATATATGTATATTGGTTTAAGGTGCCTATGAAATAATCTAAATGGAAATGTCCCATGGAAGTAAATATAAGAAATACAACTTCTAACAAAATAAAACTTTATGTAAAGATATAGATTGGGAGTCATCAGGTAAGTACTGTAATTGAAACTGAGCGAGTGGGACACCATTCGGTAAAGTCAGAAGAGAAGAAAATTTGAAGATAATAGACCCTCACTAACAATAACGTTTGAAGTGCGGGCAGTAAAAGAGATGCTAGAACAGAAGAGAAAGATATGTTGGAAGTAGGAGAAAGCTAGGAGATCATGAAGTCACACAAGTGAAGAGAGTTTCAAATGCTAGGGCCAAGTAAGATTTAGTAGTCAGGAGGTAAAATGGTAGAAAGAGAAGCACCATTATGGTGCTTGAAAAATGGCTAGAGGTCAATATACAGAATTTTGCATACGAGAAAGGTTGCAGTTATAATATATATTGACTTGAATGTTTTTTTAAAGATGACCAATGTATGAGTATATGAATGTTTGATGGTTCATAATTGAAACTTATTATTAACCAAGCAGCAAATATAAGATACAATAACAATACTTACCACTTAACATCTTCATTACTGGAATAGTGATTGACATACAGTAAGCATCAATACACATTTATAGAATTATAGAATGATTTACTCTGTATTTGCTGGTGCCAGACACATACTAACTGATTTACATGTTATCTCATTAATCCTCAGAACAGCCCTATAAGGTAGATATTAACCTATTATACCTCAACTGTAACCCATTTTATAAACAAGAAAATCAATGAAGATAATGCTAATGGATCAGTATTCTTTCCAGCAAAACTCCAATGTAGCAATGCAACCTTAAGCATGGCTACCAATCAATCGTAGTTGGCATGAGAAGCAGGTTGAGTATCCTTAACTGAAATGCACGGGACTGTGTTTCATTTTTTTGGATGTGGAAATACTTGCATATATAGAATGACATATCTTGGGGATGGGACCCAAATATAAACCTGAAATTCATTTATGTTTCATATATACCTTATACATACAGCCTGAAGGTAATTTTTTGCAGCATTTTTAAAGTTTCATATTTTGGAGCATTCTAGATTTCAGATTTTTAATTATGAGGATGTTCAACTTGTACTACATTACTTCAAAACTCCTTTTTGTGTCTGAAGGTTTATGATTCTAATACAGAGGTTGCCAAACTGAGGCCCATGGGCCAAATCTGTCCTGCTTGCTTTTGTTAATAAAGTTTTACCAGAACACAGTGCATTCGTTTAAGTACTGTCTATGGCTGCTTCCGTGCTCTAACAGCAGAGTTCGATAGTTACAACAGAGCTCATGTTGCCTATAAAGCTGAAAATTTTTACTATCTAGTTCTTTACAGAAAGTTTGCCAAGCCCTACAAAATTAGGGATAAATCACATTACTTTCTGAGAGACAGCTACATTCTTTACACAGAAGACTCAAGCGAGAGAAAAAAAAACATGATTACTTAGGATGTCACCACACGTGAAGTGACAGAATACTAGAATCAACTATGAGAAATTATTATAGACAGGCTTCTATACTTAAGCAACTAGAATAAGGAAAAAAAGGTATTTTAGAAGGCATATTTGGAATTGACTAAGAAATATGATCTGGGATTTTTTTTACACAACTCTGAGTGGTTTAATGTGGGTAAAACATACCAAAATTTAAATTCTTCCTTTTTCTGAAATAATTTAACATTAATTTACTCTTGTTTCATGAAATGGCTAAATTAAGTGATCTTAAAAATTGACAATGTATTATAAGCTAGAGTATAATGAAGATTATCATGATAATCCCAGAAGCTACTTGATGTTGAAGATAAAAAATACGAAGCAGTGGCCGGGTGCAGTTGCTCATGCCTGTAATCCCAGCATTGGGAGGCCAAGGCAGGCAGATCACCTGAGGTCAGGAATTTGAGACCAGCCTGGCCAATGTGGCAAAACCCCGTCTCTACTAAATATAAAAAAAATTAGCCATGTGTGGTGGCATGCACCTGTAGTCCCAGCTACTCAGGAGGCTGAGGCAGAAGAATCACTTGAACCCAGGAGGTGGAGGTTGCAGTGAGCTGAAATTGCACCACTACACTCCAGCGTGGGCAACAGTGAAACTCTGTCTCAAAAAAAAAAAAAAAAAAGAGAGAGAGAGAGAGAGAGAGAAAAGAATATGAGGCAGTGATGACATGAAAGTTAGTTTGGTATTTGTAATTACTGCTTTATAGCAACAATTCTCCATGCTGTATTTCAGAATATCTTTAAGATGGAAATTCTGAGGGTGGGAATTTAATGGTTTTATCACAATTATAACAACTTTTCATGGGCTCAGAAAATACTGATATTATATATAATAATATTAAATACAGTTACACATTATGGAATTAATAATTTTTATTTTAAGCAAGTAGGTAATTAAATATTTATACATAGCATTAAAATTCAATTGTTTTCAAAAGGAAAAGACAGTATGATATATGTACCCTAAGGTTTGATAATTTACATAATATGTATTACCGTAGATAATAAAATCTGGTATCATAACTAGGAAGGCTAATCATAGTATCGAAGTTACTCTTGATTCTCACGAAAATCTAAGTTATAAAATGTTGTTTTTAGGCCGGGCGCGGTGGCTCAAGCCTGTAATCCCAGCACTTTGGGAGGCCGAGACGGGTGGATCACGAGGTCAGGAGATCGAGACCATCCTGGTGAACACAGTGAAACCCCGTCTCTACTAAAACTACAAAAAACTAGCCGGGCGAGGTGGCGGGCGCCTGTAGTCCCAGCTACTCGGGAGGCTGAGGCAGGAGAATGGCGTGAACCCGGGAGGCGGAGCTTGCAGTGAGCTGAGATCCGGCCACTGCACTCCAGCCTGGGTGACAGAGCGAGACAGACTCCGTCTCAAAAAAAAAAAAAAAAAAAAAAAAAAAAAAAAAAATGTTGTTTTTAATAAAACAAGTAAGTATAATCAATGCAGCTAAAAATCAATTGCTAAACCTTTCTAGAAATAAGAATGCTCACACTATCATTCAGAGAATGGATACAAAAAAGCCAAAACAACTGTGGTACAATTCTGAGTTTAAGTGTTTGAGGCAAAAACAAAAACAAAAAAAACAAAAAAAAAACCAGTAAGAAACTTTTTCCTCAAGCAAAAGTAGTATCTTCTTTGCTATATTAGAATGTGTTACTCTAACAAAGACTGTTTTTGATTAGATATATATCTGCTTTGGGCCTCATTAAGTGTCCCAAGTCAAACTTCTATATTACGTATCTGTGCCAAATGATCAATATTTTATTATAAACAATTCTAGGTCAGCAATAAAAAGCATGTGCTAATACAGGCAATTTTATAAAATATTAAATCCAAAAAATTCTCTTGCCATTAACTAAATAAGGCAAGAAATCAGGGGAATGTCAGCAAAAATCGAGGTAGAATGAGGTATGTAAATTAAATACTTATCTATGTATTTAAAAAAAAAAAGAGAAAGCATTATTACCTTCAGACAAGTTCAGTTTCATAAAACTGATTTTCAAAGTGACATGCAAGGACAGAAGACAAAAGCCTTAGTTCAAGCCTTTCTTGGTAATGCAAAGCTCCTCATTATTGTCTGATGTCAACCCAAAGAATATACCTTCACAATTATCCTTTAACATGTTTATCCTTAAAATTCCCTGTAAAGATATATACATATGGCTTTCTCTCTTTTGTATTTCAAATTCTTTGGCAATTACTTCTTTCTTTGGTGATTTGTTATTTTGTACAGGTCTACTCTTAATGCAATTGTTCCACATAAATCAATTCACATTTAAAATACACTACAATGGTGTGCTACTTAAAGAAATTACACTTACATCTGGTAAAGGAAAGGCTCGTACAAAATTCACACCTGGCAAAGGAAAGGCTCTTCTTTTAAGAAAATAACTCCTTCATGTGTTGTATTTTAAATCTAAATTTTTCTCTTCTTTTTTTTAGAGACAAAGTCTTGCTCTGTCGCCCAGGCTGGAGTGCAGTAGCGTGATCTTGGCTCACTGCAACCTCCACCTCCCGGGTTCAAGTGATTCACCTGCCTCTGCCTCCCGAATAGCTAGGATTGTAGGCATCCGCCACTGCACCCAGCTACTTTTTGTATTTGTAGTAGAGATAGGGTTTCATCATCTTGGCCAGGCTGGTCTCGAACTCCTGACCTTGTGATCCACCTGCCTTGGCCTCCCAGAGTGCTAGAATTACAGGCGTGAGCCACCATGCCCGGCCTCTAAATTTCATATATTGTTTTTGCTTAAAATAAACATAGCATTCACCAATTACTTTAACAAACCACCTCCATGAAAACAAATGTGAAAAAAATACATATTATTGTTGAGAAAGTATAATCCTAAAAATTCTTATTCCTGGGAATATATAATGAAAACGATTCACATAAAATGTTGATTTTAAATGACTGAACAGCTTACTGGAGTAAATTTTATATACCTTGGACTTGAGGGAACCTTCCCAATTTTCATCCACAAACTTCAAGAATAGCTCCTGCATACAGCTACAAAAGGAAAAACAGGAATTTAAAAAATTTGTATAAATTAAAAATGTACTTATAAAATAAATATAAATTTTCACAGTATAAACACTACAGTTAGCAGATATATAGATCAAAGAAAGGTCAAAGCTGGTTAGCTAGACAGGACCATGCAGTTCCGGTCTAACAGAAGAGAAGATGGAGGCCCAAGTATAATAAATGATAGAGGAACTTCCAACCTAATTCAATTATTCTTAAACCTAGTCAAAAAGACTGAAGTAGATACGGAAATTTAACAATAAACTTTAAATAGGTAAGATATCCTAGGAAGCTCTACAAAATATTAAATATTTCCTACTTTTTTTTTTAGGGTGATAAACTGAATATAGGTCTATATCATCCAAGATAGTTACTTAATAAAAATTCTTTCTGGTTGCTTTTAAGTGATCAAAGTTTTAAAATTAAAACAACTGCTACAGAAAGTACTATGTAGAGATATTATAAGAAAAGCAGTAAAATCTCATTATAAAGAACTCAAATGCAAATATTTTCCTTTAATGAAATTTAGCTGAAATGGATTCAATGGTAAATATCTCTTTTCTACAGAACCTGCACATTCACTTTATAGTAAAAGCTCATTATAAAAAACTCAAATGCAAATATTTTATTGCAATGAATTCAGCTGAAATGGATTCAATGGTAAACATCACATTTTTTTGTAGTTGCAGAGCCTGACTATTCTTTTTATAGGGCAGGAATATACTTGGAAATGTTGTGACCATAAGAGAAGGCTGACAATTTTAAGATCATATCCATTTCATTTCTTCTTGGCTTTTAGATTTGTTTTTTATGGAGGTTCAAGAAAGATGGACTTTACTTTTTCAGGTTCTAAAATTTAATTAAATTTAATTTTTTAACTGAATTTAATTAAAAAAAAATGCCCTATGCATGTTTATTTAAAATAGTTTGGAAAATACAGAAAGGCACAAAGTAGTGATTTAAACACCACCTTAATGTGACCTAAAAAGATAATGATTCTTAACAGTTTGATGACTTTGGGCTAGATCAATTCTTATGTTTTTGAGGAGTCACTGACCCTTCTGAGAAGCTGACAGAATTTTGCTTTAATGCAGGCTGTTCATGGACTCTGAAACCAATGGTGGATTTCAGATTAAGAATTCTGATGATCTCTAAGGTTCACTGCAGCAATAAAACTTTAAGAATAGGTTAATTTGGCTGGGCACGGTGGCTCATGCCTGTAATCGCAGCTCTTAGGGAGGCTGAGGCGGGTGGATCACGAGGTCAAGAGATTGAGAACATCCTGGCCAACAAGGTGAAACCCTGTTTCTACTAAAAATACAAAAATTAGCTGGGTGTGGTGGCAGGTGCCTGTAGTCCCAGCTACTCATGGGGCTGCGGCAGAAGAATCGCTTGAACCCAGGAGGCGGAGGTTGCAGTGAGCCAAGATCACGCCACTGCACGCCAGCCTGGCAACAGAGCAAGACTCTGTCTAAAAAAAAAAAAAAAAAAAAACCTTAATTCTATGCAATAAGTTTCTTTTGAAAAAGATTTGGCTAATCTTGGTTAGAACTCCAGAAAAAAAATATATTGAAAAATATAAGGCCATATTACCAATAAGCTAATGAAGCGATAGTCAACATTACTAGAGATTAGGGAAATGCATATCAAAACCACAATGAAATCCCACTTCACACCACTGAGATAGCTATTATTAAAAAAAAAAAAAAAGAGATGAAGATGTGGAGAAATTGGAACCCTTGTACACTGCTATTGGGAATGAGAAGTGGTCCAGTGGCTATAGAAAATGGAATTGCAGTTTTTCAAAAAATTAAAAATGGAATTGCCATATGATCTGCGATTCTACTTCTGGGTATATACTCAAAAGAAGTGAAAGCAAGGCATCAAACAGATATTTATATACCCATGTTCATAGCAACATTATTCACAATAGCCAAAAGGTGTTTTCCCACTCATGTGTTCATTAACAGGTGAATGGAAAAACAAAACATGGTACATACATACAACAAAGCATTATTCAGCTTTTAAAAGGAAGGAAATTCTGACTGGGTACAGTGGCTCACGCCTGTAATCCCAGCAATTTGGGAGGCCGAGGCGGGCGGATCATCTGAGGTCAGGAGTTTGAGACCAGCCTGGCCAACATGGTGAAACCCTGTCTCTACTAAAAAATACAAAAATTAGCCAGGTGTGGTGGCAGGTGCCTTAAACCCAGCTACTTGGGAGGCAGAGGCAGGAGAATCGTTTGAACCCAGGAAGCGGAGGTTGCAGTGAGCTGAGATAAAGCCATTGCACTCAAACCTGGGGGACAAGAGCGAGAATTCTCTCAAAAAAAAAAAAAAAAAAAAAAAAAAAAAAAAAAAAAAAATCCGGACACATATTACAACATAAACGAATCTTATTACAACATTAATGACATCTTGCTAAGTGAAATAAGGCAGTCACAAAAGGACAAATGTTTAAATGAGGTAACTACAGTAGTCAAAAATTCAGATACAGAAAGTAGAATGGTAGTTGTCAGTGGGGGCAAGGAATAGGGAGCTATTGTTTCATGGGTATAAAATTTCAGTTTGGGAAGACTCCGGGGAAAGATGGATAACACGGATGTACAACAATGTGAATGTACTTAATACCATAGCACTGTACACTTAAAAATGGTTAAAACAGTGAATTTTATGTACATTTTACTATAATTAAAAGCATATAAGGCCATATTTAGATTTGGTTATTAGAGTTATCTTTTGCTTATAATCCTTTAGAAATTCTTGGTGGAGATTCTACTACCTTATCTAATAGTATTTCTCTACACCACTGCTTCTTTATACATGATACATGTGGGAAATGATAGTGATTGTACGGAGCACTGGAGTAAAAGGATGAAGCAGCTTTTAACTGCGCAAGACTAGCCTGGGAGCCCTGCTTACCCCAGGCCCCACTTGGTTGTCTCAAGGGCTCAAGGACTCAGTATCTATCTTAGCACATCCATAACCCACTCATGGGAAGCTTGTCTATGCACCACAAAATATGAACTGATTAACCAAAAATATTAGAAACATACCCTTTAATGAGCAGGCAGCTCAGATGTGACCTTTTTCAAAAAAACTTTTGTTGATTTCCTAGTGTCAGGTAGTGATTTTCCTAATAAACTTTCATAGAATTTTGTTCTCACCATAATGTGCATCAAATAGCCTATAACTTGACAGTAGACAGGAAATGTCTTAATTTCCCCCAGAACCAGACACAAAGCTTCTCAACACAGGTGTGCTAAAGGGAGAGAACTATTCATTTAACAAAATTAAATGTCTTTTTTTTCATGACAAAACTTCAAAAATATTTCAAGTTCCTTTGACAAAGTTTGTAGAGCAGTTCCATTCCAGGGTAAAAAAAGAAAATGGATGGAACTCAAAGTTGCAGAACATTATTAAAAGTCAAATTCTAAAAGCATTAATCTGTGTTGTTAGCTGGCATATACACACACACATATATATACACATATATATACATATATACATGCACATACACACATATATATATGATCTGTGGTGTTCATAGGAAAATATTTGTTTTGCATGGTGAATAAATAATTTAACTACAGATTGTAGTAAACTTAAAATGCTGTACAATCCTAAGTATCTTTGGCACTACATACAAATTCACACACAATGAAATAGATGCTACTTATAAATAGTAGAAATTCTCTAGTGCATGCAAAAAAGACAAATAAAGTTAATTCCTTGATTTAACCAAGTTCCAACCCTCAGTATTTTTACTTTTTAAAGTGACTAGCATAAAAAAATTTTAATCTTCAAACATTTAGGGAAAAATACCATTACAAGAGAAAAATCAAAAGAAGCAAGTCATATAACTTCTAACAGCAAGTTGGTAGGCCTTTTTAAAAATATGAATTAGAGTCTTACTTGTATAGACAATCTAACTCTAGGCCATTATTGTATTAGGACTAGGGAAATATAAGAAATCATTAGGAAAATATGGGAACGATACACAAACTGCATCTTTTCCCTTTGGAGTCTCTATTTCCATGTAACTTATGACTGCCAGATTTTCCTAAACTTCTGATATGGTTCTCTGGGTGGGGGAAGCAGAAATATCTAACTACCTCAACTCTATCACTAATGTGCCTTAGTTGCAACAGGATTTTAAAATATGCTAATTTCCCATTTAAAAAGGTGATTTTTATTCATTAGTCTTCGGAAAAATTCCAGCTCTGTGGTTAGTCGATGTTTTCCCAGTTTAAATATTTTAAGTATTACAGGTACTACATGTTGAACATCCCAAATCTGAAAAAAATCTGAAATCCAAAACACTTCTAGTCCCAAGAATTCCAGATAAGAGCTACTCAACCTGTACTGAGATTAGTAAGTGAGGTTTCACATGTAGAAAAAGGCCACACTATTTCTGTAGCTATCTTTGTTATAATTAAGGTCCAACTAGTTGCTACAAAAATGTTCAGAAAGTTGGTCTATGCTGTTTCTCACCAGATAGCTAGAGTCCAAAATAAGTTCGTTTATAACACTGAACAAAAGTGACACTTGTGAATTACATAAATTTTCTGAATTTCTTAAAAAAGGGCAGTATTTGTTAACTCTTGTGCCATCATCATACCACTACCACTACCACCACCACTACAAATTTATAAACCTGTCCAAGTTAGAAATACTCTACCACTTTCCAGTACGAAGCACTTCAAGTATTTTTGTTGGTAACAATAACCACAGCTCTAAAGAAACATGACCTTAAGAAAACCTTGATAAACTAATTATTTAGGTTGAGTCAAACTAAGTATCAAATTTTCACACGGCATGGTATAGTGAAAAGAGTTCAAGTTGTGAAATCAAACATGTATGTGGTCCAGTTCTGGCTCTGCCACTTACAAGCAGTATGCCCCACCTTTGGGTAAGTCATCCATTGAGCTTCAGTTTACTGTTTGAACAAAAGGGTTATTTACTTCCTTCCAGAGTTGCTACAAGAAGTCACCAAAAAAAGCGAAAAGCCTGGATTTTTTAGATGCTCAATACATAACATCTGTTATTATAACCTTAATACTTCCACAGTATTGGTTAAGTTCAAGTTGTGTACGTGAAGCCATTTTCATGTCTACTTAATAGAATTTTCAGTTCAGGGACTATTCAGGGATATCATTCATCGTTGGCCTGTAATGAAAACGGCCACTCCAAATTTTCTCAAGCTTTCAAATTCAAACTACCTTAGAGGAGAGTTCTCAACCCTGATAGTACAATAGAATCACCTGGAAATATTTTGAAAATTACTCATCCCTAAAACCTACCCTAGATAAACTAAATTAGGATATCTGGGGGCGAGATCCATGCATCAGTATTTTTAATTACTACTAATAGTACTTTAATGATTGTAATGGGCAGGCAGGGATGAGGAACACTGCCTTATACTATATTATATTAATAGGACAAAAATTGCAAAATGGTAAAACAGTACGCTTTTTGCTCAACAGATTAACCACATTAATCTGAAAAGGTAAACCATATAAACATTGACTGAAGAAAGACAAATGTTACAGTACTTTTTTTTTTTTTTCCTTTCCTTATGAGGTACTGCTTGTAGCTATTGATTCTCCTTTTGGAAACTCTATTTTATTTAAAATCAAAATGTTAGTATTAAAGCAATTCCACAGTACCAACAGAAAAAAGCTTTTAAGATATTTTAAAAACTGTAATTAAACTTGGTTTTTATCCTCCTAACGTGCTACTTTTGTTTATATTAAAAGAAGTTTTTCAAACCTTGTGAATATAACCATTAGCATAATAATTACGAATGCTATGTAGCAATATGAAGAAAATGCTGTTAGGTGAATAAAAGCAAACATTTTTACTGCTGAAGAGAATTCATATCTGAGGAGTAACTGTATTTTATACGTCTATTGAAGGTTTGTCCTTAAATAAAATGAAGGGATTTTAAAATAAGGAAGCATGGCTATAGTATGATAAAAGCTGAGCACTGTATTATTTAGATATTCCAATGAAAAATCAATTATCATACACTCAAGTATAAATGAGTCACCTTTCCAAACACTAATAGTATCCAGTATAATTTTAAAAAATCGTACAGCAGAAACATACATCATACAGAAATTATTTTTAGTAAAATTTGGTCAGCAAATTCTCAGGGAAAATGTTATCACCTAAACCATGTTTGGTGATCTACTGGTGTTTTAAATTTGTTGTTCATCATCAGGTCTTCCCCATATTTTCTGATTAATGACACTTTCATACTCACTTTGAGTGATGGCATTCTTACTTAGAAACAATGGATGAATACTGAGGATTGGGGGGAAAAATCAGCATAATTTTAACAAACAAACTATATATTTAAACAAATATAATTCTTCAATACTATACTTGAGATAAAACTACTATTCATCTTGGAGTGCTTTTTACTAAATTCTGAAAAAATACAAAGCAATGAGTTTATGCCTAAGGAAACTCACTAAGTTTAAAACTTATTTTACTATACCATTAAAGTGTTATTCCTTTTTGTATCTTTAGTTTCTGCCTTGAGACTGAGAAGAAAAGTTATAAAACAAGCAAGTAACATCTACCTTAATTTAAACTAGGCTCTACAGATGCTAAGAATACACTGGAGGAATCTTTCCATAAAGACACAATGTTGAACTAAAAAAATCAATGAAAATATACAAAAAAAAAAAAACACTAAAATATGAAAATGACATCAATGCATTTATATCAGACCATTCTAACTACGAAATCTGAGGGAAAAAAGGATTAGGTTTCTTTCAATATGGTGATGACAAACAGGAGTTCTAATAGAATTTACATATACACCTAAAACAAGGGGTAAGACTGTAATGATGAGACTCTCATTAAGAAAAAAAAATGGTAGCCCCCACCCCTATGTATACTTTAGCTACAAGTATGAATGATCCAGGGTCATCACTTGGGAACAATGCGTTCAATTCTGTCAATACTTAGGAAATATAGCATTATGAAAAAAAAGTAACTTGAGAAAATGAGAATGTGGCCACTATACTTTCTGAGATCCAAATAACCAAAGAATTGGTAAAAATGACTCAAAGCTGCCAGGGGCGGTGGTTCACGCTTGTAATCCCAGCACTCTGGGAGGCTGAGGTGGGTGGATCACCTGAGGTCAGGAGACCAGCCTGGCTAACATGGTGAAACCCCGACTCCATAAAAATACAAAAATTAGCCGGGCATGGTGGCGGGTGCCTATAATCCCAGCTGCTGGGCAGGCTGAGGTGGGAGAATCACTTGAACCCAGGAGGTGGTGGTCGCAGTGAGCTGAGATCACGCCACTACACTCCTCCAGCCTGGGCAACAGAGTGAGACTCCATCTCAAAAACAACAACAACAACAACAACAACAACAACAAAAAGCCCTCAAAGCTTGAATACCATAAGAAGTGGTTTTAAATAAAACCAGCTAGCCCCTTGGTAATACTAAAAGTATTTTAGAAAATGGAAAACTGAACATGAAGGTCTTAATAATACATGGAAGCAAGGCTGCCTTTCAGAAGAAATCATTTTTTAAAAAAAATTTTTTGTAGCGATGGGGTCTTGCCATGTTGCCCAGGTTGGTCTCAAACTCCTGGACAAAAGTGATCTTCCTGCCTTGGCCTCCCAAAGCGTAGGATTACAGGTGTGAGCCACCGTGCCCTGGCAGAAGAAATAATTTCTTTGCATTACTGCTGATATTATCCCTCCAATACTGAACAACCACTACTTCTCATAAAAAGAGAATAGTTAAGATCAACTTTTTTCTTTTTTGAGACAGAGTGTCGCTCCCGTTGTGCAAGCTACAGTGCAGTGGTGCAATCTCGGCTCACTGCAACCTCTACCTCCTGGGTTCAAGCAATTTTCCTTCCTCAGTCTCCCAAGTAGCTGGGATTACAGGCTTGTGCCACCACGCCCGGTTAATTTTTGCCATGTTGGCCAGGCTAGTCTTGAAATCCTGACCTCAAGTGATCCACCCGCCTTGGCCTCCCAAAGTGCTAGGATTACAGGTGTGTCCGGCCAGTTATGATCATCTTTAAGAAAGATTATAAGTATCTGAAAACAACAAGAAACAAAACTACTAGAACAAATTAAATTATGGTATCTCCCTATAGATAGTAATCATCTAATATATTTGAACTTTAAAAAGATACAAAAATAAAGCTATAATAATCCAAGAGTTTCAATATTATACAACATTTAAGAGCAGCAATATAAAACTAGAAAAAAAAAGAAACGAGGCCATTCCATACATTTAAAATTTTTGCTTTACTCTGTCAATATACTATTTTAGAATTCATTATGGCAGCCAAATAAAATTCATGGCCTTTTAAATTAAAACTTTTTTGTTCAAAAATAAAACTACTGGCTGGGCGCGGTGGCTCATGCCTGTAATCCCAGCATTTTGGGAGGCGGAGCTGGGTGGATCATGAGGTCAGGAGTTCAAGACCAGCCTGGCCAAGATGGTGAAACCCTGTCTTTACTAAAAATACAAAAATCAGCTGGGTGTGGTGGCATGTGCCTGTAATCCCAACTATTCGGGAGGCTGAGACAGGAGAATCACTTGAACCTAGGAG
Source organism: Macaca mulatta (assembly GCF_049350105.2). NCBI lineage: Eukaryota > Metazoa > Chordata > Mammalia > Primates > Cercopithecidae > Macaca > Macaca mulatta. The sequence continues at coordinate 153,765,144 of NC_133406.1, read as the reverse complement.
GTGAGGTACTAGTGAGCTGAGATCGCGCCACTGCACTCCAGTCTGGGCAACAGAGCAAGACTCCATCTAAACAAACAAGCAAGCAAGCAAACAAACAAACAAAAAACTATTTACAGCCAAGGGGTATACTTTATTAAAAGTTATTCTGTTGCTGCCCCTTCTCCCATCCATTACTGCCTTAATGGGCAATAATCTTGTAACTAGCTGGTCTCCTGTAGCTCTCTTGTGTTAAGGTTACCAGTTTCTCAAATAAGAACACTAGGAAGCATCCCCAATTACCCCTTTTCTCTCCAATTCAGTGTAATAAATCCAATGAAATAAATTTATTGCCTAAATTGATTTCAAATCTGTCCCTTTTCCATTTTTGCAGCCAATGTGTTGGTTTAAGCCCTTGTATCTTGCCTCTGGAAAATGGCAATTTAAATTATTTTTCTGGCGTAAGTATTCCCCTCGGCCCTATCAACTACTGTTCACACCAATGAAAGTTATTAAAATACAAATCTGATATCGGTTTACTCTTTGTAATCCTTTAATTTTGTCCCCTGCATATAGAATAAAGCTCAACTTCTTATGAAGGTATATAAGGCCCTCTATTATTTGGCCCCTGCTTACCTAATCATCATCTTCTCTCATCATAACCCAGCTATCTGATTTATCTTGGATGGCCATACTCTCATACCTCTGTGCATTTCCACTAACTTTTCATTTTGCGAGAGAAAAGGCCCTCTCGCAACCATTTCCAACTTACTGTATAAGCAAGTGGTGATATTTACCTGACCTGTCAAATGGTTATGCCTTCCTTCTAAGAGCTTTCATAGCATACATGCACGTTTTGTTTATAGCATGTATCTCATTGAATTCTTTTAAAAAAATCAGTGCATGTGGACATAATAAAAAACAGTATAAAAGGGTTATAAAACAACAAGTAAACATCTCCTCTGCTTCTACCCTCCACTTAATAACTCTTTTTTTCCATTTGGAGACAGAGCTCACGCTGTTACCCAAGCTGGAGGGAAGTGGTGTGACCATGGATCCACTGCAGCCTCGACCTCCTGGGCTCAAGTGATCCTTCGGTAACCTCAGCCTCCCAGATAGCTAGGACCACGTGTGTGTCATCACACCCAGCTATATATATATTTTTAAATTTTTTGTAGAGATGGAGGTCTTGGTCTTGCCATTTTGCCCAGGCTGGTCTCAAACTCCTGGCCTCAAGTGATCCTCTCGCCTTTGCCTTCCAAAGTGTTGGGATTACAGGTGTAAGCCATCATGCCTGGTCTACTCATTAACATTTGAACTGTTTTTAGTTCTGTTGGTCACTTCCATAAAGATTAATATGGTTGTATCTATAGTTCATGAGATACCAACTTTAAGAGCTCTATTAGTTCTCCTTTCCTTCCAACTTTCATTTATTTTATTTTTAATTCTTTTAGTGGTTACCTTCGTAACATTAGATATTACATTTTCATCCAACAAACAGAATATCACATCGACTGTGTTCTGGCAGTCCAGTTTCCATGCCTATTTTTTCTTTTTTAGATGGAGTTTTATTCTTGTTGCCCAGGCTGGAGTGCAATGGCACAATCTTGGCTCACTGCAACCTCTACTTCCTGGGTTCAAGCGATTCTCCTGCCTCAGCCTCCCGAGTAGCTGAGATTACAGGCATGCGCCACCACGCCTGGCTAATTTTGCATTTTTAGTAGAGATGGGGGTTTCTCCATGTTGGTCAGGCTGGTCTCCAACATCCAACCTCAGGTGATCCGCCCACCTCAGCCTCCCAAAATGCTGGGATTACAGGCATGAGCCACCACACCCGGCTTCCATGCCTATTTTTTCTACTCCTTGAAGACAAGAGTCTTATTTTTCTTTGATCTTATCCCAGGAAGAAATATTTAGTGTATAAATGGAAAGTTTATTTTGATTCTGAGGTGGTTATGTCTAGGAAATGTAGTTTTAAGGCAGTCTGAATTATTTTAAGGGTTTATTTTTGTTTTGAGCATTATAATCTACAAATGTGGCAGAAAGTTGTAATATGTTTAGATAGAATCTGATCCTAATTTGTAATTATGTAAAAGAAATGACTGCATTTATATTTCATATTAAAAGCAGATATAAACAATTTTAAATATTTTGGGTTCAATTAAATAACTTCATAAAATAAACTTTCAAACTTCTGTTATACAAATACATGAAACATACGTTGATAGCCACTTAATTCACTGTATGACCTCAGGTAAGATCTCTATGCCTAAGACTCAACTATGAAATAAAGATAATAATGGAATTTACCGAGTTGTTGTGAGGTTCTATAAATTAATTCATTTAAAGTGGTTGGAACAGTACTTTCAGATAACAACTTAATGAATGTTAGTGGTTTTTATTTTTTAATTATTTTACTTAATTATTTTAATTAACTAACATTTATGTTATTATTTAGTTTTTTTTTCTTGAGATGGAGTCTCACTCTGTTGCTCAGGCTGGAGTGCAGTGGCGTGATCTCGGTTCACTGCAACCTCCACCTCCCAGGTTCAAGCGATTCTCCTGCCTCAGCCTCTGGAGTAGCTGAGATTACAGGAGCCTGCCACCATGGCCAGCTAATTTTTTTGTATTTTTAGTAGAGACGGGGTTTCACCATGTTGGCCAGGCTGGTCTCAAGCTCCTGACCTCAGATAATCTGCTCCTCCCGGGTCTCCCAAAGTGCTGGGATTACAGGCGTGAGCCACCGCCACTGGCCTATGTTATTATTTAGTATTACTGCTACTCAGGAGTCTTAGTGATCCTTACATTGAATGTGAACTGTTGCCAAACATTATTCATATGTTTAAAAAAAGCTTCTTTGGGAATAACGCTTTTATATTATAATTAGAATAATATGTTAAAGACATTTAGATTTTTGTTTGCTTTGAAGATATCAGTCCATGTACTGATGCTTACAGACACACAACAAAAGTGAAGCTATTTTAAGCAACTGTGAAATTTCTTTAGCAACTACAATTTCACGCACAGTTAGCTTAACCTCCATTTCATCCTTCTATGTTTTACACATCCGTAGCATTCTCTTTCTGACAGCCTGAAGCTTAAAAGTTGCCATTGTCTTGAATACTGCTGTTTAAGCTGACTTATGAATTACTCTGCAACTGGCTACACAATAGCCATGAAAATTGAAAACAACTAAATGTTTTGATGCGTTTTTATCTGAATTAAGAAAAATTATGTGATTTATATAACATGTTATCTCGCTGGGCCTTAAATAAAGCCCAATTTGGGGACATATTCTTGAAAAACACCAAGTGACAGGAGCCATTAAAGTCTGTGGTAAACTGAGAAATAAGGATTTGGTGCTTTTAAATAAAAACTAGTAACGAAATTCTATTAATATTGTTAAGTATAAAATGGGGCAAAAGGGGCCTTCAGAAAGCTAGCCCAGTGTTTTATACGGAACTCATCCAACTTCTTAAAGTAACTCTGTGAAGCAGGTCTTACTATTAACATTTTCAAAATAAAAGGTAAAATAGCATAGAAGTTTAAAAACTTGGGGCTCTAGAATCAAATAGACTTGAGATAAAACCAGGTTTTGGCATCTAATTGCCAGCTAACGGTAGGCAGATTATACCCTAGTTTCCTCTTCTATTAAATAAGGATAATAGTATTTACATTATAGGGTTGTTGTGAGGATTAAATAGATAATGCAGGTAAAACACTTAGCATATAACCAGTGTAAAATAAACACTAAGGTAAGGCAATGTAATTATTATAACAAAACTGAAGCTCCTGGGGTTATTTGCTAGCCCAATCACAAAGTCAGGAAGTAAAGAAGCTGAGATGAAAATTAAACTCTCGGCCGGGGTATGGTGGCTCACGCCACCCATAATCCCAGCACTTTGGGAGCCTGAGGTGGGTAGATCACGAAGTCAGGAGATTGAGACCATCCTGGCCAACATGGTGAGGTGTATTTAGTCTCTACTAAAATACTAAAAAAAAAAAAAAAAAAAAAAAAAAAAAAAAAAAAAAAAAAAAGTAGCCGGGGACGGTAGTCCCAGCTACTCAGGAGGCTAAGGCAGGGGAATCGCTTGAAGCCGGGAGGCGGAGGTTGCAGGGAGCCAAGATTGCACCACTGTACTATACAGCCTGGTGACAGAGCAAGACTCCGTCTCATAAATAAATAAATAAATAGAAAATTAAACTCTCTCAACAATTCTTATAAAAAGAGATAAACTTCTAATGAGGTATACATGTTAATTAATATTACTTCTGCACTGTCTCTGGCCTGTTGGAGTGCATGCAAGTATCAAGGCAGAGTGTAATACACATAAAAAATGATAATGCTACTATATAAAGCAGGTGACTTAAAATTAGTCCAGTTCCAACTAGGTAATGGAATGGGAAGTGGAGGGCATCCAATTATATTCATAAATTTATGTTATACACTGCTTAGATCCACTTATTCAATTCTAGTATAATAAGATTAATATTGAAGATAAGGATTTTTGTTATTTTCCTATTATCTGAAAAGTAGATCTTTAAATGAAAACAAAAGGCTTTTATCAAATCCCTGACCTGTTGAATTATTTGCCAGAAAAAGTAATGGCATGATTTGCTGATCTGCAGCATATGCTTCTACTGGTATTTTGTGAAGGGGACCAAGATGTTTTAAAACTCAGATAAATCTCTTCTCAACCTGGAAGTCTTTTTTTTTTTTTTTTAATATTACTTTTAAGCTTTTCTCTTCCCAATTTTTCTTAAACCTTTGAAATCTGTTACCAGGTGATAGGTTTACACATATAAATAAGTAAGAGAAGAATGTTAGTAGAAAAATTTGAAATAATTGCGATTAGTTTGATAGCTTGTTTTGCTTTTTCTAATAAAGTAATTATTTTTATATTACAAACATATAGCTCAATTTATTTTCTGCTATAATGTTACTTCTAATTTTAAAAATATCATTGTTTCCTCCTGATCTGTCATCTGAATAGTGAAAACCAATAAATATTTTTTTCTAAACTGACTTTAAAATATGAGTCTCCTTCAATTTTCTGACTAGGTTTGTCACAGAAAATTGAGCTCCACCTTGACAACTGGGTGTGTTGGCCTATGCTTGTAATCCCAGTGATTTGGGAGGCCCATGGGGGAGGAGAGCTTGAGGCCAGGAGTTCAAGACCAGCTTGGGCAACATGGTGAGACCTTGTCTCTACAAAAATAGAGAATTAGCTGGGGGTGATGACGCATGTCAATAATCCCAGCTACCTGGTAGGCTGAGGCGGGAGCATCACCTGAGCCCTGGAGTTGGAGGCTGCTGTGAGCTATGACTGCACTACTACATTCCAGCCTGGGCAACAGAGGGAGACCCTATTTCTAAAACAACAACAACAACAACAAACAAACGAACAAACAAAAAACTAGAGAAAATTAAGCTCCACTTTAACAATGGTCTTGAGAAATTTTTTTATTAGCACAACCTTTTTTCCTCCAAATGCAATCTTTCATACATTTTAATGTGATCAAAATGGCACACATTTATAAAGTGGAAAATTTGTAGTATTTTCCTCTTAAAATATGTCAATTGAAAGGACTTAAAAATTTGAAACTAGGATTATGTTTGACATAATTTATTTCTGTATTTTGTTTCACACAAGTAGTTATAAATAGTAAAAATTTTCATACTAATTCTGCAAGAAGATATTTCCTCTTGATTCAACTAATCCAGGAGAACTTGAAAGTGGAATAATAGAAAACACTGCTCCAAATTTTTATCACTGGCAAATCTGATCATTTATATTTCATATCTATTTTCTTTTACCCTATGTTGTCAATAGCAATTATTATCATGCTATTCTGAGTTCTCCAAATTTCCTATTCTTTCTTGCTTTTATCATCAGCAAACCAGATTACTATTACTACTATTACTGCTGCTGCTGTCATCACCACCTGCAGCAAGTATTTACCTACTACTTGTTATACGCTAGGCACAATTTTAAGCAATGTATGCATATTAACTTATTTAATCCTCATAATCACCCTAGGAGACAGGAACTATAATTATCCCCAATTTATAGTTATAAAAACAGACACACAGTAATCAGGTAATTTGTCCAAGAACACTCACTGAGTAGCAGAGAATATCTGAATCTAGGCAGTCTGGTTCTATAGTATATCTTAACCACTAGTCTAAACTTCTTTGTATTTTAATCAAGACTGAACAATAAATTAGGTGGAAATAATTTGTTTATTATTTCACAAAGATAAGTAACTCAACTAAGTGAATTCTTATCTCCAGAGGTGCTCCGGTTTGGTACAAGCTTGACCTTCAGAATAGTAGTTCAGAAATAAGGCAAGTATAAACACAAAAGACTAAAAATGCTAAAACCAATTAAATCAAAATATTTTGAAGGAGGAAGAAAGAAACCACAAGGACCTTGGGAAACCAAGATCTAAAAAAGAAAAGGTACTAACTAAAGAAATAGGGGGATATAGGCTAGGCACGGGGGCTCACGCCTGTAATCCCAGTACTTTGGGAGGCTGAGGGGAGTGGATCACCTGAGGTCAGCCTGTCCAAGTTGGTGAAACCCCGTCTCTACTAAAAATAAAAAAACTAGCTGGGTGTGGTGGCAGGCAACTGGAATTCCAGCTGCTCGGGAGGCTGAGGCAGAACTGCTTGAACCCACAGGAGAATTGCTTGAACCCGGAGGTTGCAGTGAGCTGAGATATTGCCATTGCATTCCAGCCTGGGCAACAAGAGCAAAACTTTGTCTCAAAGAAAAAAGGGGAGAAGGGAGGGGCAGATATAGTTAGGGAGAAAAAAGTTCTAAAATAATGTCTGAAAGCAGCTGAAATCATTGTTATTAAGAACCTTGAGTAAGGAAATAATTTAAAAAAAAAGCACCTAGCAGCCATAAGCAAGTTCAAGATCACAGAATTTGCAAGATTATAAAAAGATGAGAAAAATAACCCACTTATTTAACCCACTAAAATACCACACATCTTAGAAAATAGTAAGTAGTTCAAAAATTCTAACAGAAAAATATTTATATGTATCCCAAGAAAATCCCAGGAAACAATTTTAATCTCATGGTCATGTACACTTTGAAAAATTATCTATTAAGGTGAGTGGTCACATTGGAATCACTAAAAAGTTGTGCTAAATAATTAACATTATCTCTTTTTAGATAGATTTGGGATGCTTATGGCATCCTTGTAAGTAAAATGTAGAAATGGGAGATCTATATTTGTAGTTAGATAATTATAACCAAAGAGTGTTACCAGTGGATAACTGCCAACATGGAGACAAGTTTCCTTATTCTTTTAGTTTTATAAAAATAGATTTCCGGATATAAGTGAAATATATGAAAAATATATTTATCAAGTAGCTACAAAGTTAAGTATATTTTCAATATAGCTTTTAAAAAATCACCTTTTCCAACTTGTTCTTAGTAAAAACAGCCTTATTCAAGGGCAAGAACTTATGAAATACTGTGTGCTAAAGGCTGGAGATTTATAAACATTTAAAAAAATCAAAGAGTAGGCTGGGCATGGTGGGTCACGCCTGTAATTCTAGCACTTTGGGAGGCCGAGTTGGGTGGATCACCTGAGGTCAGGAGTTTGAGACCAGCCTGGCCAACATGATGAAACCCTGTCTCTACTAAAAATACAAAAAATGATCTGGGCGTGGTGGCCGGTTCCTGTAATCCCAGCTACTCAGGAGGCTGAGGTAGAACTGCTTGAACCCAGGAGGTGGAGGTTGCAGTGAGCTGAGATTGTGCCATTGCACTCCAACCTGGGCAATAAGAGTGAAACTCTGTACTGGTGGTGGGGGGTAAAATCAAAGAGCGTTACTTTTTGGGAGAGAAAGAAAAGCAAAACAACAGATAAGATATAGTGTAAATCAAAGTATCCCTAAGTGCTTTGGGAATACAAAAGTGTAGCTAACATAACCTGGGAGTGATAGTGGTGGTGTGTAAGGTTGGGGAGAAGTCTAAGAAGATGGGAAAGCTGAGCTAAATCTTCTAAATCATCTAATGTAAAGGTGGTTTACTCTAGTAATTGAGGAATAAAGATATAAAATATCTAGGGGCTTACCTAGTACCTACCTCTGCTCTTTACCTGAGAACTGCTTTATCTGTCTGCTTTCCAATACACCATGCTACACAGCTACTGTGCAGCTAATAGGTTCTTGCGTTATTCCACAACCCTAGCTAATAACTGGTTAGTGATCCAACTAGGACAAATAGCAATCCTTGTCAAAAATATTTTTTGAAAGCCAGTAGTGAGACAAAGAATAAGCAAAAGCAAAAAAGAGGCTGCAAGAGCCTGTCAGTCTCCGATTTTTAGCTGCTCCTTCCTCTCAGGTTGCTGCTCAATTGTGGAGTCCAAGAGTCAAAAGATTAACTACTTTCCCTAAACCAGCTAAAATGTTGGACAAGGAAGTTCAAATACAAGATCAATGGGAAGAGTTATACTCAACTGGACTGGGTATCTTTACCCTTCTATCTTAAGACTCAATATATAAAGCTGTAGTCACTTATATTCCTTAGTAAATACTAACTGTATAAAAACAGTACTAAAATTTAAGTAATTTTTGTTTCATTAGTTTACATTTTCTTCAAGCTACAAATTAGTTATGATTTTTACAATAAGTCAACATCCTTACCAATGTCTGTAAACTATACCTGGGTTGTAAGCAAAGCTATTTAAAACAGTAGTAAAATAACTTACCAAAAATCTCATTCTAGCTTGTATTTGAGATGCTGAGTAGGTCTTTTATGATCAAAACTCAAGGGGAGGGAGACCAAATAAAAATAGTGGAAATCAATCAGCAGAATGACAAAGGGTTTCAAAGTCATTTTCTGCTTTTATTGGGAATAATTTATGGCAAAAATTTTATGCTTCTGGCTACCAAAGGCTAAATTCACTTTGTTAAAAAAGTGACCATTAGTAAAAATGAGTCTCATCCTTGGATAGACCTATATAAAGCATCCAACTAATTAAGAACCAAAAATGAATGTCCTAGTAACATTTTAAAATTATATACAAATAGCTAAAGCATTCTATATAAACTACAACTTTCTCTTCTTCTTCTTTTTTTTTGAGACAGAATCTCGCTCTGTTGCCCAGGTTGGAGTGCAGTGGTGCCATATGGGCTCACGGTAACCTCTGCTTCCAGGGTTCAAGTGATTCTCCCGAGTAGCTGGGACTACAGGTGCGTGCCACCACACCCAGCTAATTTTTTGTATTTTTAGTAGAGATGGGGTTTCACGGTGTTAGCCAGGATGGTCTCAATCTCCTGACCTCGTGATCCGCCAGCCTCGGCCTCCCAAAGTGCTGAGATTACACGAATGAGCCACTGCACCCAACCTGACTTTTTAAAGAATTTATACTCACAATGATTCCACATGCACAGAGCTATGTTTAAATATATACATCTTTTACGAGACAGGGTCTCCCTCTCCTGCTCAGGCTGGAGTGCAGTGGCATGACCTCAGCTCACTGCAACCTCCGCCTCCCAGGCTCAAGCTATCCTTCCACCTAAGCCTCCTGAGTAGCTGGGACTATAGGTGTACACCACCACACCTGGCTAATTTTTGTATTTTTTGTAGAGACGGGGTTTCACCACGTTGCCCAGACTTAAGTATTTTTAATGTAAGGCACTAGTCTACATATTAGACTTTTACTTTTATTGACAACTAAATTAAACTGTGATTTTAAATTAAGCCTTAAGCTAGAGTTGAGTGACACAGAAAAGTATATATGTTGTATAATCCACGATCGTGTACCAAAAATCCAGAGAACAATACTGCATAGATTAAATCTAGCACTATTTCTATACTTGCATGTGGTTTGCATCTAAATGGGAGGATTGCCCCAACATGCCATACTTTTATATTTCCAGTAATATTTTTTAAGTGTTTTTTGCTATTTTGGTTTCACTAGTCTTACTGAAAAAAGTAAAAAAAAAATCACCAGTTTTGTGCAAAGAGTGCTAGTCGATGCTAATAAAAACTACATCTTAGAGATTAGGGGCTAGGAGCAAAGTAAAAAACACTGGATTCAGTGTAAAAGATGCATTAAGACAGGCTTACTTGTACTTAGATACGATAATCACTCCAGCTTGTAATTAGTTGGTCATATATTAACCAGCAGATCTACTGTTATTGCTGAGCTGCAACTGCTGAAATGTGTTAAGATACAACATATAGCTCCATTAATAATGAAAACTGAGTAGCAATATAATTAATTTTAGAAGTGCGTGGTGCAAGTTTGGTTCTACTAAACTTATACCAAAAAACTGGGGTATTGTGAAGAACTACTAAGGAAAGGCAGTAAGTAAAAATAGCTTTTACAAGCATTTGGTTTACGGTTTCAGCAGATCTGTTATCAAAGAGCAGACCTCTCAATTTACCCAAATCACAAGGGGATGCATATAGTAAACACTGTTTATTATAAAACGCCCTTTGTTCTTCAGTCCTTCTGAGTTTGGTGTTTCAGTGAAAAAGAATGTTGGTTGAGTAATGGTACAACCCACAGAATAGCTTAAAGATAAGGAAAGAATGACTCATACAGATTTATTCAGCAATTTGTCCCATGTGAATACCTCAGCAAAAAGAACGGAGGGGCAGCAAAAGGTCTACCAAACTAGTTAAGTTGTATGTCTTAATCTATTTAAAATCAAGTTTAAAAAACTTGTTTAGATTTTATTTACGTGCAATAAAAAGACTAACTTACGCATAAAGAAATCTTCTAAACACTAAAATGTTTTACTGGTGTATGTGAACCAGTAAAGTGAAAAACATGTAAGGCTTTACAAGCCATTTTTGAGATACTTGGAATTTCAGGTTCAGATATAGAGAAATCAAGGGTTAAATTTTGGCTGCATACTAACATTTCAAAGCTTGCCTGCTTGTTTTTCTTTTAGAATTCCGAAAATGTACTTACTGTTAAAAATAAACCTTTACTACCAATAATAATAACATATCATTATGTCTGAATGCTTTACAAACCTTAGTACTTCAAATAGAATTCAGCATGTACAAGTCAAAGACAGTATTTAGAAGGAAACAACAGAAATATGCTAACATTTTTTCTCACCACAAACACAGGCATCTTACCAATTTAGTTTTAATTGGATATCACAAATGACCTTTACAGTCTACTTTATAATTTAAATAGATCGAAGGGTTTTGATGAAAATATTTAAAAGATGAGCAAGTTCACTATTAATTTGTTTGAACAGCAGGTTTTAAACACAGTAGGTTCACTTGGAGAGACTGGACTACCTATCCTTCTGTTTTCACATGTTAAAGGTGAAGGTAGGTGTCTCAAATTACTAGCAATAGGTGTGTAAAGTAACAGTCCATACACTTTTTAACCAGATTTAATGTTATAATTTATTGTAGACAATTAAGTGCCAGGTATTATGTGCTTTACTTTCATTTCAAGTTTCATCCAACACTGGGTTCTTACTACAAATGAACAAAGGCACCTATTATTTTTTGGCTTCATTTGGCCAGAAGTTAGGAAGACTGGAGAACTATAAGATCCAAGCACGTTATAGGGATTCTACTTCCCCTTTGCTTGACAATCATGGTGGAATGGGATCCTGGTATGCAACCATACTTTTCCTTCATATTTGCTTTGATTGATCTAATAGGCCAGACAAGAAATCAGTTGAGTTTTACTAAAAAGTGTAAAAGCAAGAGGCTTCTTTACACTTAAATTGATTAAGCAACTTACATTTTACCTTATCTCAACTAAACCATCCAATGGAAGGAATATACTAGAAAACAGTACCTTTTTGGTTTCAAATTGTGCTTCCTCCTGACAGCATCCTCTGCAATCAGGATCCAGCTGAAGCAGGTTGAACTGTCCGAGAAGATCACAAGAGCTGCAGAGCAAGTTGCTAGAAAAGCCTAACTCTCTGCATGCCTCTGATGAAAACTCTGCCCCAAAAGCAGAAACCTGAAAATAAAAAATGGGGAAATAAAACACAATTCCATGTTTATATTACAAAGTTTCCCCAAAAGAGAACATGGGGTTGTCAAAAACTAACACATTGAAGACAAGTTACTGAAATGTTTCTTTCGGAGATACATTCTTTTAAATTTTAATTTAATTTTTTTTTTGAAATGGGAGTCTTGCTGTTGTCACCAGGCTGGAGGGCAGTGGTGCAATCTCGGCTCACTGCAACCTCTGCCTCCTGGGTTCAAGCGATTCTCCTGCCTCAGCCTCCTGAGTAGCTGGGATTACAGGCGCACGCCACCACACCTAGCTAATTTTTGTATTTTTAGTAGAGACGGGGTTTCACCATGTTGGCCAGGATGGTCTTGATCTCTTGACCTCGTGATCCGCCCACCTCCTCAGCCTCCCAAAGTGTTGGGATTACAGGCATGAGCCACCGCACCCAGCAATAAATTCTTTTTTAAACTCTGTAGCCTTACACAACAGTCTGGTTTCTCCCACCTCCCCTACAAGCTTTTTTTCTTAAACATCTATCATCTTTCAGCTTAGCTAAAACATGGATTAACAAGAAAAGATATATCATTGTTCATGATGTTTATTACATAAATATTTTCTTAAAGATTTATTGTTTTAAAAAGGAATTTTCTTATAAGAAAAAATAATTTTAGTTTCATTTTAAGAACTCAACATCTGTTCATAAGGGTCTATGGAGTAAGATTAACTATAGGGTTTATCTACAGTCACATTCAGCAGAAGAAGGACAGGAAAGGGGATGGTGTAGGCAACAGCATGCCAGAATTCAAGCTTTTGATTTTAGGTAATAGTGCCACCACTTACAAGATGTGTGACCCTGGGCAAACTATCCTCCCCAAGCTTTCCTCACTCATAAAGTAAGGGGCAATACTTCCTACATAAAACAGATTGCTATGGTTACTTTATATAAATCATTACATTTGGCCGGGCGCGGTGGCTCAACCCTGTAATCCCAGCACTTTGGGAGGCCGAGATGGGCGGATCACGAGGTCAGGAGATCGAGACCATCCTGGCTAACACGGTGAAACCCCGTCTCTACTAAAAAATACAAAAAACTAGCCAGGCGCGGTGGCGGGCGCCTGTAGTCCCAACTACTCGGGAGGCTGAGGCAGGAGAACGGCGTGAACCCGGGAGGCGGAGCTTGCAGTGAGCTGAGATCCGGCCACTGCACTCCAGCCTGGGCGGCAGAGCGAGACTCCGTCTCAAAAAAAAAAAAAATAAAAAATAAAAAAAAAAAAAATAAGGCCGGGCGCGGTGGCTCAAGCCTGTAATCCCAGCACTTTGGGAGGCCGAGGCGGGTGGATCACGAGGTCAGGAGATCGAGACTATCCTGGCTAACATGGTGAAACCCCGTCTCTACTAAAAATACAAAAAAACTAGCCGGGCGTGGTGGCGGGCGCCTGTAGTCTCAGCTACTTGGGAGGCTGAGGCGGGAGAATGGCGTGAACCCGGGAGGCGGAGCTTGCAGTGAGCCGAGATCACGCCACTGCACTCCAGCCTGGGAGACACAGCGAGACTCCGTCTCAAAAAAAAAAAAAAAAATAAAAAAAATAAAAAAAAAAATAAATAAATCATTACATTTAATCAGAGATGATTTAATCAATCAGAATGGCTGACAAAAGCAGGCTTTCAACAATATTCTCTTCCCTCATCCATTCTTTTTTATGTATCAGTGAATGTGGTATACCTCCATTTGTCTGAGGCCAATCCCTCTACTTGCTCTTTGGATTCTATCTTCTCTATCTTCACAGATACTTCATTTCATCAATACCTCAACCTTTAGGTATATTTAAGCCCTATGGTCCTAACTGCTCTTCCCATGTTCTGTCATTTCTGAATTGTTACTACAGCTTGGTTTCTATTATTTTTTCCTAACTCCCCAAACTCATTAATATAGCCTGGTTTCTGCTCCTACTACTCCACAAAATTTGCCCAAAATTACCAAATGCAAAGGTATTCAAAACTGTTCTGCTTCAACTACCCCGTCCAAAAGCTTGTCCTCCTTTTCTTTTCTCTTCTCTGCATCTCTTAAACGCTATTGTTTCCCACAGTTCTGTTTTTGGCTCTCTCTTAGTTTTACATGCCTTCTATTTATTACTGCATATTTATCCATGGCTTCAGATAAGCATTTATTGAAAACTCTTAAATATTTTTTCTTGAATGTCAGGCTTCCAAAGCCAACAGTCCACTCAACATCACATTTAGGTGTTGAATAAGCATTGCAAGTTCAAAATCTGCAACAGTGAAACTTACTTTTTTCTTAAATCTATTCTTCCTAAGGTATTCAGTATCTCAATAAAATGGCACCATTTCTCTTTATTCTTCGAGAAAGTTGTGCACAGTTGTAAAACAGTACTGTTCATGACGCTGTACTATGTAAATATGACTCCTCAACAATACTATGAACTCTTCTGATGGCAAGCATTAAGTTCTCTGTCTTTCCCTCACTTCTGACAGTTTTCATATACCTGCTGAATACATAAATTGGACAAAGCCACAGCTTCAGGTAGGGAAAATTTCAGATTGACTGCAACTGATTGATCTTCTAGACCAAGGGTCTGCAAACTTTATGCAAAGGGCCAGATAATTATGTTAGGCTTTTGTGGCTATATGGTTTCTGTACATCTATTCAACTCAGCTATGGCAGTGCAAGAACTAGTCACAGATAACACACGAATGAATGAATGAATGAGTGTGTCTGTGTTCCAGTGAAACTTGGTTTCATTTTGCTATTTATGTTAATTCGTTCTACAAAAACAGGGTTGACTGAATTTGGCCCACCAGTTGCACTGTGTCAATCCTTTTCTAAACTCACGAGGTAGATTAATATTCAGTGGCATTTCCCAATGAAAAGAAAATTTGAGTACTTGTTGGCATATTCACCCAAAATGCTGATTTGATATTTTATACATCTTTAATCCTATCTCTCTAATAATGTCATATGTATATATTTTTCAAAACAGATGAAACATCCCAGCCTAGTGGGAGGGATCTGAGACTTTATTGGTTAATTTGTGTGGTTGATTTCTCTAGTTTAACTATAAGACACTTGCTACTACACTAGTACTTTGGGTAATTTCTCCATCAGTAAAGTGATCTGCCTCATCTATTTCACAGGTTAATTTGAAAATCAAATGTAACAATGAGCAGAATGTGTTTTCCAAAGACAAGGCAATCAATATGTATCAAAGGCTGCATCAATGTGTATAAATCATTTCACAAGTTCTTACAATGTTAGTCCTCCACTGAGAAGTTGGATCTATGTACCCTCCCCTTGAATCTGGGCAGGGGCCATGGCTGTTTTGAACAACAGAGTTTAAAGGAAGTTATGTGATTCTGAGGGTAGGTCGTAAAAGAGCAAACAGCCTCTGCCTGGCTAGCATTCTTTTTCTAGGAACATCAGCTTTGGAACTTAGCCAATCTGCTGTATAGAAGTCTATACTAGAGAGACAACATGGAAGGGCCCATGTAGAGAGCAACTGAAAACTCCAGCTGACAACCAGTATCAGCTACTAGACATGTGAGTAAACCACCTTCAGATTTCAGGCCCTAATGTTTCAACTGAGGTCTGAGACACCATAGAACAGAGAAGCCATCCCTGCTGTGCCCTGTCAGAATTGCTAACCCTCAGAATTTGAAAGCAAAATAACAAACTGTTTTACACCACTAAATTTTAGGGTAATTCTGTTTTGCAGCCATAGTTACTGAAAGAGGCAGAAAGAGTGAAATTGAAATCATTTTGGAAATTGTGAACTCCGGAAATTGTGAACTCCTTAACAAGCGTAAAAAACTGTTACCAAAACCGTTAAACAACAAAATAAGAACCTCAAATGAATAATCATGCAATCATACTACTTGGTTTTATTCTGGCATTTACGGAGCACCTACTGACTGAGCATGACTATGCAAAACATCATGTATTTCAAAGTCTTAACACATCTAGATTCTAATGCCATCACAGAGCAACCTTACTTCTAAACAGGGAGTATTATCATTTATCTCACGGAGTTTTGAGGATTATAGAAGTGCACAGAAAACATCTAGCATCCCGCCCAGTACAGAGTAGGTACTGAATACATGTTGGTATTAGGCTCACCTTCCACTGTGAAAGCACACTTAAAAATTACAAAACACTATATAAATGTTTTTATCACTATACTAGACATGGGATAAAAGATTAAGTATAGGGGAGATAGAAGGTATCGAGTTTCTTAAGTAAACACTTTTTTCTAGCTGTTCTATCACTGGTTTTGCAGACTTAAGGTTTTGAATTTAAGGACATCAGAAAGTATTTTTAAGTACCTGGCAGGTAAATGCTAATATACGAGAGTTTGATATTACTCCTGCCATCCTTTTATTGCCAAAAGTAACTGATTGGCATTTAAATTTGCACATTAAGAGCAAATATTAAATTTTAGATTAATTAGTCACACTTGAAAGAAAGACAAAGATTCTAAGGACAGGGTTCCTGGCTAGGATAACCATTTAGCTTTCTCTATTTCAAAGCAAAATTGACAAATTAAGTGGCTTGGTTAGGTGCGGTGGCTCACGCCTTTAATCTCAGTGCTTTGGCAGGCCAAGGCAGGTGGATCACCTGAGGTCAGGAGTTTCAGACTAGCCTCGCCAACACGGTGAAACCCTGTCTCTACTAATAATACAAAAAAATTAGCCGGGGGTGGTGGCGCATACCTGTAATCTCGGTTACTTGGGAGGCTGAGGCAGGAGAATCGTTTGAACCCGGGAGGCGGAGGTTGCAGTGAGTTGAGATTGTGCCATTGCACTTCAGCCTGAGTGACAAGTGTGAAACACAGTCTCAAAAAAAAAAAAAAAAAAAAAAAAAGGCTCTATTCCCTCCTTCTCCATGCATTACTCATTGTTTTATTTTTCTAGTATTAATGAGTTATTTCTAGATTAGAGTTGGCAGCAGAGAAACCGGCTTAACTTTCCTATACCATTACCTTAAAAATCTGATATAGCTATACATTTTGTTACACTTACACCTACATATTCATTATCTCTTCACTGGTCTTTATAACTCTCTGAGCAAACTTCAAATCTGAGACAAAAGCAAACAGATGGGATTACAGAATGAACTCTATGAAAATGAATACCAGAAACATGGCCATTACAGCAAGCTCTTATAAAGCAGCAGATATCTTGTTAAGTACTTTACATTATTATTCCATCTAATCTTAACCATCTTGTGAAACAGGTATTGTTATCACCATTTCATAAAGAAAAAAACAGGTTTAGGATAGTTAAGGTAATTTGTCTAAGACCACACAGGAAACAAGAAATGACAGCATCAAGATTCTAATTCTAGCATGCTCCCTAGGCCCCGAACCACTGACTACCATATTTCACAGAATCCATGATACACCATTATTGTATGTACCACTAATAATAAAAGCACCAACAATTATAACTGTGTGATCTAAAAGACCCAGCGAGATATTAACCTGAGAACAAATGGAGTGGGGGGTATCTCAGAAATAATGATACACAATTATCATTCTATACCACTTGTTAGTGTAGTGCCTTTTTGAATGAGAAAATATTACATATGATCTGAATGAAGGATTGAATATCATCACTTAGTTCTGGGGAATGCTAGTAAACAACTCCCTTAGACTGTACTAAAGTATCACTTTTCTATTGCTTATTTAAGCATACTCTATGTATTTTCAGATTAAATCATTTTATATCCAGTTGTTATCTCATTGAAATATTGACAAATATGCAGTTATTAACTTGAAATTAAAGCTATTCAGAGGAGTAGTTAATGGTAAAAAGTCAACTTGTCTAGTATAAGAAACTCAGAGGTATCAATTAACAAAATATGAGTGCAGTCCCAATGACAGTTTTATCCATAGCAGTATCTCAATCTCAAAGTGTCAAGAAATTGTTCCCTCATCCCCTTTTAATTCCTGTGGGAGCTTCCAAAGATTTCACTACTGCCAACTTCTTATGCCACCTGATCTTTTTTTCCCCTTGGGCCAACTGTGACATGCAGTTTCCAACTTCTTAGTGTTTT
Source organism: Macaca mulatta (assembly GCF_049350105.2). Lineage (NCBI taxonomy): Eukaryota > Metazoa > Chordata > Mammalia > Primates > Cercopithecidae > Macaca > Macaca mulatta. The sequence continues at coordinate 153,747,131 of NC_133406.1, read as the reverse complement.
TTCAACAATTATCTATACCCCTTTTCATTTTCAAGGTTTTTCTTGCTTTCTTAAAAGCACTAGTTACTACAGAAGAGACATGAATAAACCTTAGGGAAGTTGTAACAGTTCAATAAGGGTGAATTGTCCAGCACTCTCTCTTTTCTGAGTAATTTTTGTATTTTTGAGATGGTTGGGCTTCCTCACTGCTCTACACAAATTGCAAATATCCTGTTGACTTTGGTGGCACTAAGCAACAACACAGACAAACTGGGGCCATTTACACTTCAGAGGGATTTAAATGAACAAATACATACGAGACACAATGAAGGGAATATAAAATAAAAATGGTTCCTGTATTCCCTTTGGCTACATTCTTTTTTTTTTTTTTTTTTTTTTTTTGAGAGGGAGTCTTGCTCTGTAGCCCGGGCTGGAGTGCAGTGGCCGGATCTCAGCTCACTGCAAGCTCCGCCTCCCGGGTTTAGGCCATTCTCCTGCCTCAGCCTCCGGAGTAGCTGGGACTACAGGCGCCCGCCACCTCGCCCGGCTAGTTTTTTTTTTTGTATTTTTAGTAGAGACGGGGTTTCACGGTGTTAGCCAGGATGGTCTCGATCTCCTGACCTCGTGATCCGCCTGTCTCGGCCTCCCAAAGTGCTGGGATTACAGGCTTGAGCCACCGCGCCCGGCCCCTTTGGCTACATTCTAATTGGCACAGGGACAGGAGGAGTGGAGGGATACTGAGACACACACACAGAGCTATGATTTGGCTAAGACCGTGTGGATTTGCATAATACAGTATAAAGTATGATGATACAAGGCCAGGGGTAGTGGCTCAAGCCAGTAATCCCAGCACTTTGGGAGGCTGAGGCAGGCGATCATGAGGTCAGGAGTTCGAGACCAGCCTGGCCAACATGGTGAAATCCCGTCTCCACTAAATATACAAAAAATTAGCCAGGCATGGGGGTGTGTGCCTATAATCCTAGCTACTCGGGAGGCCGAGGCAGGAGAGTCGCTTGAACCTGGGAGGCAGAGATTGCACCAATGCACTTCATCCCAGGCGACAATGTGAGACTCAGTCTCAAAAAAAACAAAAACAAAAACAAAAACAAAGTATGGTGATACAACATGCAAGGGAGAAATTACATGTAACTTTGCAAGTCTGGAAGTGGAATGTGAGTTAAGTTTTGCATTCTATTGAAACATCTTAGTTCAGGGAGAAAGAGATAAAGAAACAAAGGCCAAGAGTAAATAATTTACCTTAGTTATTAGAAGATAAAACTAAAAAATACATTTCATTAAAAGTAGTGTACTTTCCACTAAATTATACATCATGAGTATGAATTCAATAGGCAGAGTTTGAGAGAGAAAGGCTGCATATGATGGCTGTCTTTGGGAATATTTGGTGGAATGGTGTGGCTGTGGCTGATAACCCAATAGTTTCATTTGATGGCTTACTGTGTTGTAAGTTAGGATGTTCCATCCTGTGGGGGTCACATTCACAAAAAAATGGATAAGTTGATTCCTGCCTCAAAAGGTTTCAGTCTGGCCGGGCGCGGTGGCTCACGCCTGTAATCCCAGCACTTTGGGAGGCTGAGGCGGGTGGATCATGAGGTCAAGAGATCAAGACCATCCTGGCCAATATGGTGAAACCCCGTCCCTACTAAAAATACAAAAATTAGCTGGGCGTGGTGACATGCACCTGTAATCCCAGCTACTTGGGAGGCTGAGGCAGGAGATTCACTTGAACCTGGGAGGTGGAGGTTGCAGTGAGCCGAGATGGCGCCATTGCACTCCAGCCTAGCAACAGAGTGAGACTCCGTCTCAAAAAAAAAAAAAAAAAAAAAAAAAGGTTTCAGTCTAACATTTACTTACTAGCTAGAGTTGCACAGCTACCACAAATTTTTGAATCATATCTAAGGCAAAGTCCAAGCATGTGCATTTTTTAACCTCTCCTCCTTCCAACAATTTTCATCTACACACCTCCAGTTGGGATCACTGATAATAGAGCTCTATGAAGCTTACTGAAGCTGATAATAGTTTCCAAACAGATTTCATACTTCCAGGTTTTCACACCTTTGCTTGTGGGTTCTCTAATTAATTAATCAAACATTTCACTTATACATCAAGTATTGTATTACTCTGTATATATATCACTAGAGATAAAACAGTCAACAGGAAAGACAGGGTACTTCCCTTTGGGGGTGGGTAGGAGAATGCCAAAGAACAAGAAATCATTAAAGAAAACTATGGAAAGTATCTCAGAAAATAAATACTGATCACCATTGGAGCACATAGAAAGACTCTTAATCCAAACCTGGGGTATAGCAAAGCTTTGTTGGAGGAAGTGATTTCTCTGCTAAGAACAGAAAGAGAGTAAGTAGAAGATAGCCATATTTTTTTGTTGTAGGGTAGGAGAAAGGGAGCAGAGAATGAGAAGCTGGGAAGCGGCTTCTAGGTAATGAAAACACCATGTTCAAAGATCTGGTGAGGGAGAATACAGTATGTGAAATAAGCTAAACAAGTGATGCCAATTCTCCACTTGTACCTTTCTGCTCTCCTAATAGATGTAAATGTTGGGGAATAAGCCTGGACAGACAAACAAGTGCCTCCTTAAGGAACTTCGAGGAAGACAGACTTCACCTTAAAAGCAATAAGCAGCCACTGAAGAGTTTTAATCATGACAGATTTAAGTTTTAGGCAGATTACTTGACGCACTGTAGAGATTGGAAATGAAATGATGAGATGGGAGACCAGTTAAGGAAGCTGTTGTAATTCTAGGCAAAGATAGTGGCCTGAACGTAAGTATTAACTGTGGAAACAGAATTATTAAGTGGACTGGCTTAGAGATTTTTAAGGCTTCAACGACTAATTGAATTCAGAGAGTGAAAGGAAAGAGGATTTAAAATGACTTTTTTTTTTGAGATGGAGTCCCGCTCTGTTACCCAGACTGGAGTGCAATAGTGCGATCTCCGTTCACTATAACCTCCGCCTCCTGGGTTCAAGTGATTCTCCTGCCTCAGCCTCCTGAGTAGGCATGTGCCACCACGCCCAGCTATTTTTATATTTTTACTAGAGACGGGGTTTCACCGTGTTGGTCAGACTAGTCTTGAACTCCTGACCTCAGGTGATTTGCCCACCTCAGCCTCCCAAAGTGCTAGGAATACAGGTATGAGCCACTGCACCTGGCCAAAAATGACTAATTTTTGGCTTGGGCAATTGGGAAGCCGACAAAGGCAAAGCCAATCATTTAGATTCTGAATACAGCCAGGGATAATTCAAAGGGTGAACCAAGAGGCTGTTATTTTTGAGGAGAGAGATATTTATGGCCTGAATGATTAACAACTGGATGGATTTGAGATATTTAGGAATTAAAATCAGTAAGTTTCAGTAATTCCCTGGATATGAGATATGGAAGGAAAGGAGTCAAATATGACACCCAAATTTCTGGCTTGGATTCTGTGAACAGTCACTGTGGTACACTGTTTAATTAACTCTTATCATTATTACACATGGAATTAGTTAATTCCATAAATTCCTCCTCTCCTGGTATGCACACTTTGCAAAGTGACTCTGTCATTCCTTCCATGTAGGGATGGAATCTATTTCCCCATCCCTGAAATGTGAACTAGTCTTGTGACTTGCTTTGACAAATATGTGATGGAATGTATGTGATTTCCAAGGCAAGGCCTTAGGAGGCATTGTAGCTTTTACCCTTTTGGAGTGCTGCCCTGAGAGTGCCATGAAAAGAAGTTGGTCTGGCCGACTGGAGGATGAGAGGTCACATGGAAGAGAACCAAGTCCTGGAGCTGACAGCACCAACTATGAAAAGTGGTAACCCTGGGACCTTTCAGTTTAGTTGACCTACTAGGTCAATAAAAAGCATCAATGAGGCCAGGGGAAAACCAACATAGGTGGAGTAGTTCTACTCCACTGACCCAGAATTATGAGAAATCGTGGCTGTTTTAAGCTACCAGGTTTACAGTGTGGTTACACAGCTATAAGACAACTGAGAAAGACAGAGGGAGATCAAAAAAAGACAACCTGAAATGTTATTCTCAAATGACCTAAAGATACGCAAAAACTCTTAAACAGTAGAAAGTTTAGGGAGAGGTAGGTGATCCAATAATTCCTAGCACCAAATGCCTGAATAACAAGAGCAATGGAATGTTAATTAGAGAAGTTAAGAATCTACCTTTTGGATAAAGTAGCCAAAGCAAACAGGCAGGATGCTTTCAAGCTCTTTGAGAAAGGAAAGCAGAGGTGTTCACGGAGGACTCCGGGGTAGTCCCTCACACCCTCAACCCTGGATAAGTAAATTAAACCAGCTCTCCTTATTAGAGACTGCCTGAAGAATTAAGCTAGGATAAAAAACGTAAAAGCTTTCAGCACTATGCCTAAAATTTTATTATTCACACAGCAAAACATGGATATGAGAAAAAATAAGTTAAAAGTACACCTTTCCCATTCAAAGGTATTCTGCCTTTCTCTATTCTGCCAATAGAGAAAAATGAAATAAAAAACAATGTCTTAAAGACAACGAACATCATTAATTTGTACACCTTTCCCATTCAAAGGTATTCTGCCTTTCTCTATTCTGCCAATAGAGAAAAATGAAATAAAAAACAACGTCTTAAAGACAACGAACATCATTAAAAAATTAACTTCAAAAATAAATTATACTTTGGTATAGATAGCTCCTTTTACTCCAACAACATTGTTTAAAAGCACAAATCGCACTCAAGCGCAGCCAGCCATTTGTGAATAGCAGAGGAGAACGGAGGTTAAGAGGCTAACAGAAGTGGTGAAAATGAGAGAGCGCGCGCGAGAGAAAGGTAAACAGAAACTGTTCTCCTGGACCAAAGACTTGAAGACTTGCCTCTAAGATTTGGAAGTCTCGTCATGAGCTCTTGCAGTTCTGCCCGTTTAAAAACCACCTTCACTTCTTGCCAAGCTTTATTATTTCCCCCTCCCACCTGGTGTGATTTACAGATTGTTTTTAGCTAGAGCCGTATAAGAGAAGCTAAGTATCCAAGACAATCCGAAGTCAGGAGAAAACTGCTGCCAGAAACCCAAGGCGGGGAAGAACAAGGATCAACCGAAAAATTAAGCCACGTTGCATTCCGGCCGCAGCAGTCATTAAGGAGTCCTCCCCGCCCTTTTCAACCAGGACTGAATGTTGCGTCTTCCTCAGCTGCAATCTCTCCTACTCTCCCTGTGGCAGCTGCGAAGGTGACCTACACTCACCGCTTGAAGCACAGTCGCCAACAACAACCGTAGCCCAAACGTCGGCACCAGCCACCCACTCAGCCCAGCCGCCATCGCTACCATTTTCCGCAGGTTTCTGGCTGCCTAGAAGGACCCCTTAGCTAGGGCCGTCCACTCCAGAGCCTGATCCAAAATAGAACGCTAACGGCCGTTGCCCTTACATCTCTTATTTGGAAGTGACAGGTATTAAATAACGGCATATGAGAGCTTAAAAGTCATCAAATACAAAGACAGTCACTGGGTGCTTTCGATTACCCAAATCAGGCACTTTCCTAAACTCCCCACTTCTTTGCTTCTACGGTCTCCTTTCTTTCATTCACGACACTTCGTCAAGCAGCCAAGAAGCCACGCCTTAGCCAGTTTTAGCCCTGCCTTCTTCTCCAAGTTTACCCAATTGAACGTCGTCTTGATTGAGCTCTGTGGCAGAGGAAACCAACCGTAAACCGAACCAAGAGCGAAGCGCAGGGGCTCTTCGGTCCAATAATTGGACCCGAACGGGAGGAGGGGCGGGGCTTCTGGTTGCCGAGCAGCGTACGCGGATGCGTGCGCGTGGTGGCGGAGGGGGATGGGCGGGGGCGGGGCTGAGGGCGGCGCAGCCGCAGCGCTAGTGGAGGGGCGCGCGGCCGCGAGCAAAGGAGGGAGGGAAGGAAGGAAGAGAGGAAGGCGGGCAGGCAGGCGGGCGCGGGGGTCGGGGACTGAGGCAGTAGAAGGAGGCGAGAGCCCGGCAGCCGCTTCGCGCTGTTTGCTGCGCGGGCTTTTGGAGGGGGCGGCCGTTGAGTCGGCTGAGGAGAAGCGGACACCGGCGGCGTTGGTGCTAGCGCCTGGGGGAGGGGGACTAGAGAGGCGAGAAGGGGGGTCGCTGCGGTGGTTCTCTCGCTGTCGCGCTCTCTTTGCCTCGCTCCCGGCTCGGCGGGCTCCTCCCGGCGTCTCTCTCGCCTCCGGGGCCCCGCTCCCCGCCCCCCGCGGTATGTCTTGATCCCGAGCAGCGGGTTTCATGGGGCTCCTCAGGATTATGATGCCGCCCAAGTTGCAGCTGCTGGCGGTGGTGGCCTTCGCGGTGGCGATGCTCTTCTTGGAAAACCAGATCCAGAAACTGGAGGAGTCCCGCTCGAAGCTAGGTGAGGAACTGAACTGCCCCGGGCTGAGTGCTGTGGAAGGGGCCGAGGAGGCACTGCCGCCGGAGCAAGTGGGCGTTTGTCTAACCTGGGGTCTGGCTCGGGGGCTGAAAGAGGTTTCAAAGAGAACCGGGAACTAGGGGCAGCGAGGGCACGAGCTCCAAGAATGGGTTGAATTAAGCTTGAGTGGCGTGCTGGGCTCGCGAGGTCACGGGACAGAGGTTGCAAGGTTGGGCTTCCCGAGCCAAAGGGATGCCCCAAAGTAGGCATTCCACGGAGAGAGAGTGAGAGAGAAGACCGAACTCAATGGGGAGCGGGTGTTGCTGGTGGAGACAGAAGCGCTCAGCATCGCGTGTTCTCTTGGAAGTCGTACAGAAAGCCCTGGCAATGTCAGACGAGGGGTATTCTAATTTGAGCTATGGGCATCTGGATACGAATTCTTCTGGGGGTTCATGAAGGGATAGGTGCGCAGAAATGGAAGGAGATGCTGCGACGATGGAGAGTAAAATAAATACACTGTAGCGAGTTGCACTCTTGTGCTAGGGGCAGCAAGGGACCTTATAATTGCCAGTTGAGGGGGGCTGGCGGGGTAGTGCAGGAACGCGAGTGAAAAGCTTCATCGGAGTACGGAAATGAGGGTCCGGAGATTTAAAGTCTTTAGTGGCGCTAAACTGATGAATTGGGGCTTGAGAATAGGGATGCCTATGTATGTTGCTTCGCGGCAGTGTTGATGTGAATTTCGAAGAGGAGGGAACGCTGAAGGGGAATTATGTAGTGAAGTTTGTTAAAGGAAAAGTAGGATTATGCGGAAAGTTAACCATGTGGTTAAATACCTTAAAGGGTTAACAGGTGCTTTCATGTGTGAAGGGTTCTGAAGTACAAAAAGTTGGTGCGAAGTTGTGAAAGGCCAGAAAAAAAGCACAGAGAATAGGTACTTTCGGATTAATAGGGAACTTTGGCATTTGGAAGAGCTCAGCATGGAGAGCGAGAGTTAAAAGAATTGACAGTGATAAATTTCGATTTAAAAATGTGCATGGCACTTAAAAATCAACTCAAGAGGATGTAATTTGAATATGGAAAAGTAATGTGAAGTGTTTTTTGCATACTTTCACCTCAAAATCATTTTGAATACCTTTGAGAAGCCAGCAAAACAAAAGAAAACAAAACAAAAAAACCCCAGCAGTATAATTTAGACTAAGAAATAGATGTTACTGTGAATGGATGATTAATTTTTGGGAAAAATGTACCAGAAAATAATTGTGATATACGTACAGCAGCTATTTTGGTACAAGGCTTTGCAAAAGCCTTGACATTTTAAAGAGCCTTGAAAGAAAAACCATCAAGTAAATCTGAATGAAGTGCAACTAAAGTTGGAGAAAAACTAAAGATACTCCCAGTCCTCAACTCTAGAGTAAAATTCGAAGAGATACGCAGTTTATTTACCAGTTCTTTTATTAATATGTATCTTGTATGATGGAAAAAAATGTCCACTTTAAATATTGAAGGTTATCCAGTACGGTTTTTCTTTTGTATCCATTTAGCGACATTCAGGGTCATTATTGATCATTATTCTGGTCATTGATCATTATTGGTCATTATTCTGGCGTCATTAATGATCCAGCTCTACAGAAAAAAGAAAAGACTCCTCTTTGGAATTCTCTGGAGTTGATTTCTTAGACACATTACAGTGGGTTAGAATGACTTAAGTTTTTGGTTTTCCTCCTTGGCTAACATTTTTTTCCCCATATACTTGAAAATTGCTTCCATAGACACAATCTGAATAATTTTTAAAAGAAAATTCTCTGAAGATGTATAATGCCACAGTTAAAATATAAAGTGCTTTCTTGTGATACAAGAAAGAAAATTTCATAAAAAATAGTAAATATGCATCAGAATCCTCCTGGGACTACAGGTAAGTCTACCTGGGACTACAGGTGGGTGTTACCATGCCTAGCAGAGGAAACCATATTTTGACAACCAGATTCTGTACTAGGCACTTTTCATCTTAGATACTCATGTTTAAAGTAAGAACACCATTTAAAGCCATTTTTGGCCAGACGCAGTGGCTCACGCCTGTAATTCCAGCACTTTGGGAGGCCGAGGCCGGCGGATCATTTGAGGTCAGGAGTTCGAGACCAGCCTCGCCAACATGGTGAAACCCTATCTCTACTAAAAATACAAAAATTAGTCGGGTGTGGTGGCGGGCGCCTGTAATCCCAGCTACTCAGGAGGCTAAGGTATGAGAACCACTTGGACCTGGGAGGCAGAGATTGCAGTGAGCCTAGATCGCACCACTGCACTCCAGCCTGGGCAAAGAGCGAGCCTCAGTCTCAAATAAAACCAAAAAACAACAGAAAGCCATTTTTGCAGGTGCAGAAACAGGCTTAGAGGTTATATAACTTGCCCAAGACCACATCACATTTAAGTAGCAGAGCCAGGATTGCAACCCAGTTATGTCTGATTCCAAATCAATTGCTCCTTTAATTATGTCCGGTTGCTTAAGACTTTATATTGACATTACGCCAAGATTTAGCTATTTGAATAGAGTTTTAAAATTGTAATATCAATGTTTAATTGCATTTATTGCTAAGAATGAATATCATTCAGAGAAAATTGAATTTCTGACACAAAGGAATTGGTTTAGTGTAACGTCTGCCCCTTGTTTATATTCATGTAATGAACATAATTATGTTACCCAATGAAACAACTGAAATAGATAGCTTATTTTTACTATAGGAAAAAAAAATCTAGCTGTTTTCCATATGTGCAAAATCACAATGTTAAAAAAGCATTTTTATTTTGGCATTAAAAAAACCCTATTAAACATTTTGTCCTTAAAAGTAGTTATCATCATTTTCATTGTAGAAGATTCCAAAGCATAGTATTGTCTGATAGTGGCTTTAATATTCCTTGATTTGAGAATATAGTATTTTGATGGTAAGACCTCTAATAGAGCAATAGATGTATTCAAAACTGAGGTATACTCATTGACTACTTGGGAAATTCACTAATTAGGAATTCCTGAAAAAAAATTCAGTAATATAGTTTTTTTATTTTTATTTTTTAAAAAACAAATATGGCATTGTGGTGCACATATTACAATGAAGCTTGCTCTTTTTGCCTTGAATGTCATAGACATCTTTCCAGGTCAGTACATATAGATGTGACTTACTCATTCTATTAGTAATAGCTGTATAATACTCCAAAGTATGCATGTATCATAAATTTTTTTTTTTTTTTTTTTTTGAGACGGAGTCTCGCTCTGCGGCCCAGGCTGGAGTGCAGTGGCCGGATCTCAGCTCACTGCAAGCTCCGCCTCCCAGGTTCACGCCATTCTCCTGCCTCAGCCTCCCAAGTAGCTGGGACTACAGGCACCCGCCACCACGCCTGGCTAGTTTTTTGTATTTTTTAGTAGAGACGGGGTTTCACCGTGTTAGCCAGGATGGTCTCGATCTCCTGACCTCGTGATCCGCCCGTCTCTGCCTCCCAAAGTGCTGGGATTACAGGCTTGAGCCACCGCGCCCGGCCTAAATTATTAAGCCATTATTCTAGTAACGGACATTCAGTTTGTCCCCCATCTGTCGTGTGTGTGTGTGTGTGTGTATGTGTGTGTATATATACACACATATATATACACATATATAATTTTTTGACTTTTTTTTCTTAGTATTATAAACAATTACAGGAAACATCCTTATATATCTGTTTAACTCATGTTGATGTCATTTTGTGCTAGGATGAATTCTGTATGTGAGATTGCTGGGACAAAGGATATACATATTTCATAATTTAATAGATTTAAAAATCTACTTTTCAACATTTTTTTTTTTGTTTTTCAGAAGATATAGTAATCTACACTGCCAGCACATGTTCATTGCACTAGAAGATAATCAGCTTCTAATTTTTGCCAGTGTGAGGCTGTGAAATGATATACTGAATTAATTTACCTTCTGATTTCTAGTTAGGGTGAACATCTTTACATATGTTTATTGCCCATTTATATGTTAATTTTCATTTGTCTATTTTTCTATTGGGTGGTTTACTTATTTTTTTAAATGTTAGAATTAGTAATCCTTTATCTGTCATAAGTTCTGCTTTTTTTTTCTTTTTTGAGATGAGCCTTGCTCTGTCACCCAGTCTGGAGTGCAGTGGTGCGATTTCAGCTCACTCCTGTCTCAGCCTCACAGGTAGCTGGGATTACAGTTACGTGCCACCACGCCCAGCTAATTTTTGTATTTTTAGTAGAGACAGGGTTTCACCATGTTGGCCAGGCTGGTCTTGAACTCCTGACCTCAAGTGATCTGCCCCCCTCTGCCTTCCAAAGTGCTGGGATTACAGGTGTGAGCCACTGCACTCGGCCTCTTGCATTTGTTTTTGTCCAAGTTTGCCATTTGTTTTTTGACTTTATGGTGTGTTTTGCTCATATAGAAGTTTTAAAATATACACAGTTAAATCTATCAATTTAGGTAAGTCGTTTTCATATGTTGCTTAGGAAGACTTACCCTGAGCCAAGATTGTGTACATTTTCTTATTTTATTATAGTATTTTATAGTTTATTACATTTGGCTCTTTAAACCATTTATATGTTTACAGAGATTTATCATGATTTTCTCAGTAAATAATTCATTTTTTCCAACTGTATGTTAACATTCCTTCTTTTAATCACATACTAAGTTTTCATATGTTCTTGGATCAATTTTGGATGCTATTTTCCATTAATCAGAGACTCTTTAAACCTCAGGGACCCATAAATAGGCTTCAAGGTGAATTCCCTGAAATTATATACATAACTTTCATCAGATTTGCAAAGGAGTATGTGATTCCTTTAATGGCAAGGATCACAGATATAGTAGATGTTTCATATTTAGTGGACTTTTTTTGTTTTAATAACATAACATGCAGATTGTGAGTTGAATTTAGGAGATAAGCGCATTACTTGTGAAAAAGAAGTTTTTCAACTTCTAATGAAGTTAATACTTCATTGTATTAAAATGTAGACTTAATTTTCTAGTGAGAAATGGAAAAGGACAGGGAATCCAAATGAAAACTATTTAACTGTGACTCATTACCATAAAATGTCAGAATTTGTGGCTGGTGAAAAGTAGTTCTTCCCGAATTTCAAGAGTGCACTTGTTGCTAATATTGACTGGTCGAACAGTGCAGCGAAACGTTTTCTCACATAAATGATAGAACTATGTGCTTGGTAACTTTATTTTCTATAGGGTTTTAGCATTGTAAGTAATTTGTTGACTGTATTCTTATATCCCTATATGAATTTATGAGCACGTTAGGAATAATCTTTTACATGGGGAAAATAATTGAGAATGGATTATGTACTCATCCATAGGTGATAATTATGTTAGTCATTATGTTCTTAAAACTCTACTAGACTAAACAACTAATTCCAGGGCCAAGGTTGAGACTGCTTTTTGGAATTTGGTAGTTTTTACAAGTTCCTGAAACCATGCAGTGATACCTGTAACATGTTCCAGAGAATGGTAGATTTCCTTACTTCTGAAATCATTTGGAAAACCTCACAGTAGCTACTGTTTTGAGGACTTTGGGTTAATAGGAATACAGTTATTCTAGAATTGGTAATTGGTGCCTCACTTATTAGTCTTGAATAAGATATCTAGTGCCATGGAGTGGTCACCTGAAACAGTTGATCTCAATTAAGATAATTCCGGGATGTCCGTCCACCACTCTGGAAAGCCTTCTAATAGCTTTATGACACTTAGTGAAATTGAAATAATAATGAATGTTCAAACACTGCTCTCCAGAAAGACCACTTTTGAAGGATGTACTTATAGATGAACTTCATAATCATGGTTCACTATAGCCTAGTTATTTTTAAGAATTACCCACCTACCAGTACCTGTACTTTTGTATTCTGCCTTTCTGCCTGTTAACAATAGATTAACCGTCAATGCTCCTGTTGGGTAATTTGTACACCTGATTCTATTGCCTCACTTACCTAAAGACATGGTTCCAGAAGCTTTCCCTCATTCTCCTGTAACAGTGTATTCTTGAAAATTGCTAATAGAGTAGATTTTAAGTGTTTTCACCATACCAAAAAAAAGTATGTGAGGTAATGCATGTTGGGTGAATTAGCTTGATTTAGCCATCCATGATATATACATGTTTTAAAACATGTTGTACAGATAAATATATATAGTTTTGTCAATTAAAAATTAAGAAAAAAATAAACTACCTTGGTAAATGTTCCAGGTGAATGTGAAAAATACGTATTCTGTTGTTATTGACTGAAGTGTGCTGTAAATGTCGAGTGGTTGGTAGTATTGTTACATTGTTTTGTATTCTTGATTTTTTCCTGCCTCTTCATCAGTTATGAAGAGGGGTTTTGAAATCTTTGATATAATTGTGGATTTGTCTGTTTTTCTTGTAATTCTGTCACTTTTTGCTTCATGTATTTTGAAGTGCTGTGATTAAGTATATGAACATTTAGGCTGTCACGTCTTCTTGATCGACCAACCCTTTTTTTAATAGAAGATACTGTGTTTATCCTTGGTAATATTCTTTGCTCTGAAACCTACTGCTGTGGTGTTAATGTCTCCCCCAAAATTTACGTGTTGGAAACTTAATCCCCGATGCAACAATATTGGGGCGGGGAATGGAGGGTGTTTAGGTGATGAGGGCTTTCTCCTCATAACTGTATTAATACTGCTATAAAAAAACTCATGGGAGTGGATTTTCTTTTTTCTACGTAAGAAGACAGCATTTGTCCCCCTTTTGCCATTTCTACCCCCAACCATATGAGGATGCCGCAAGAAGTCCCTCTCCAGATGCTGGTGCCTTGATTTTGGACTTCTCAGTTTCCAGAACTGTGAAGAAATACATTTCTGTTTTCTATAAATTACCGAGTCTCAGGTATTTTGTTTTAGTACCACACAGTGGACTATGACACTTACTTTGTCTAGTGCTAATACAGACACTTCAGTTTTTTTTTTGAGTAGTGTCAGGTGGTATATCTTTTCCCATCCTGTTAGTATTAACCTACTTGTGTATTTATATTTAAAGTGGATTTTTGGTAGACAGCATCTAATCTTGCATCCAATTTCACAATCTCTTTTGTAAATGAAATATTTAGAACACTTAATGTGATTATTGATGTGGTTGGGTTTAAATTTGAGTTGCTATTTGTTTTCTGTTTGTCTTAACTGTTTTGTGATTCCTTTTTTTCTGTTTTTAGGATTAAAGGAGTATTTTTAAATTCCATTTTTTAATTTGATGACTTACTAGCAGTGCTCTTTGCTGTTTGTTTGTTTTTTTTTAGTGGTTAAGGGTTTATGGTATTCATGATAGAATTTCATGTGTAGTATAAGAACCTTAATATATTACCACTTTTTTCTGGGTTCTTGCTTCGTCGTTACACATTTTACTTCTATATATGAGTCCTACAATACATTATTATTTTGCTTTAACTTAGTTATCTTTTAAAAAGATATAAAATGCTTAAAAATTTTTTAAAAATTTACTCACATATTTACCATTCCCAGTGTTCTTCATTGTGTGTGTGTGTGTGTGTGTATGTGTGTGTGTGTATGCAGATTTCATGTGGTACCATTTATTTTCACCCTGAAGAATTTCTTTTAACATTACTTACACTTAAAAATGTACTGGTGATGAATTCTTTTCACTTTGTGTGTCTGAAAAAGTTTTTATTTGCTATAGTGTTTGAAGGATATTTTTGTTGGGTATAGAATTCTAAGCTGACATTTTTGTTGTTTCAGTACTTTAAAGATGTTGCTTCATTGTCTTCTGGCTTGCATTGTTTCTGATGAGAAAGTTGCCATCATTCTTTGTTCTACTATATGTAGCATGTCTTTTATTTTTCCGCTTTGCCTACTTTTAAGATTTTCACTAGGTTTTTAATTATTTGATATAATGGCCCTTGTATTATGTTTCTTGTTCCTGGGGTTTGTTGAGCTTCTTGGATCTGTGAGTTTATAGTTTTTATTTAAACATTTTTAAATATTTTAAACATTTTAAACATTTAAACATTTTTGGCCATTATTTCTTCACATATTAATTTTTCTGTGCTGCCTCTCCTCTCTTTCAGGGCTTCGAAATACACTTATATTAGGCCACATGAAATTGTTCCACAGTTCAGTAATGTTCTATTCGTCTTTCTCAGTCTTTTTTGTGTGTGTTGTTTTAGATAGTTTTTACTACTAGGTCTTTAATTCACCAATCCTTCTGCAGTATGTATTCCACTTTTAATATTACCCAGTTTATTTTTTATCTCAGGCATGGCCCCCCACCCTTCCCTCCACCCTTCTAAAAGTTCAATATAGGTCTTTAAAAAATTATCTTTCATTTCTTTCCTTAACATCCTGTATTAGCTCGTTTTCACGCCCAAGACTGAATAACTTACAAAAGAAAGAGACTTAATTGGACTTACAGTTCACATGGCTGGGGAAGCGTCACAGTCATGGTGGAAGGCAAGGAGGAGCAAGTCACATCTTTGTGGCAGGCAAAAAATGAGAAAGCTTGTGCAGGGGAACGGCTTTTTTATTTTTTTTTTGAGACGGAGTCTCGCTCTGTCGCCCAGGCTGGAGTGCAGTGGCGCGATCTCGGCTCACTTCAAGCTCCGCCTCCTGGGTTCACACCATTTTCCTGCTTCAGCCTCTCGAGTAGCTGTGACTACAGTCGCCCACCACCATGCCCGGCTACTTTTTTGTATTTTTGGTAGAGATAGGGTTTCACCATGTTAGCCAGGCTGGTCTCGATCTCCTGACCTTGTGATCTACCCACATTGGCCTCCCACAGTGCTGGGATTACAGGTGTGAGCCACCTCGCCCAGCAAGAACACCTCTTTTTAAAACTGTCAGATATTGTGAGACTTATTTGCTATCATGGGAACAGCATGGGAAAGACTTGCCCCCATGATTCAATTACCTCCCACCAGGTCCCTCCCACAGCACAGGGGAATTCAAGATGGGATTTGTGTGGGAACACAGCCAAACCATATCATTCCACCCCTGGCCCCTCCCAAATCTCATGTTCTCACATTTCAACACCAATCATGCCTTCCCAACAGTCCCCCGAAGTCTTAACTCATTTCAACATTAACTCCAAAGCCCACAGTCCAAAGTCTCATCTGAGACAAGGCAAGTCCCTTCTGCCTATGCACCTGTAAAATCAAAAGCAAATTAGTTATTTCCTAGATACATTGGGTAAATACACCCATTCCAAGTGGGAGAAATTGGCCAAAACAATGGGGTTACAGGCCCCATGCAAGTCCGAAATCCAGCGGGGCAGTCAAATCTTAAAGCTTCAAAATGATATCCTTTGACTCCATGTCTCACATCCAGGTCATGCTGATGCAAGAGTTGGGCTCCCACGGCCTTGGGCAGCTCCACCCCTGTGGCTTTGCATGATATAGCCCCCCACTCTTGGCTACTTTCACAGCATGGCATTGAGTGTCTGTGGCTTTTCCAGGTGCACTGTGCAAGCTGTCAGTAGATCTACCATTCTGAGGTCTAGAGGATAGTGGCCCTCTTCTCACAGCCCAACTAGGTCGTGCCCCAGTAGGGACTCTGTATGGGGACTGCAACCCCACATTTCCCTTCCACACTGCCCTAGCAGAGGTTCTCCATGAGGGCCTTGCCCCACAACAAACTTCTGCCTGGGTATCCAGGTATTTCCATACATCTGAACTCTAGGCAGAGGTTCTCAAACCTCAGTTCTTGACTTCTGTGCACTCGTAGGCTCAACACCATGTGGAAGCTGCCGAGGCTTGGGGATTGCACCTTCTGAAGTCATGGCCCGAGCTCTACGTTGGCCCTTTTCAGCCATGGCAGGAGCGGCTGGGACAAAGGGTGCCAAGTCTCTAGGTTGCACATAACACGGGGACCCTGGACCCAGCCCACGAAACCATTTTTTCCTTCTAAACCTCTGGGCCTGTGATGGGGGTTGCTGCTGTAAAGACCTCTGACATGCCTTGGAGACATTTTCCCCATTGTCTTGGGGATTAACATTCAGCTCCTTGTTACTTATGCAATTTCTTCAGTGGGCTTGGATTTCTCCTGAGAAAATGGAATTTTCTTTTCTGTCATACTGTCAGTCTGCAAATTTTCCTAACTTTGATGCTCTGTTTCCCTTTTAAAACTGAATGCCTTTAATGGCACCCAAGCCATCTCTTGAATGCTTTGCTGCTTAGAAATTTCTTTCACTAGAAATCCTAAATCATCTCTCTCAAGTTCAAAGTTCCACAAATCCCTAGGGCAGGTACAAAAGGCCACCAGTCTCCTTTCTAAAACATAACAAGAGTCACCTTTGCTCCAGTTCCCAACAAGTTCCTTGTCTCTATCTGAGACCACCTTAGACTGGACTTTATTGTTCATATCACTATCAGCAATTCAACAAGTCTCTAGGAAGTTCCCAAACTTTCCCACATTTTCCTGTCTTCTTCTGAGCCCTCAAAACTGTTCTAACCTCTGCCTGTTACCCAGTTCCAAAGTAACTTCCACATTTTGGGGTATGTTTTCGGCAATGCCCCACTCTATGATACCAATTCACTGTATTAGTCCGTTTTTCACGCTGCTGATAAAGACATGCCCAAGACAGCAATAAACTAAAAGAGAGAGGTTTAATAGTTCTACATGGCTGGGGCAACCTCACAATCATCGTGGAAGGCAAGGGGGGGTGGATGGTGGCAGGCAAAAAATGAGAACGCTTGTTTGGGGAACGCCTCTTTTTAAAACCATCAGATCTCACGAGACTTACTGTCATGAGAACAGAATGGGAAAGACTTGCCCCCATGATTCAGTTACCTCCTACCAGGTCCCTCCTACAACACGTGTGAATTCAAGATGAGATTTGGGTGGGGACACAGCCAAAGCATATCACATGCTTTTCCTTTTTTTTTTGGAACAAGTGGAATATTGTTATAATAATTCTTTCTGATGTCATTGTCTACTAATTCTATCATCTGGGTCATTTCTGGGTTGCTTTCTATTGATTTGCTTTTCTCTACATTATGGGCCATATTTTCTTTACGTGTCTGTTCATTTTTAACTGGATGGCAGACATTATTAATTTTACCTTGCTAGGTACTGGATATTTTTCATATTCCTATAAATACTTGCACACTTTGTTTTGGGACATACTTAAGTTATCTAGAAACAGTTTTGTCTTTTTGAGGCTTGCTTTTAAGTTTGTTTGATGGCACCACAAAGCCTTTAGTCTAGGACTAATTTTGCTCCATTACTGGCAGTCCCTTTTAGTGCCCTTCAGAGTATTCCACCCAGTGCCCTGTGTATTACAAGGTTTTGCCACTTTGGCTGAAGGGAATGCTGGTTGAGTGAATCCCCAAAATTGTTCCTCCTGTCCATTTTGAATGGCTGTTTTTTGGCCTCAGTTTCTTAACACATATGCACTGAGAGGTACTCTGCTGAAAATTGTGTTTTTGGCTCTGTCCTCTTCAGTACACTGCCCAGCAAACTTCAGCCGCTTTGTCTTTCCTAAAACCTTGATTCTCGCTGCTTAATTCAAGAAGAATGTTGAATCCCTGAATTAGACTGAGTTCTCCCTCCCTGTGCTGTAGCCTGGAAACTCTCTCAGGCAGTCATAGGACTCACTTCATTTCCTTTTTCTCAGGAATCCTCATACTATGCTGATTTCCTGTTTAATGTCCAAAGTCTGAAAATTGTTGTTATGTATTTTATTTTTGTTTTGTTGTTTCAGTTAAGAGGGTAAACCCAGTCTCTTTTACTCCATCTTGGCTAGTGGTAGAAACTGGGTGGATCTTCGATTGGGTGTCCCCGAGTTGACTGAGGGGAAAGTAGTGAACTTGGATCATTTGAATTATACTTGGTAATTAAAACTAATATTATAAATTCAGGGAAAGAATAATGGTTTTATTATGCTTCTTGATTTCTTCATAATCTCTAGTATGGTATTGAGCACAGGCCTTAGCAAGTTGTTAACTGAAAGTTAGGCAAGACTTACCCGTGATAGTCCCACCTTCCTCCTTCCTCATAGAAGTTTCAAGTGTATGTTAGTTAATTCTTTGAAATGTTATCAGTTTTATTCTGACTTTAAGAAACCAGACCTTTTGTATCCCTTTAGATACAGCTGAGTCTAAGAGGAAGACTTTCAGACTGGCTGATGAACCATGTGGCTCCAGAAGAGGTTTTTGCTTTTCCTGTTAGTATGGCTTTTGAGCTAATTGGTCACATTCTTGCTGGGCGTGGCTGGATTAATAGTTCTGTTCAGAGGCTTCTTTCCTGTATTCCTTCCAGAATACCTTTATTCCAAGCTAAGTAGTGGGGAAGAGAATCAGGGATAGTAGTGCTAATAGTAGTTATATTGAATATGTTGCATGTATAGAAAATGCATATAGTTTACCCTAAGGTGAATATTATTATTATAGTCCTCAGATGTTCAAGGTGGCATGATATAATTCTTGCTAAAGGTAGTTAGCTTGTACTGAACCTGTGAGTACTCGAAAGTGTCAAGGAGAAGTCTTTTAAATTGTAACTGTTGGATTCTCCTGTGGAAAGGTAGTGATTTGAAAATGGTGAATTGATTTGCTACTTATATAGCAACTTAAAACTGGATTTAGAGGGAAAGTAATGTCCACTTTCCTAAATTCCAGTATAAGTTAGGAATAATCCATTAGTATTACCTTATGTTTTTCCATTGTTTATTTTTAAATTTGTGATATAGCTAGAAATAAGTGATTTGTACAGGTAAGCACTCAGAAATGACTTTAGAGACTGATCAGATGATGTCAGTTGGGAAAGGAGAGTTGTGTTGGAAAACACCTTAGACTTTTGCTTGGTATGGTTAAGGATTTGAGGTTAAGTGGCTATGCAAGTGCAGACTAACTCTTGGCAAATTTATTTCTAATTATAAACTACGTTTGAGTTGGGCTTAATGTAATTTAGAGATGTTATTGGTTCATTGATAACAAACTTCTGGTATGTAGTCCCTGTATGCTTTGAAGCAAAACAGTATAGGAAATGGGCTAATCAAACTAGTTTTATTTTTTTCTGCTACATAAGTTGGTAGTCTGAGTCTCCATAGCTTGTCTTCAGACAATGAATTCTGTATCGAGTGCTCTGTTACTATCATGCTTTCAAAATAATGCTTTATTACAGTATGTCTTTTAGTTAATAGTAACTTAAAAAAGGAAATCTTTAGAAGAAACTAAACGCACAGCATAAACATTCTAACTAAAATCTTGCTGCAAACCTGAATTTTTATAGTGTATTCAATAGAGTTGCAAATTCTACCCTATTTTTATTCTAAGAGTTTGATGTTTAACTAGGGCTGTTTCTTTCAGTTTCTAAGGTGTGATGTAAAAGGACATAATCTTAAGTTTTCAGTGATAAAAAATATACTATTTTAAATATAGGCAGGAATATTAGAGCTTTGAGTAAAATTGAATTACTGGATTGAAATCAATAAAGTCCTTCTTCAACCTTGCATTTGATTTCCTTGTTCAAGTTTTGTCCATGACAAACTGAAACTGGTTCAGCAGTGAGGTTTGACACGAGGATTCTTGATCTATATTTAGATTTGATCTGTATTTAAGATTCTTGATTTATATTCTGTATTTGGGTGTTAAGAAAGTGCCTCCAATTGCCAGTGTTTTTATTTCAACACAGTTTTATTGCTTTTCAACAAAACATACCCAGCTCTTGTAAAGTGTTGGATGTTCCCAGAATGTTATACACCTCTGGCAGAAAAACTCAGTTGTTTCCTCTATAGAAGGGCTGATTAGAAAGACTGGCTTAACGTGATTTTAATGTATTTTAATAGTTTCTGCATTTGTTTAAATAAAATAGAAGAAAACATTCACCATTGTCTCCTAAGACATAAATTTCTTATCTTTCCTTCCTACTTTGAAGGTTAAAACAAAAAAGCAAAGTTGTGTGATGATATTTTAGTGTCTTGAAATGGATTTCTCAGCCATTAAAATAAGGGATATGTGTGACTTTTGCACCTCACCTGGGATTTGTCAGTGATACTCTGACTTGATATGTGCTTGTTCAGGTTTGTCTTACAGGTAAGATGCCATTGTGTGCCCTTTTTCTTTTGCCCTAGGTTGGAACTTTGTGTTTAATTAGTAAGCCATCATGACCTCTGAACCTTCATTTGTAACAGACAGTAACTAACAGTTATGGAGTACTTACTGTATATTTATAAGTGTTTTATGTGTATAGTTTCATTTAATGTAAATGATACTTGTTTTGCTTTCTTCAGAGAATTGCTGTTAAGATAAATGTTCTTCAAATGAGATAATGAATGTTTGTACAAACACTGTAGTTATAAATTGTTATTAATGACAATAATACCTAACTACTTTTTCTTTGCCATTGTTGTCTTTAAGGTTTAATGTAGTCTACAGCCTACATTTTTTGGTGCTGTAGTTTTTCCCAGTGCCTCATCTCATAGGATGACACTTGTCTGATAAGTCCAGATAAATCACATGATGTTACATGAGTTATAGATTTGACATTCAGTTTAGCTTTTTATTCTTTAATCACTGGCAATTCATATTGTTATTTGTCTCTTTAAAGTAGAAATCTATTTGTTTTCATATAAATTCTAGAAAAGCTTTGACTTTTTGATGTTACTGGACTCTCTTTACTCTTTCCTACTAATCCCTGTGAAATTGACAATTAAAGACAGATTTGTAGAATGCAAATTAAATTTAAATTGTCATGGGAATGTGTATATGTATGTGTTTATGTGCATATATGTGTATAAAATAACTCTTTGGCCTCTAAATTTTTAAAGGATTAATGATAGTCAAATTAATGAAAGAAGAAAGAACCTAAGCCTATTTCTCCATTTTAGAAAAAGTTTTATGTGATAGTTGCTTTATTATATTGTCAGTTTTCTCATGGTGATTCATTATTATATCTCAAATAGAGGAATATGTTCTGTATCCTTTATTTAAATGAGGAAAGTTCAGCTTTTCTTATCCTTTTAACTCAAATACAGAATAGCATAGGCTGTACATTAATATTTATTGCCAATTTTTTTTTTTTTTTTTTGGAGACGGAGTCTTGCTCTGTTGCCCAGGCTGGAGTGCAGTGGCGCATCTCGGTTCACTGCAAGCTCCGCCTCCCGGGTTCATGCCATTCTCCTGCCTCAGCCTCCCAAATAGCTGGGACTACAGGCGCCACCATGCCTGGCTAATTTTTTATATTTTTAGCAGAGACGGGGTTTCACGGTGTTAGCTAGGATGGTCTTGATCTCCTGACCTCATGATCCTCCCGCCTCGGCCTCCCAAAGTGCTGGGATTACAGGCGTGAGCCACCATGGCTGGCCGTATTGCCAAGATTTTGAGGATGACTTTAGAAAAAATGAAATTCTTGAATCTTACACAGCTTCAAACACTATTAACTCAGGTAAAGAGTTATTTGCCATTTTACAATCAGAAATTTTGGTAGACTGAAATGGTAGACTATGAGAGGTAAACTGTGTTGTGATCACCTCTTTTGTCATATATGTTGCTGCTACTTTTTTTCAGGAATTATAGCATTATTCTTAAATACAGGTCAACCTCACTGAAGAATTTAACATGTAGCTGTTGTGTACAATTTGAAGAGTAGAGCAGTGATTTCATTTGCATATTATAATATTTTATGTTTATGGATATCTTTAAAAATTTTCCTAATTAGCAGTGAAACATTTTGAAAGAAATGCTGGATTTGTTGGAAGCTCAGCTTGCATTTTAGCTATACCTTTAAAACTTTAAAAAATTCATTTCTGAATGACTTTACCAATCTAGAATTGAGAAAGACAGAATGAAGAAATAACATTAACCTTTTGCATTTCACCTAACCTTCCCTATCCCCACATGAAGCATAGTACCCCATAGGTGGAAACTGTTTTAATTTTTATTTTGTTTCCAACAACTTAAGCATATGTTAGTCTGGGCTTTCAGGAGTTATCTTGTAGAATAAGATTATTAAAGGACCCTACCATTTTCTAAGTAGATTTTATCCTAAATTTATTACTGCATTGGAAAAGTTGGCTTTTTAAAAAAATTTAACCAATGTCTTATGATACCATCCTCTCCTATTCCTCCCACCGAGTTACCAGTTTAATTTGAAAACTTTGACTTTCCTGCCTATCCAAGTATGCAAGATTTTGCATTGTTCTTACATAAATGAACAAATCTTTGAAGCACGAAAAGTTGAGTATTTGTTTTATGTGCTCTTCACCTAGGTGCTTGTAGTAATGTTGGCACTTACAGGAGAAATTAAGAGATGAGACAGAGAAGTGAAAAAGGGAGTCTTTAAAATAAGTGATTAAATTTTAGGCATTTATAGTATGCGGAGTGAGTACTTTTTGAAAATGACCAGTTAATAGGGGAAAATAACATTTCTACCTTTAAAAAGAATGTTCTTTGAAATGAGAAGTATTTTTAAAAGTTACTTAAATAAGAATAGTAGGTTATTTTAGTTACAATCTCACAAAAATGATGTTGTAGTATGTGACATGAAATATAGTAGTTTTGCCTAAGTACATGACATTGAATGTGGTCAAAAGTTTGCAATGTAATTTTTAATTTGAATTGTATTATACATTATTTCACATTTATTATTCAATTTAATTCTACCTTGTCCTGAAAAAGAGTTGAAGAGATACAGAAATGTGTTTGTGTAATGCAGAATGGGTAAAAAAGGCAAATGAGGTAGGAAAAGAAGTCAAAGTATTTGTATAGATATTAAATAACTTATTTTAATTTTGTAGCGCTTTATTTTGTTTTTGTGGGCAGTGAGGTATTAAAGTACCAAAAAGATCTCTATATGTAACCCTTCATATTTGGAGGTAATTTGGAGTGATAGTATTTTTGCAGCCTTTTATTTAAGGAGCCAGGAAAGCAGATTTCATACTTGCATTTTGGTCACAGAATAAAAGTGAAAGTTTTAAATAATAATAAGGATAGTTTGGGAAGATCAGGTATATAATGATAAGAATTGAGTTAGGATTTTGTACCATACATGATTTATGATAAAGCTTTTCTTACTATGATACTAAAGGCTTTGATTATAAGTTCAAGTAGTTTTCAGTGCAGAATCCATCATCGTGGAACCTTATATAATAATGATTGTTGAGCACATTTTGACAGAACTTAACGTCATGTTGTTGCTTATTTAGAAAAAAATGCTTAATACCAGTAATCTTTTTATTTTTTCTATCAAGTATAATTTGTTTCTGAGAGGATTAAAAATAACACAGTGAATTGAAGTGCTATTTCTTGGCAGTTTTTAATTTAAGAAAATCTGATAAAGTAGTTTAGAACTTTTCTTTCTTTTTATAGAGACAAGGTCTTGCTTTCTTGCCTAAGCTGGTCTTGAACTCCCGACCTTGAGTGATCCTCCTATGTTAGCCTCCCAAAGTGTTGGGATTACAAGCATGAGCCACTGTGCACAGCTAGATAGCTAGGAGAAATATGGATTAAGTTGGCTATTATAAGTTACAGTTTTCAAATATGATTTAAAATAAATATTGTTAGATTAACATTAAGGGCTAAAGTGAAATTACCAAAGCATGTATTAAAGAAAAATTTGAGGTGATATCACATGTTCTCACATGTGAAAGATATGTGAGAGCTAAAAAATTTGATCACATGAGAGTAGAGAGTAAAAAGGTTGATAACAGAGACTGGGAAAGGTGAGTGGTGGGGAGAATGAAGAGAAGTAGGTTAAAGGGTACAAACATGCAGTCAGAAGGAATAAATTTAATGTTATAATTCCCCTGGTTGTTCATGATATATACCATGTACCATTTCATATAATTCATGTAATATACCCTCTTATTTTATAGGCAAAGCAACAGTAGCCTAAGTCTTGCCAGGGGATAAAAATATTTCCGAATAAATAAAGTGATACATAAATCATATAACTTTCATTTTAGGCTATGGTCATGATCAAATACATTGATTTGTTATTTATAAAATTAAAATTACTGATTTAATAAATAGTGGTACCTGTCTTTTCGTCTATCTGTATTAGAACAGCATTAGTAATAGGAAGCAAGCAGGATAGTTGCTAAAAGCACATGCACTGTCAAAAATAAGAAGTGGGATCTCTTTTCAATGGGGGGAGACAGAAGAAGGCAGGAAAAGTACAGCAATCCAGGTTAGGTTATTGTGGTAAACCTTTCTCAGAAGCTTCTTAACACAGTTCTGAGGAAGGTAACATAATTATAATGTGCTCATAAAGTAATGAGGCAAAAAAAGTATTTTTCAAAGTAGTTACTGTGAGGAAGTTATACATTGGAAAATATAGTTGCTAAAAATATTTTGAAATTCTTTATGAAATTGGTTTCAGAACCTTTTAAAACTGTGCAAGATCATTTTTGTAGCCATAGATCAAGATTAAATTTTTTGAATTGTAAAAGTATAGAATATTTAGAGAAAGTGAAAAGTAACCCTGTTTTCACGTACTAATGAAACCATTGTTCTTTGCAAAGTTTTTTCATATGGATTCTTTAGATAATACTTATTTTAATTTTCTCAGGTGTAGATTTTTTGGTATTTATCCCTCTTGAGTTCTTTGAGCTTCATGTATCTGTAGTTTGGTATCTGTCAATTTTGGAGAATTAACCACCATTATTCACATATTTATTCTGTTTCTTTTCTCCGGATATTCTCATTATCCATAGTTAATACCTTTTGTAATTGTCCCACAGTTTTTAAATATTTTGTTACTTTTTAAAAAAACTCTTTTTGCCTTTCAGTTTGGGAAGTTTCTATCAACTCTATACCTTCAAGTTCACTGATGGTTTTCTCTGCTGTGTCTAGTCTGCTGTTGTATCCATCAAAGGCATTCTTCATTTCTGTTACTGATTTTTGTTATTTCCATTTCAGTTTGTCTTAGAGTTTCCATGTCTATGCCTACAGTGGCCATCAGTTTTTGAATGTCGTGTAGTTTTTTCCATTAAAGCCCTTAGCACATTAATCGTTGTTACTAAATTCTCGCAGTGATAATTCCAAAATCTCTGCCATATATGAGTCTGGTTTTGATGCCTGTGTTGTCTTTTCAGACTCTTGTTTTTTGCCTTCAGCATGCCTTGTAATTTTTTTGTTTGTTTGATAAGCTAGATGTGACATAAGGGGTAAAAAGAACTAAGGCCTATCTGGCTAGAGTTAGGCTGTGTTTACTGTTTGCTGTAGCTTTGGTGTCAGAGATTAAAATTTCCTCTCCTGTATCTGTCTTTGTCTCCTTTGTTGTCTTTGGGTTTCCCTAATAACTCCTTCATAAGTAGGATCCGAGGCTTGTAGTTATTTAAGCTATAAGCCCCTGTTATTACGCAGGAGCCCTGTTGATGTGTGTGTGTGTGTGTGTGTGTGTGTGTGTAAAAGTGTTCTATAATCTTATGATTAGCTCTTAATGAGCTTGTGTCTTTGGACTGTGACTTTCATGAGTGCTTTTTAGCTCCTGCAACTTCTGCCTCCCAATGCTTAAGTGAGAAAGTAGGAAGGCTGGGAGGGGGCTGGAGTTTCATATTTCTCTTCCCACAAGTTGGTTAGGTGGTGGATAACAAACTGTGGAATGTGAAACTTCGGATGAGGGGAGGCTAATGTAGCTTCTTTTGAGGGCAGGTCTTTGTTATTGGGAACAGAGATCTCTGAGCAATTTCAGAATGGTTATTTTTTTCTCTCCTATTGGAAGCTAGAGGGAATTTTTCTTTGATCTTCACTTGTAAATCTCTGATGGGGCACCTGGAGATAAAACTCAGGAAAGTTTCCCCTCACACTCTTTCTCCCCCAGCCAGACTGCCCATCCCTGAGTTTTTAATTCTCAAACTAGTCCACATTGAACCTCCAGCAACTTATATGACAGTGTAAATGTTCCCATGGATACTGGCTCCAGCTGTGTGTTTCTCTTGCTGGGGTTTGTGATACCCGTAGCTGTGATTTTCTGTATTCACATCTCTTTCCAGTTTTGGGAGCAGCAGTTTGTCCTGAACCTCAGTTCTCTATTGGGTCTAAGAAGAGTTAACTGATTTTCGGCCAGACATGGTGGCTCACGCCAGTAATCCCAGCACTTTGGGAGGTTGAGGCTGGCGGATCACAAGGTCAGGAGATCAAGACCATCCTGGCTAACACGGTGAAACCCTCTCTCTACTAAAAATACAAAAAAATTAGCCGAGCATGGTGGTGGGCACCTGTAGTCCCAGCTATTTGGGAGGCAGAGCCAGGAGAATGGCATGAACCTGGGAGGCGGAGCTTGCAGTGAGCTGAGATCCTGCCACTGCACTCCATCCTGGGCGACAAAGCCAGACTCCATCTCAAAAAATAAAAAATAGAAGAGTTACTGATTTTCAGTTTGTTCAGCTTTCTGGTTGTGAGGATGCGAGTGATGACTTCCAAGCTCTGTCCGCGTCAGACCAGAAATCCTTAATGATATTTAAAAAATTGTCAGATATTTTATTTTCTGTACCTTTTTGACTGTTTCGTTCTTCATCTGGAATTTAGCTGTGTAGGGATGCAGGGAATAGGATATGTGTCTAGACCATCTGATTATGCTACTTTGTCTAATAGTTCTAGCGTTAGGATTATACTGTTTTAAATTTTTATAGCATTAAATTCTTTAGTATCTGGTAGAGCTAATCTTGCTTTACTTGCCTATTTCTTGTTGCATATGAAGCTCAGAATTGTTTTGTCAAGTCATTGAAAAAAGGAAGTAGGATTATAAATAGAACTGCTTAAAATTAGTAGTATAATTAGAATGATAGTGTTATGATGTTTGGACTTCTCCTCTGGAAATTTATTTCTCTTTGTTGACTCAGATCTTTTTTTATGTTTTGGAGGTTTTGTAGTTTTCTTTTTCTCCTTTTTTTTTTTTTTTTTTTTTTTTGAGACAGAGGCTAGCTCTGTTACCCAGGCTAGAGTGCAGTGGCACAATCTCAGCTCACTGCAACCACTGTCTCCAGGGTGTAAGCGATTCTCATGTCTCAGCCTCTTGAGTAGCTGGGATTTCAGGTGTGCACCACCACTCCCAGCTTATTTTTTATATGTTAGTAGAAATGGGATTTTGCCATGTTGACCAGGCTAGTCTTAAACTCCTGGCCTCAAGTGATCTGCCCGCCTTGGCCTCCCAAAGTGCTGGAATTACAGGTGTGAGCCACCACACACGGCCTCATAATTTTCTTTGTCTCATTTACAGAAGTTTCTTGTGAGGTATATTTTCTGCATTTTTAAAGTCCTTTTATTTTGAAATAATTTTTGATTCACATGAAAGTTGTACAGATAGTACAGAGTTCCTGTGTATCCTTCACCCAGTTTTCCCTATCATGACAGCTTATGAAACCATAATACAGTTATCAAACACAGGAAATTGATGGTGGTATGATACTAGTAATTAAACTACAGACCTTATTTAGATTTTACCAGTTTTTACCTGTACTCTTTTTTGTCGTATGTATAGTTTTGCTGTTATTATTGCAATGGCCTTCTACTATATTTCTCTCTCTCTGTCTCTCTCTTTGCCTCCTTCCCTGCCTTCTGAAGAGTAAGAATGGTGTTAATTTTCAGAAGCTGCTTTGCTAATAGATTTTAAATTCTGAGTTTTTAGTTGCTTTCATTGAATGTTTTTTACATTTTTAAATTGTTTTTAAAATTTTTCTCTTTTCAAAGGTATTGATCATTGAATTTTTAGGCATGTAACCTTCTCATTTGCTAAAAATGTTATTTTTGTTTCTTTCTATAGCATGTCTTATTGCATTGCATTGGCTAGGCTAGAGTTCCAAATTACACTTTTTGTGCTGAATTTTTACATAACAGTCTTTGAGTTTCCCTTTAAGAGAAAAATTAGCTACTGTGTACATTATTAGTTGATTTCTCTAATATCTGACATTAAAATTAATCATTGATAGCAATGAATGCTTTACCAAGTTTCAGGAGTTCTAATCATTTCAAATAAATCATGTCATTTAACCCTTACAACCTCCTAAGATGGGTGTCAATATTATCCCTGTTTACAGGTGAGTAAATTCGGTTAGGTTAAATAATATAAGCTCAAGGTCACATAGTTAGGTGAGAAGCTCAAACCTGAGTTTTAAGTTTCTTACTCATTTTGCATTTAACTATTCTTTTATATTCTCTTCTATAGCAATAGAAAAGATCAATTGTAAACTATTCAGATGAATTTCATTTTACAGCATACGTTTATTCCACGGAAGTGGCATTCTATGATGGAGTGAATTAGGGCATGGTGGCTCATGCCTATAATCCCAGCACTTTGGGAGGCCGAGGTGGGTGGATCACCTGAGGTCAGGAGCTTGAGACCAGCCTGGCCAACATGGTGAAACTCTGTCTTTACTAAAAAAAAAAAAAAAAAAAGCCGGACATGGTGGTGCATGCCTGTAGTCCCAGATACTCAGGAGGCTAAGGCAGGACAATTGCTTGAACCCAGGAGGTGGAGGTTGCAGTAAGTTAGGATTGTGCCACTGAACTCCAGCCTGGGCAACAGAGCAAGACTCTGTCTCAAAAAAAAAAAAAAAAAAAAAAAGAATGGAGTGAATTAATTTCATAAAGAAAATTCAGGTTAAACACTATTTGCAAACTGATATTCCAGAATTTAAATAGACTTTATCAAAATTGTATGTTTGTTTTTTTTGTTTTTTTTTTTGAGACGGAGTCTCGCTCTGTCACCCAGGCTGGAGTGCAGTGGCTGGATCTCAGCTCACTGCAAGCTCCCCCTTCCGGGTTCCCACCATTCTCCTGCCTCAGCCTCCCAAGTAGCTGGGACTACAGGCGCCCACCACCTCGCCCGGCTAGTTTTTTTTTTGTATTTTTTAGTAGAGACGGGGTTTCACCGTGTTAGCCAGGATGGTCTTGATCTCCTGACCTCATGATCCGCCTGTCTCGGCCTCCCAAAGTGCTAAGATTACAGGCCTGAGCCACCGCGCCCGGCCGTATGTTTGTATTTTAAAGGATCAAAATACTGAGCCTCCACCTTCCTCCCTCCTTCCTTCCAGAGGTATTAATTAAGTATAGCCCCTATTGAAAATCTAAATATGTCAAAATTTACTTAGGTGGATATGGAATTAAGTGTGGGAATATAAGGTAATTAATATTTTATATTTAAATATGAAGGACCATGTATAGTTAGCTTTTTGAAGAACATCAAATACTAACTTTTCTATCATATAAGTTGTATGCATTCTTTCTTATTTGTGATAACTTTACGATGATGTCAAAGTTTCACTGCGACTTAAGGGTGAGTAAATTATAAAACAGTAGAATCTTTTACTTGAAAGAGGCCTTGATTTTACTCAGCTTCCTCCCCATTGTGGGAATGCCTTCCTCTCCTTCATTTTTTCAGCATCTTATTTGGGAGAAAAGGTTTAATTTTTAATTCCTAGCTGCAGTCTTTAACAGTTTTCTTAAAATATGTATTCTTATCAGATTGCCTTTCCTTCTATCTTTTATACATACATAATCCCTTTCAAATCTGAGCCAATCTATCTTTTTTTTTTTTTCTGGTAGCTATATTGATTTCTTGAGGTACCTTTATCTTCTGCATTGGCATCCATTGGTACCTTTTGTTCCACCTGTCCTACTCTTATTTCAGTGATTTAGATGAGGTAAAATCTGTAAAAATCACACTTGTGCTTGTAGATCTTAATTATATAATAAAACTTTAAAATGCATTATATTTTTGTCATTGACCTTTATTACATGTGTACTCAGACAATAATCATTGTCTGATATTTAACTAGAGCATGTGTTTAGCATGCATACCTAGCACTGATCTGTTACTGTAACATTCATATTCTGAAATTCTCTGGAAGGAAACAGTAAAGTTATATTGAACATGGTTTTCTATTTGTGTTTGGAGATGGACTGTATTTAGAGACATCTTCTTTTCCACCAGAAGTTCTGTTTTAAATTAATGAGAAATTGGGTGAACTTATTTTCTTGCTCAGGTACACAGCTTGAAGTTTTGGAAGTAAAGTATACAGAGTCTTTTCTATACAGGAATGGTGGAATTTTCTAGACTCGATTAAAGTACTGTTGCCTAATTTTTTAATGAGAACCTTCTTTCCCAATACTTAAAATGTCAGTACTTGCAATTAAGTTGCTGTGAATAATTCCTCCTGCACATTTTTTCTTCAGCTTTTTCATTTTTCCAAGTTGAGTTTTGAATTTTTGCTCTCTTTTGACAGCTTTATTTATTTATTTATTTTTTGACTAGGACTCGCTACATAGCTTTCGTGATAACTCAGTTATGGAAAACAGTGGGATGGATGTTCAGATGTTATAACTTCTCTTTTTTGGCAGGGATGGGGTGGATGAGTAAAAAGAAAAAAGGAATAAGTCAGTGAATGTTGGCAGGTATTCAGATATTTCTTCTGTTGTGTCATTCACCTTGGCACAGTTAAGTAACTGCTTATGATAAAGTTTTTCACACAGTCTCAGAAAATAAGGAGTTACAAATAATAATGTGGGTAACTGATTAGTATCCAACTAGCAGTGGTGTTGGATGGATTAATCGATTCTTAGAGAGTGTAGGACATGTCAGAACAGTGTAAATTCAAACTGCTATTACGACAAAGTAAAAGTTACTCTGAAAAATAAGTAATTCAACTGGTAGAAGAAACTTTAAGGGATAGACTAGATTTGGTTTTCTATATGGTCTTTCATTCTGAATACTAATTAGTACTTGAACATATGTGAAGCTCAAGTGTTGTTGTTTTAGAAATACAGTTGTGAAGTGGTTATGCAAATAAATTAAGTTTAAATTTCTTGCCATGTAAAATGTGTAGAAGGACTTATTGAGGTTTACTTGGACTTTTATTGTATTTAAGGACAGGAGTTAAATGTAAGTCCTGAAGAAAAAGAAGTGTTTCATACCACACTTATTTCAGAGTAAAGCTTAGTTGTAGCTGTGTACAATAATCAATTGTAAAAAGGTATTTCCATTCCTTCGTTGTCCTTTTGGCTTATTTCTGTTGTCTTATTCAATTTGCTTTGGATTTGTTTTTGCAGTGGGAAAATTAATTTGAGCTGCAGTGTGTCAGGATTACTTAGCAAAAAATTACTGTTTGTTGCCGCACAAAAAAAGTAGATACTACTTAACCTTTTTTACTCCATGTCATGGATATACTTACGTTTTCACCTTGTAGAATACTGAATCAAGTTTACACTCTTAGGGTCTTAGAGTAGTGGTTTTCGCTCTTGGCTACATGTTGGAATCATGTTGGAAGATTTTAAAAATGCTGGTGCATGGGTCTCACCCTTGAAAGATTGATTGATTGCCTTGGGGTGTGGCCTGCGCCTCAGTTCCTATGTACACTAAGGTTAAGAGCCTCTCTTCTAGAGACTCATGCACAATAATACTTGTTAAAATTAACTCCTAAAAATTGTCATATAGTCATAAGATTAATATATCATGAATGTGTAAAATTATGTTCTTGAGTTTACCATGGTCTTCTTAAAATGAGCAGTGTTAATACTACTACACATATTTTGAGAGGTGTTTACCACATTTGGCCAAAAGACCAAAAAGCTCAGCAATTAACTGCCTAAAGTTGCAAAGCAGGTGAAGAAATAATGTTTTCTTAGTTAGCTTAATAATGTATATGTCAAGGGGATGGGTAAGATTCCAGTTAAACTGTTTACTGTTAGCAATATTTTTTTGTAAGCTGTTTTTGTAAATCCACAGTGTGCCTTCTAGCTTTTTTTCTCTTACTCTCAAAACTGAAATAGGCTTGGTACAGTGGCTCATGCCTGTAATGCCAGCATTTTGGGGGAGGCCAAGATGGGAGGACTGTGTGAGGTCAGGAGTTCAAAAGTTCAAGACCAGCCTGGACAACAAAGTGAGATCCCCCGTCTCTACAAAAAATAAAAAAATTAGCCAGGCATGGTGGTGTGTGCCTATAGACCCAGTTACTCAGGAGGCTGAGGTGAGAAGATAATTTGAGTCCAGGAGGTAGAGTCTGCAGTGAGCTATGGTCTTACCACTATACTCCAGCCTGGGCAAGAGAGCAAGTCCCTAATGAAAAAGAAAAACAGAAACCTGAAACAGATGATCGAAGTTGCATGTACAAATGTTATTAAAATAGATTCATCATTTGAATATTTAGTTACTATTTACTAAAGCTGCATGTTTAAGGGTTTCTTTAGGTGACTTCACATATACTGTTGTATTCATTAGGCTACGGTAGGAAGTCCAGTTAGATTTAAACTGATACTTGTTCTACTCAGAATAATTTATGTCACCTGAAGAGAGGCTGATGGCTGTCTTCTTATTTCAGCATATTTGGATATGGGAAAATTAATTAAACTGAAATTCACATATGACTTTCAAAATGACTATTGAAAACACACTGGTGACTGGGCACAGTGGCTCACGTCTATAATCCTAGCTAGCCCTTTGGGAGGCTGAGACAGTAGAATTGCTTTGGCAAGGAGTTCAAGACCAACCTGGGCAACATAGCAAGACCCCATCTCTACAAAATATACAAAAATTTACCATGTGAGGTGGCATGTGCTTGTGGTCCCAGCTACTTGAGTGGCTGAGGTAGGAGGATTGCTTGAACCTGGGAGATGCAGTCAGGCGAGATGGTGGCACTGTACTCCAGTATGGGTGACAGAACAAGACCCTGTCTCAAAAAAAGAAAACACATTGGGAAGTAGAAAAGCTGCTCACGAGCCATGTAAATGACATGTAGCCCAAACATCTGTAATCTGCTGTAGAACTGGAACAAAATGATATTAAGGATAATTTTAGAAGCATCTTCCTGAATAGTTACTGATCCAGGCCAATTCTTGGCAAAATTATGTCATTGGTTTGTATTTGGTCCTTGCCTGTTTTCTGGAGACCCTCCTACTCTGTCCCTAGTGCTGTGACACTTTCCTTTTCATTCTTTTCTAAAGTATCTGGATTTGTCTTCCTATAAATTATATAATATTCCTTCATTTTTTCATCTCCTTTGACCAAAATCTTTTCTTAGCCATGGAGTTTTTGTTCTTGGGGAGGGGCTGGCAGGTTGAGAGACAAAGCAATTATACCATTTTCTCCCTGATTATTTACTTAACCATAAACCTGTGTACCTACCACTTGGCTTTATTAAATATTAATATACTTCTACATTTATAAAAAAAATTACAGCCAGGTGCGGTGGTTCACACCTGTAATCCCAGCACTTTGGGAAGCTGAGGCGGGTGGATCAGTTGAGGTCAGGAGTTGAAGACCAGCCTGGCCAACATGGTGAAACCCCGTCTCTACTATAAATACAAAAAAGTTAGCCGGGCATTGTGGTGTGTGCCTGTAATCCCAGCTACTCAGGAGGCTAAGGCAGGAGAGTGGCTTGAACCCGGGAGGCGGAGGTTGCAGTGAGCCAAGATTGCACCACTGCACTCCAGCCTGGGCAACAGAGCAAGACTCCATCTCAAAAAAACAAAAACAAAAAAACTACAGCTATATCAAAGCCCCTGGTACCTGCTACTGAGCTTGTTTTCCTCCCTTCTGCTCACTGGTAACTGCCGGGTGGAGTTTATCTTTTTCAAAAACATTTTCAGAAACCAAGTTAATCTTTTAAGTAATAAATCAAAATGAGTGAAATTTAGGAGAGAAACGTTTATGGGCAGAAGCTTAATACTATACTTAGAGGTTATAAATAGTTGATAAAACCAGTCCTGCATCTGGATTGTTTTCTTCCTTCTCTGTTTGACTATTCAGTGCTAATTGTTTAAAGACTTTCCTAATAAAAAATTGAAAATGCTTGCAAACGTAGGCTATAAGGAGACACAAAGGATTAATTCTACTTTGTTAAAATCTACTAATATGTGTTGAAATGTGATTATGGCTTGTCGACAAGGATCCATTGGATGAACAGAATTCAGTGTTTATAGAACTAGATTGTTGGCAGGTACACTTAACTACTGCCAGCATCACTCAAACCAGCCAACTCTTTCATCTTTAGTAAATACTTTGTCAAATAAGAGATCAGTCTCTTTAAATTTTAGATAATGAATAGAATTCGTTTAGACGTTAGTTTACAGTGCAGTTAAAATAGGCTATCTTAGATTATCTTTGTTCTTCTATTTGGTTTAGATTAAAAGTGCTAAAGGAATGCTGAAGAGGGTGGAACAAGAGCATAAACATTTTTGAGAGGGTAGAACAGAGAGCATAAACATTTTTGGAGTTCTAAATCTAAGTAAAATTATTTCAGAAATGAAAATATTTTGTATTATTTCTGAGGAAAATCAACTTTTTTGGGGGTACTTTTTCTACAGCACTGTTTAGCTGTTTTTGGCAAATGAAAAAGGATCCAGGTAATGGGGTAGAGACAGAGATTTCCTATTTGAAGTTGAGGCAATGAATAACTCCTTGCCCCACTCCAGTCTCCTTAAGAAATAAGCTTTTCTTCATTGATAAGATAAAGTTAGTTTTATACTGTTTATTTAAAACACCACCACCACCACCATCTCAACTCTTCCCCCAAATTAGCTTTGCGTCTGAACTCTACTTTAGTCAATGATTCCTTTATATTTTTATATCTCTTAGGCTTGAAAACTAGGAGTCATCCTTGATTTTTTTTTTCCCGCTTATCTACAATCATCAAATTTTCTGGAGCTGACTCCTTAGGACTTGCTTTAAGTTTTACGTTTTATAACAAACATGATAATGTTAGTGGTTTCTTTCAGCTTTAAAATATTATGACCTTTAAGATCTAAAATTAAATGTTGAAATGTAAAATTTAAAGGCTTATTGAAAGAATGTTAATAACTTGTTTAAAAAGTCTTGGTTTTAGATTAGATTCTCCTAACTAAAAGGATCCTAAAAATTAAGGGTAAGATATTTAGAACTTTGTACTAAGTGTAAAGTCTTAGTATTACACATAAATCATTGGGTATTTATTAATATTATTTAAATGTCTGATACTGAGCTTTGCATCTTATGGAGAAAAATCTTTGAATTCCAGTTGACGCAAGAAGAAATTTATTGTTATATCTTAACCAGCATGTAGGCAACTGGGACCCTTCAGATACTAACACTAAGAGAACTTAATCCCAAAATAAATAAAAATTTTGAATTAACATTCTTTTTAGTCCGGGTGCAGTGCCCCATGCCTTTAATCCCAGCACTTTGGAGATTGAGGCTGAGGCTGGTGGATCATTTGAGCCTAGAAATTTGAGACCAGCCTGGGCAACATGGCAAAACCTTGTCTCTATAAAAAGTAAAAAAATTAGCCAGGTGTGGTGGCAGACACCTGTGGTTCCAGCTACTCGTGAAGCTGAAGTGGAAGGATCTGAGCCCTGGGAGGTTGAGAGTACAGTAAGCAGTGATTACACCACTGCACTTCATCCTGGGCAGAACTAGACCCTATCTCGGGGAAAAAAAAAAAAAAAAAATTCTGGCCAGTCAGGGTAGCTCACACTTATAATCCCAGCACTTTGGGAGGCCAAGGCAGGTGGATTACCTGAGGTCAGGAGTTTGAGACCAGCCTGGCCAACATGGTGAAACCCCGTCTCTACTAAAAATACAAAAATTAGTTGGACGTGGTGGCGGGTGCCTGTAATCTCAGCTACTTGGGAGGCTGAGGCAGAAGAATCGCTTGAACCCGGTCAGTGGAGGTTTGCAGTGAGCCAGGACTGCGCCATTGCACTCCCTGGGTAACGAGCGAAACTCCATCTCAAAAAAAAAAAAAAAAAAAAATTCTTTTAAAAGTCACCTTGAGACATTTAATGTTATTTATTTCCTTTGTGGCGGCTGGGGGTGATAAATTGCAAAAAGAGATAATAATATATAGGTTGATCTTATTCTAATACCATAAAATAAAGAAAAAAATTATTCGATAGTGGAAGATGTCTAGGAGAATTAATAGGAAGCATAAACAGAGTTTTGAAGACAGGGAACTTTTGAGGGTATAACTTTTGAGGCAGAGTGGGTGATAAATTTGAGTAGATAACTTAGAAAATGTTAAATGCCAGAATGACATACATGTTTTTTGGTCTAGTGCTTTTAAAAAATTGACATATTTCTCTTTTCTTTTTTTTTTTGAGACAGTCTCACTCTGTTGTCCAGACTGGAGTGCAGTGGCATGATCTTGACTTACTGCAGCCTCCCCCTCCTGGGTTTTAGGAGTTCTCATGCCTCAGCCTCCCAAGTAGCTGGAATTACAGGTGTGCACCACCAAGCCCGGCTCATTTTTGTCTCTTTAGTAGAGACGGGGTTTCACCATGTTGGCCAGGCTGGTCTTGAACTCCTGACCTCAAGTGATCCACCACCGTGGCCTTCCATAGTGCTTGAATTACAGGCGTGAGCCACTGTGCCCTGCCAAAATTGACGTGCTTTTCTAAATGGTGTCTTGCTATTTAGGAAATTTTATTTTTAATGGTAAAAGCATGTTTGCTTGAAGAAAATGCTGTGGTGAGCCTTTTTCTCTACTAAACTATTCCAGTTCCTAAATCTGCATAGAACCATGAAAAATAATATTTTTAACTTCCTAGACGTTTTGCTTATGTTCATTAACTCAAATTGTCATGAAGCAACTCCTGTGTATACTAGATACTTTGCTGTTTTTACCCTACTTCCATTGTACGTTTAGCTTCAAACGTAAGATTCATTCCTTTGGCCTATTTCTAATTTGCAAGTTGCTATATTCTACTTTCTGTGAAACTAGTGTGTATTATCTCTTATATCCCTCTAAATTTTCTTGAGGGTTAATAGTATGTTTCCCTTTGATCACCACCAGCAAGTACTGGGGGTCAGACTGACTCTGAAAGGAGCAGGTATTTGAAGTTCTCTGGAAGGAACATGGGATTTTATTAAGGATTTTAAGAATGGATAGGAATTTGATGAGGAAAATTCACGGCAGACAGGATGGCATGATGAAAGGTGTGAAAACAGAGTGCTCAACATAAGAGATGTAATATGGTAGAAATATAGAATATTGTTATGATATAGTAGGGAATATTATTGGGAAGATGGAGAAAAGATCATCAAATGAGTTTCTGGTCATTTAGTAATGTCTGTCATTTATTGAATGCTTACTGCATATCCAGCTCTGTTAGGCTCTTTACAAAAACATCTAATATTGACAACAGTTTTGTGTGGCAGATATTATTCTCTGAAGAAATTGGGATTTAGAGAGACTAAATAGGTTATAAGACTCATGGAGCTAGTAAATTAGATTTGATTCCACATCTCTTTTAAAATATGCTGCCATCATAAGCCTCTTTAATTAATTGCTTTGTAGTGACCTCTAGATTCTATGTAAGAAGCAACAATCTTGAATTAATTGCTTTGTAGTGACCTCTAGATTCTATGTAAGAAGCAACAATCTTGAACTTGTACTTACAGACTAGGCGATTACCTTAACAGGGAAGAACCATGATTATGAATATGCCAGGCATCAGAAGAACTTCTATGAATATGCCAGGCATCGGAAGAACTTCAAATATAAATCTGGTACTACAGGAATGTGAACTGATGGCCTGAAAAAGACTGCATTTATTTTGGATAACAAAATAATTTCTTGGCCGGGTGCAGTGGCTCATACCTGTAATCTCAGCACTTTGGAAGGGTGAGGCAGGTGGATGGATTGAGCCCAGGAGTTTGAGACCACCCTGGACAGGATGGCGAAACCTGGTCTCTACAAAAAAATAAATAATTAAATAAAATAAAATAACTTATTGGTATCCAAGGCTCTTTAAAACACAATTAAAGTCTCTGGAACAAATGCTGAAAGCTGTGTGTCCAAAGAGGTCTTCGTCACTCTAAGTCTTAAATATTTGACAGTTTAGGTTTGGATAAAGTAAACATTGGGTTTTACTAATAATATGGTTGCCTATTTTGGCACCCTAAATTTAGAAGTTGGTTTTTATGTGTTAAAATTTTTTTTTAATCCAAAGGTAACATTGTTTATATCTTCAAAGAATACCAGACTGACGTATTTTTGTTATTATTGTTTAGTTTGGTAGGCTAATAATGTTTTCCATTGAACTGCAACAATTTTAGTAACTGGCAGCATGTAAATTAAAGAATTTTAGAGTTGAAAGGATCTTAGTGATTGTCCGGTGAAGTCTTCTTGCTGTTCAGATAAGGGAAATGAAGCGCTTTTGAATTAGATGAATGTGACTCCAGTTACTTATTCAATTAATGCTGTTAGAACTAGGATTAGAACTCTTTTTACCAAATGACACTACTTCCAGTGTTTATAAGAGGGTATATGTAGATCACCACCATAATAGGACATGATTCTGTTACTGGTTATGAGGCTGGCTTGCCTAAAGTAATGGTCTTAGCTGGGTAAGATATAGGTGGTCACATAGCAGAATCTTAGGATTCTTTT
The DNA here is from genome assembly GCF_049350105.2 of Macaca mulatta. Classification (NCBI taxonomy): domain Eukaryota; kingdom Metazoa; phylum Chordata; class Mammalia; order Primates; family Cercopithecidae; genus Macaca; species Macaca mulatta. Next base: position 153,708,468 of record NC_133406.1, on the reverse strand, counting down.
TACAAAATACATATACTGACCCCTCTTTGAAATCCACTTGGCTGAAGAGACTGTCAGATTAAGAGCATCTTTAATCAGTAAGCAAAGGCCCCCTGGCAAGAAAAATGTGTAAAATATTCTTGTGTTTTGGAAATAGGTGTCTAGAAAATATGTAGCTTAATAACCTAATTAATGCATATAGCATTACAGATGTGTACCATAAAGCTGTCCTTTCCACTGTTCACTAACAAAATACATTTGATTCAGTTACCATATATGTTCTGAAAAACTATTAGTAAAAAACTTAGACTTGTGAGACCTCTTATTTTTTCATATTATTTTTATGGATGTCCAAATTCTCCTTGTCAAGAATTGTGAAGGGTCTGAGATTTTATTGCAGGCTAATAAATTAGCCTACTACAGTTTCATGGATAACTGAAGGTAAAAAGATGTGAGTATCAGCATGTTTTGCACCAGTTTCCTGAGCTCCAGCTACCGTAGAGTGACATGAAGTGGGCTGGATGATATCTACACATGCATGGGATGCAGACAGGAACCTTAAGTTGAGAGAGCCCACATTTTTGATCCAGAGGGAGACATACTCTTTTTATCTTCCAAGGTTTTTGTTAAATGACCACCCTTGAAAAGATAGTCTGGAGCAAAGAGTATGTTTGCAACTTGCGGGACAGGCAGAAATGTGAAAGACCAATGGAGAATTGTCTCCTAATAGGCATTATATTATATTAGACCAATGAGGCCATTGTTTATTCTCAATGTAAATGAAATATGTTCAGAAATTCTTAGTGTGTCAGGAATGTGACCTCTGCGCACTTTGTTTTTAATTCCAGAAAAATATCTGTTGTTTGCATATTACTTGCCCTTGTTTAGTATAATAACATGAAAGTTAACTTGCTTTAGTTTTGATGAAGGGTGTTCTGGTTAATTGGATTTTATTTTTAAATACTTAAATTCCTTTATGCCAAATGGACATACCCTGTTCCTTTGTCCCATCTCCTTTTTCTTTTTTTTTTGTTTAAAGTCAAAACATTTATCCTCCATGTTGTTTTAATTTCAGCAAATACTTAACAGTGTGCCTATCATAGGTCAGATTCTGAATGCTAGCCAGGCGTATGGATAAGAAAGATTGTGTATTCAGTTATTCAGAGTTATTTCACTAAACGTGCCATTTGAGGGCAGCAGACACAAGGTAGGCTAAATGTTAGAAGGATGTTCCTGGGAGAGCAAATAGTATGTACAAAGGGTTTAGAGAAGATGAGATAGTCAGAAAAGCATATCCCAAGAAGAAGCAATGTGTATGAACATTCAGAAGAGAGAAAGAATGTAGGTTTTGAGTACTTCATGATACTGATATTAACCTATTTTTAAAATTGAACTTCCAAATTTAAACTGTTGAGGTTCTTGCAAAGTATACTCTATCAGGGAGTGAAGTTTGGATTTGATGGATCTCTCGTTGTGCTTACCATATATGAAGCTTTCCATGAAGACTTCTCAAATCTCTAGAAACAAAAAAAAAAAAAAAAAGAAAAAAAAAAGCTTCTCAAATCTTTTGGGAGTGCAGGGGGAGAAGCATCTCACTATATATCTTTTAGGGTTAGAATGCTACAGTATAAGAAGTATATTTTTTTGAGGAGACTGCATATGAGTTTGCTGGGGCTTTCATCATTAGTTGTTATTTGTATAGAGACTAGGTCTTGCTATGTTGCTGAAGCAGGACTGCAGTGGCTGTTCATGGGCATAATCATAGTGTACAGCAGCCTGGAATTTCTGGGCTCAAGCAAACTTCCCACTTCACCCCCAGCCTAGCTGGGACTACATGCCTGTACCACTGTGCCTGCCAAGTTTGCTGTTTAAAGCATAGCGTTCATTCATGTGTAGTTGTCAGTAATGAAATTTTCAAAGTAGAGATTTATTTAACCAGGCCTCTGTTTGCTTAATGACCAGAATTGTGGTTTGTTTTTCACCTGAAAAATTGATCACTTCCTCCGGTCACAATATGGTCTATATTCTTAAACTGTCCAGTGACATTAGAAATTAATGTGTCATTTATTTTTAATTAGAATAGTAAAGGTGTTGCTACATTCAAAAAATAGTCTAACAATTAGAAGTTTCCATTAGCTGTTGGTTCCCTCTAACTTACGGTTTTAGGCTCTGTTACTAAAATTTTTAGCACACAAAAATGTAGATTACATTAACATTTTAAGTGGCCCTTGTTTTTCTAAATGTACTTTGTTCAAGAGAGCTCTGCTATAATTAATTACATGGGTAATTTCATTATGAAAAATTTCTTAAAAAGGTTTATTTAGAGAGTCATAGCAAGGCTTAAATGAGAGTCTGCCTAAAGTACCTGTTATAAAATTTGGCCTACAGAAAGTTCTCAAAGTAATAGTACTTCTTTTACCATATTATTATTTTTTAAAGCTGATTAAGTTTCGGTTACATGTATTTGCATTTAGGTAGGAAACTTTCCTTAAGAAATTTATTTTATTTTATTTTATTTTATTTATTTATTTTGAGATAGAGTCTTGCTCTGTCGCTCAGGCCAGAGTGCAATGCCGTGATCTCAGCTCACTACAACCTCCGCCTCCTGGGTTCAAGTGATTCTCTCACCTCAGCCTCCCGAATAGGTGGGATTACAGGCGCATGCCACCACATCCGTCTAATTTTTGTATTTTTAGTAGAGACAGGGTTTCGCCATGTTGGCCAGGTTGGTCTCAAACTCCTGACCTCAAGTGATCCACCTGCCTTGGCCTCCCATAGTGCTGAGATTACAGGTGTGAGCCACTGTGCCCACCCAAGAGTTTTCACTTTAATTTTTTTTTTTCTTTTTTTGGCCATACATCTCTACAGAAATAGAGGCTGAAGCAGGAGAATCACTTGAGCCCAAGAGGCAGAGGTTGCAGTGAGCCGAGATAGAGTCACTGCACTCCATCCTGGACGACAGAGCGAGACTCCATCTCAGAAAAGAGAAAAAACGATTCTCTAAACTTACCCTGTCCAATACAGTAGCTACTAGCTGTATGTGGTTGTTAAAGTAAATTTAAAATTCTATTCTTTGGTTCTACTTACCACGTTTCAAGTGCTCAGATAGCCACATGTGGCTAGTGGTTCCTGTCGACGGTGCAGAACATTTTCATCTTTCCAGAAATTCACATTGGACACTGTTGTTCTAAGCTAATGTTTTCAGTTTTACCCCCAATCATTAGACTCCTTTTATCATAACATTTTAAATAGAACACCATATAAAAAGGTAGTGAGATGCAGTTGTGCTTTTCAGGAGATACAAAATCTACTTCATTTAACCTCCCCATGGCCTTCAGAACACAAGGCTTTTAGGACCCTAGTTGGCCATTTGTTCTTTGTTTTAAACAACTAATAAATGTAGAAGGAATTATAGAAAATCCGTAAATAGAAAAAGCACTATAGAAACATTTGATTAAGATAAGATGCTGAAACCATTTGGTGAAAGATTGTTGGCATAGGATTTGGAGAAATCTGACCAGTTTAACTTAATGATCAAACTTAACATCAACGTTATGGGACAGACTGGCATTATGTATTATTCCTTGATGTGGTGCACTGAGAAGAGTACAACTTCACCTTTGTGGTACTTAATGCCTTTTTTTTTTTTTTTTTTGCCAGAACTTATTGAAGAAATAATAAGACAATTCTAAATAGGAAATCTTCATGTCTTGGACCCTTCAAAAATGTTGGTAGTTGGTGTCGTGAAAGACTAGATAGACAGACAGACAAAGTTAAAGGAGAGACATGGAAATTAATGTGTTGTGTGATGGATCCTGCATTGGGTCTTGGACTCGGGGACAAAACAGATCTAAAGGACATTATTAGGGTGACTGGAGAAATTGTAGAATTGATATGAATGGTGTAATATGAATATTACATTTTCTGAGTGATAATTTATTGTGATTATATAGGAAAATACTCTTGTTCTTAATGGGGTACATGTTGACATATTTAGGAATGAAATGTCATGATGCTGCAAGTAACATTCAAATTGTTAACCAAAGAAAAATTGTGTCTGTGCAAGTATGTGTAAAGAGAGAAAGCAAATGTGGCAAAATGTTAACAATTGGTCAGAGACTGGATAATTTAGATGAAGAATGAAGAATGTACTTCATTGTATTTTTTTTACAGCCTTTTAGTAAGTTTGAAGTTTTCAACATAAAAAGTGGGTAAAAGAAATGACCTCTTTATTCTGTCTGCTTAGCAGATAGTTCCAGGAAAAGCCTCTCTCTCTTTCCTGCTACATGATTGCAATAGAATGGATCTGTCAAGTTTCTACAGTCCTTTCCAGAGAAATTGGTGTGGAGCTGAACCTCTGATAGAGTGTTCAGTTGGATTAACCAAGTAGTAGGAAAGCAGGCATTTAAGGCAAGGAAATACATAAGTAAAACATCTTAGTAGTTTGCATGTTTCAACATTTGTTTCAGCCAGAATTTATTAGCAGTACGTGCTTCAGATTTATTCTTTCCTTTTATGGCAAATTGTGAATGCATATGAAAAACATTTACGTATCAGTTCTCTAGCAGCACTCTGCCTCATTCCCCTCATACATAGTCTCAGTGTCTTAAAGCTAGGCAACTACAGGTAGACTCAATTGGAGACTGCCTGTTTCTGCATTCTTAACATTCTGGTGACCCCCTGGATTCAGATATTTGTTATAAAAACAGGCATATCTCAGAGATATTATGGGTTCAATTTCAGAGCACTGAAATAAGACATATAGTGCAATAAAGCAAGTGACACGAATATTTTGACTTCTCAGTGCATATAAAAGTTATGTTTACACTATGCTATAGTCTAGTAAGTGTGCAGTAACATTATGTCTAAAGAAACAATGTACATATCTAAATTAAAATATACTTTATTGCTAAAAAAAAAATGCTAACAATCATCTGAGCCTTTAGTGAACTGTAAATTTTTTGTTGATAGGAGGACCTTGTGTTGATTTAAATGGCTGCTGACTAATCAGAGTGGTGGCTGGAGGTGGGGGTGACTGTGGCAATTTGTTAAAATAAGACAACAATGAGGTTTAGATTTCTCTGTAGCACGGAGTGCTGTTTGATAGCATTTTACCCACAGTAGAAATTCCTTCAAAATTAGAGTCAGTCTCAAACCCTGATGCTGCTTTATCAACTATGTTTATGGGATATTCTATGCCCTTTGTTGTCATTTCAACAGTGTTCACAGCATCTTCACCAGGCATAGATTTCATCTCAAGAACCCACTTTCTTTGCTCGTCCCTAAGAAGCAATTCCTCATTTGTTCAAGTTTTGTAATGAAATTGTAGGAATTCAGTCACATTTTTAGTCTCCGCTTCTAACTCTAGTTCTGTTGCTAATCCCACCACGTGTAGTGACTTTCTCTACCGGAGTCTTGAACCCCACAAAGTCACTCATGAGAGTCAGAATTCTTCCAAACTTAATATTGATATTTTGAAATCCTTCCATGAATCATGAGTGTTCTGAATGGCATCTAGAATGATGAATCCTTTCCAGAAGGTTTTCAATTTACTTTGCTGAGATCCATCAGAGGAATCACTGTCCGTGGCAGCTATAGCCTTACAAAAATGTTTTTCTTAAATAATAAATACTTTTTTTTTGAGACAGAGTCTTGCTCTGTTGCCCAGGCTGGAGTGCAGTGGTGTGATCTCGGCTCACTGCAACCTTTGCCTCCCGGGCTCAAGTGATTCTCCGGCCTCAGCCTCCTGAGTAGCTGGGATTACAGGCGCATACCACCATGTCCGGCAAATTTTTATATTTTTAGTACAGATGAGATTTCACCATGTTGGCCAGGCTGGTCTTGAACTCCTGGTGTCAAGTGATCTGCCCGCCCTGGCCCCTCCCAAACTGCTGGGATAACAGGCATGAGCCAGCATGCCCAGCCAAATAATAAAACTTGAAAATCAGAATTACTCCCTGATCCATGGGTTGCAGAATAAATGTTGTGTTAGCAGGCATGAAAACAACTTTAATCTCCTTGTATTCTCCATCAGAATTCTTGGGTAACTAGGTGCATTGTCAATGAGCAGTAACATTTTGAGAGGAATCTTTTTTTCTGAGCAATAGGTCTCAACAGTGGGCTTAAAATATTCAGTAAACCAGGTTGTAAACTGAAGTGCTGTCAGCTAGTCTTTGTTGTTCCATTTATAGATCACAGGCAGAGTTGATTTAGTATAATTCTTAAGGGCCCTAGGAATTTTCATGTGGTAAATGAGCATTGACTTCAACTTAGTCACCAGCTGTCTTTAGTTCCTAATAAGAGCTTGTTCTTTGAAGGCAGATATTGACTTCCCTATAGCTATGAAAGTCCTAGTTGCCGTCTTCTTACAGTACAATGCTGTTTCATCTACATGGAAAATATATAGTATGTTGTAGCCACCTTCATCAGGTATCCTAGCTAGATTGGGATAACTTCCTACAGCTTCTGCATCTGCACTTGTTGCTTCACCTTGCTTCACCTGCACTTGTTGCTTCACAATGCTGTTTCATTTACATGGAAAATGTATAGTTTGTTGTAGCCACCTTCATCAGGTATCCTAGCTAGATTGGGATAACTTCCTACAGCTTCTGCATCTGCACTTGTTGCCTCACCTTCATAAAATATGAAGCAACATTTTATGTTATATTTTATATATATAATGTTTTATATATATATATATATATATATATATATATATATATATATATATATAGCATGTCATATATTATGAAGATGGTGTCATTCTTTAAACCTGTACTGGCTTCATACTTTACTTCTGCAGCTTCCTTACCTCTCTCAGCCTTCATGGAATTGAAGAGAGTTAAGCATTTGCTCTGGATTAGGCTTTGACTTAAGGGAATGTGGCCAGTTTGATCTTCTATCCAGGTCACTTAAACTTTCTTCATTTCAGCAATAAGGCAGTTTCGTTTTCTTATCATGGTGTATTCACTGGAGTGGCACTTTTAATTTCCTTCAAGAGCTTTTCCTTTGCATTCTTAACTTGACTCTTTGGCACAAGAGGCCTAGCTTTCAGCTTGTCTTGGCTTTCAGCATGCCTTTGATTTAAAGTGAGTGATGAGGGCAAGGTGGCTCACACCTGTAATCGCAGCACTTTGGGAGGCCAAGGCGGGCAGCGGATAACTTGAGGTCAGGAGTTTGTGACCAGCCTGACCAACATGGTGAAACCCTGTCTCTACTAAAAATACAAAAATTAGCTGGACATGGTGGTGGGTGCCTGTAATCCAGCTACTTGGGTGGCTGAGGCAAGAGAATCGCTTGAACCTGGGAGATGGAGGTTGCAGTGAGCCGAGGTTGTACCACTGCACTCCAGCTGGGTGACAGAGTGAGACTCCTGTCTCAAAAAATAAAAAAATTAAAAAATAAAATGAATGACGTGGGACTCTTCCTTTCACTTGAGCAGTTAGAGGCCATTGTAAGGGTTGTTATTAGGCCTAATTTCAATATTGTTGTATCCCCAGGAATAGGGAAGCCTGAGGAGAGGGGGAAAAATGGGGAATGGCTGGTCTGTGGAGCAGTCAGAAAACACACAACTTGTATTAAGTTCACTGTTTTATGTGGGTATGGTTTGTGACACCCCAAAACAATTGCAATAGCAATAACAAACATCACTGAGTCACCATAACATATAATAATACTGAAAAAGTTTGAAATATCTTGAGAATTACCAAAATGTAACATAGAAAATACAAAGTGAGCATGTACTCTTGGAAAAATGGTGCTGATGAACTTGCTCAGTGCAGGGTTTCCACAAACCTTCAATTTTTTTTTTTTTTTTTTTTTTTTTTAAAGGCCGGGCTTGGTTGCTCACGCCTCTAATCCCAGCACTTTGGGAGGCTGAAGAGGGCAGATCACGAGGTCAGGAGTTTGAGACCAGCCTGGCCAACATGGTGAAACCCCGTCTCTACTAAAAATACAAAAATTATCTGGGCGTGGTGGCACGCGCCTGTAGTCCCAGCTCCTTGGGTGGCTGAGGCAGGAGAATCACTTGAACCCGGGAGGCAGAGGTTGCAGTGAGCTGAGATTGTGCCACTGCACTCCAGCCTGGGTGACAGAGCAAGACTCTTGTCTCCAAAAAAAAAAAAACAAAGGGCAGTGTCTGTGAAGTGTGTTGACCTGAAGTACAATAAAATCTATGCCTGTAATATTTGGTTTCGGTTCTTGAATTAAGATTTTATGATTAAAAAGACATTGATTTGAGAGTAACTTGTCCATGCTCAATATGAACACATTGTAATAGGCTTTCCAAATTGTTCAATTATACATTGTTCAACTAGTTATAAATATCCCATATAGGATCAGTAACCAGTGTGAATTTTAACTACTAATGGTAGTTTTTAAACTACTAATTGTAGTAATTTTAACTACTAATTTTGAACTACTAATTCCTTTCCTCTGGGAAATTGTTGATAATGATTCGTTGGTTAGAAGTGGCTAAGTCAAATCCCCAGTCTGTTTTGTTCCACTTTCTTCTCATGTATGTTACAGGGCATTTTCAGGTTTCTTCTGAATCTCAATAGGGAAAAATGGGATCAGTATAAAATATATATTCAATGAGAAAAGAGTCAAGTTTTTTAGCATTAGGACAAAATATACATCAGAATAGAAAGGCCAGATGATAGGAACATTAGAGTACATATGCTATCTCAAGAGTCTGAAATCCACTTGAGCTCAGGAGTTCGACACCAACCTATGCAACATAGTGAGACATCATCTCTACAAAAAATAAAAATATTAGCCAGGTGTGTTGGCTCATGCCTGTAGTCCCAGCTACTCAAGGGGCTGACGTGGGAGAATCACTTGAACTGGGGAGGTCGAGGCCACAGTGAGCCATGATCATGAGGTGAAATTTTTTATTTATCTAGAGTGAAATGTACAGATCTTAAGTGTACAGCTTGATAAATTTGAGCTATGAATTTTGTTCTGCATTTCTATGTCTAAAGACAAAAATAATTTCTTAGAGGAGATGAAACTTTTCTTAGTGCTTATTTCTGAAATAAAATTTTTGAATGAGACCTCAATATAGGGAACATTGAGTGATGTCATGTAGGGATCCCCAACCCTGGGGCCACTGACTGAGCCTCACGGCAGGAGGTGAGGTATAGGCCAGCATTAGTGCCTGGCAGCGACATTAGATTCGCATGGGAATGTGAACTACGCTGTAAACTGCCCTTGTGAGGAGGGATCTAGGAGGCCCTCCTTAAGAAAACCTAATCCCAGGTGGAACAGTTTTTATCCCGAAACCATTCCCACCCACCCCCTGTGGAAACATTGTCTTCCACAAAACCCGTCCCTGGTGCCAGAACGGTTGGGGATGGCTTTTACAGTATACCAAGTGAAATCTCAGGTCATGACGCTGAGGTGCAATTTTTAATGGGGGTGAAGGATGGGGAACTAAATAAATAATCTTCATCCAAAAATAAACCTATAGTATATAAAGAAATTGGACACTTTTTGGCTTCTTTTGGTTTCCTCGTGATTGAAATAAAACAATAGCAAAAAAATGGCCAGCACAGTGCCTTACGCCTGTAGTCCCAGCCCTTTGGGAGACCAAGGTGGGCAGATTGCCTGAGTCCAGGAGTTTGGGACCAGCCTAGGCAACATAGCAAAACCCCCTCTCTACCAAAAATACAAAAAAGTATATGCGCATGGGTGGTGCACACCTGTGGTCCCAGCAACTCGGGAAGCTGAGGTGGGAGGCTCACTGGAGTCCTGGAGGGGCGGAGGTTGAACTGAGCTGTGATCCTGCCACTGTACTCCAGCTTGGGTTGCAGAGTGAAACCTCATTTAAAAAAAAAATAAAATAAAAAAGGAGAAATGGTTGATCTGCATATTCTGTAAATAAAATAGCTAAATAGCTGTCTCTGCATACATATATGTGTATATATATACATAAGTGAATATATACACACGTGTAATTTCTTTGAACGTATTGTTAAGAATTTGGCAAGGAAAGGACTTCAGCAACAATTGTTTTGGGTTATTTACTAGGCGTGGATCCATTGCTTTAAGGAATAAGTAAGCAAGTGATAATATTGACTCCTTTTCTGAAAATTCCAGATTAAAAAAAGATTTCCTTTTGATTCCAAGATTGTCCCACATTCAGAGGAAAGTAGACTAATAGAGAACCTGCAGGCAAAGCAAGGATTTTTCTGAAGGAACAATTCTGTGTTTGATTCAATGCCTGAAAAGGACTCAGTTAAATCCTCAAAGTTCTTTAAAACAGAGCATGGCCTAGATCCTTTTAGCTGGAAAGATAGCTTAAAACAAACGTTTCCACTTGGCCACTATGGCTGTAGAAAAATAACAGTATTGCTCCCATGAAAACCTGATTTTCAGCAGTGTGAACATGCCCAGAAGGAACTGATGGTAAGAGGTACTTTTTTTTCTTCTTTAGATTATTTGTGCTGCCTGCCCTAAATCACTTTCTGTGATCTGACTTTTTTTTTTTTTTGGCTCTGCTACCTTGATTTTATGTTATTAGAAAACCTGTAGCTTAGTTAGGGGAGGACTGACTTCTTTATAGGTTGCCACCAATAATACTTTTCCACCAGGAAAAATATGTTACCCTATGGTGCTTAATGCATCTCTGTTGTAACTTACCTGCATTTAGAGAGGTTTATACTTATATATGGTTTTCTCTTTACACTTTGAGTAAGTAACATTTTTTTGCTACACAAATCCTTGCTAGTTGAATTTAAGGAGTTAGTAGCATATATTCAGTAATTGCAAAACAGACCTTCTTTCCTCACCCCTGAATCTTTGGACAGTAAAAATACATTATATAACATTGAAATCATTCACAATTTAGTGGTTTGAAATTCCAGATGGTAATGCTGTGAAAAGACCTGTCACATTTTGTACCTTCTATTATGAAGAGGGTTATATTAATCACAATTAGCAAGTGAGCTGTGGGCTCCAAATTGTCAAGTGAATTTTTAGGTAATGAACAAGTTTCTAGACATTTATAGTCTTAAGTTTCTTGAATAAATTTTGTCATTTTAAAGAGCAAGAATAAATTATTGAAAACAATTTCTGAATTTAAATTCTTTACGTGAATTATTTAATTTGACAACTTAATTCTTACATAGGTAAGTAATGTTAATCATCCCATTTTACAGAGGAAGAAACATGACTCTCATAGGACAAATGGCCCATCATATGTTTAGCAAGCAATAGAAACCAGATTTAAACTCCAGCAGTCTTATGCTTAACCACTTTGCTGTGCTTCTCAAAATGTGTAGAATAAACACAATTGCAACGTGTGATATGTCAGCTCTCTCCTAAGACTGAATTGCTAAGGTTTCTGCTCTTTTATTTTACTTCTCTTTTTACTTCCTAATCCCCAGTTTGTGCTTGTTTTAATAATAAAATCTAGAGGAAATAAAACTGCTGCAGTTAAATATACTTGGATTGACAGACCAGATCATCTATTTATTCGTAGCTACATGGCAAGTTACTTCATTTGAGCTCACTTAAAACAAAACAAAACTGTAATAATGTACTAATAAGGGAGTTAAAAACATAATGTTTTGTTGTGGATAGTATACAGGTATAATTTTTAAAGTATTGAAATCATTACCTGGAAGATATTAAAGGTTTTTTTTGTTGTTGTTGTTTTTGTTTTTGAGACAGGGTTTCACTCTAGTCACCCAGGCTGGAGTGCAATGGCGTGATCTCAGCTCATTGCAAACTCTGCCTCCCGGGTTCAATGATTCTCATGCCGCAGCCTCCTGAGTAGCTGGGATTACAGGCATGCGCCACTACGTCCAGCTGATTATTGTATTTTTAGTAAAGTCGGGGTTTCACCATGTTGGCCAGGCTGTTTTCGAACTCTTGACCTTGGTGATCCACTTGCCCTGGCCTCCCAAAGTGCTGGGATTACAGGCGTGAGCCATTGTGCCTGGCTAAAGGTTTTATATATAGGTAGCTACAGTTGACCCTTCAACAATGAAAGGATTAGGGGCATCAGTGCCCGTGCTGCACAGTTGGAAATCCACATATAACTTTTGACTATCTAAAAAACTTAACTACTGATAGCCTACTGTTGACTGAAAGGCTCACTGATAACATTAACAGCCAGTTAACACATATTTTGTATGTATGTTATATGTATTCTATACTGTATTGTTACAGTAAAGTAGCTAGAGAAAAGGTTATTAAGAAAATCACAAGGAAAAGAAAAAGTATTTCCTGTTTACGAAATGGGAGTGAATCATCGTAAAGGTCTTCATCCTTGCTGTGCTCACATTGAATAGGTTGAGGAGGAAGAGGAGGAGTTGGTTTTGCTGTCTCAGGAGTGGCAAAAGTGGAAGAAAATTCTTGTGTAAGTGGACCTGTGCAGTTCAAACCCATGTTGTTCAAGGGTCAACTATAGTATTTGTAATTAACATTATGCATATTGTTATCTATATTTCTACTTTAAAAGCTAAATGTTTCATTTTTTAAAATCTTCATGATTCTACTACACATTTAAGGAAGAAATTATACCAGTTCTCTACAGTCTCTTCCAGAAAATAGAAACAGAGGGAATACTTCTTAACTCAGCATTACTCTAATACCAAAGAGTACTTAATACCGAAGACAAGAAAGGAAGACTAAACTACAGACCAAAATCTTTTGTTAATATAAATGTAAAAATCCTCAACCAAATATTAGCAAATCAAATCCAAAAATGTATAAAAAGAATTACATACTATAGCTAAGTGGGATTTGTTCCAAGTATGCAAGCCTGGTTCAACATGTGGAAATCAGTTCATGTAATCAATCACATCCACATTCTAAATAAGAAAAATCATGTGATCATATCAGTAGACGCAGAAAAAGCATTTGATAAAATCCATCATCCATTCTTGATCAAAATCTCTCAGGAAACTAGGAATGAGGGAAAATTCCTCAACTTGATAAAATCTACAAAAAACTTACAGCTAACATCATATTTAATAATGAGAACATAGATCCTTTTCTGTTACAATTGGGAAAAGGCAAAGTTGTCCCCTGTCACTACTCTTCAACATCATCCTGGAAGTCCTAGTTAATGCAATAAGACAGGAAAAGAAAAAAGGTATCCAGATAGAGAAGGAAGAAATAAAACTTAATTCAGAAATAACATGTGGTAGATGTAGAAAGTCCCAACAAATCACAAGTGCTCTGGAACTAATAAGTGATTATAGTAGGTTGGGCACAGTGGCTCACGCCTGTAATCCCAGTATTTTGGGAGGCCGAGGTGGGTGGATTGCCTGAGGTCAGGAGTTTGAGACCAGCCTGGCTAACATGGTGAAACCTCGTCTCTACTAAAAATGCAAAAATTAACTGGGCACGGTGGCACATGCCTGTAGTCCCAGCTACTCGAGAGGCTGAGGCAGGAGAATTGCTTGAACCTGGGAGGCAGAGGTTGCAGAGAGCTGAGATCACGACATTGCTCTCCAGCCTGGGCGACAGAGCAAGACTTTGCCTCCAAAAAATATATAATTAAAAGACTATAGCAATGTTGCAATACCATTTATATTAGCACAAAAAAATTTAAATCCTTAGGTATAAATCTTGCAACATATGTAGAAGATCTATATGAGTAAAATGACAAAAATCAAAAAAATCGAAGCTCTAGTTAAACAGATATTCCATGTTCATGCTTAGGCAGACTCAATATTGTTAAGATGTCAAGTTCTTCCCAACATGATCTATAGATTCAGTGTAATTTCATTCAGAATCCTAGCAGGTTATTTTGTGGCTATCAACAAAGTTATTCCAAAGTTTATATTGGTCAGAGACCTAGACTAGGCAACACACTATTGTAGGAGAACAAAGTCAGACTGACACTACTGTACTTAAAGACTTATGAAGCCACAGTAATCAAGACATCGTGGTATTGTTGAAAGAATAAATAGATCATTGAAGCAACATAGTGCATAGATAGATCTACATGAATATAGTCAGTTGATCCTTGACAAAGGAGCAGAGACAACTCAAGGAAAAACGTTAATTTTTTCCACAAGTGGCACTGGAATAACAGGATATCTCATTCCCCTCCCCCCCACCAAAAGAAAAAGAATCTAGACACAGACTTTATACCGTTCACAAAAACTACCTCAGAGTGAATTGTAGCCCTTAATGTTAAGCACAAAAATATAAAACTCCTAGAAGATAATAAAGTAGAAAATCTGGTGGTGACCTTAGGTTTGGTGATAACTTTTTAGACAAAACACCAAAAGCATACTCCATGAAAGAAAGATGTTATATAAGTTGGACTTCATTAAAATAAAATATGTATGTTTTGTGAAAGATACTGTTTAGGGAATAAAGAGATAAGCCACAGGCTGGGAGAAAATGTTTGGAAAATACATACTTGAAAAAGAACTGGCATCCAAAAATATTCAAAGAACCCTTATAACACAGTAACAAATGAACAGTACAATTAAATGGACAGAAACATCTGAACCTCCTTGAAGAAGATATACAGATGGCAAACAAGCATTTCAAAAGATGTTTACCCCACATAATTAGAGAACATGCAAATTTAAACCACAGTGAGATACTATATACCTATTAGAATGATGAAAATTCCAAACACTGACAATACCACATGCTGGTGCATATGTGGAGTAATGGGAATTCTCATTCATTGCTGGTGGGAATGCAAAATAATAACCTTCAGAATGCCCATACATGTTTGTAGCAACTTTGTTTGTAATTGCCCAAACTTGGAAGCAAGCAACATGTCCTTCAGTAGGTTAATGGATAAACAAACTGTGGTACCTCCATACAATGCAATATTATCTAGCCATAAAAAGAAATGAGCTGTCAGGCCATGAAAAGACAGGCACAGATTCTATTAATAATAATAATAATAAAAAATCTCCTTGGAGATTGAGGTTACAGTGAGCTATGACCATGCCACTGCACCCCAGCCTAGGTGAACAGAGTAAGACTCTGCCCATTAAAAAAAAAAATCCTTGAACTGTACAAGCAATAAAATGAACTACAGATGTAATGAATATTACAAATACAGTGGTGAGTACAAGAAAGCAAGGGAAAACATACACTATGATGAAATTTTACTATATTGTTTAAAGAATATTGTTTGAATAAGAATATATTGTTTATTCGATAAAACAAGAAAAGCTAAGAAATGATTACTGGAAGGACAGTTTTTATCTCTGGAAGGGAGCATCAAGAAGGAACACTTGAGAGATTTCTGAGGGTGGTAGAAGAGTTTTATTTCCTATCATCATGATGGTGTGTTATTTAAGTACTCATTTTCTAAGTCTTTAAATTGTACATATTTTTCTTCAAATATGTTTTTTTAATTGAGGTGAAAAATCACATCACAGTCAAATAATCATTGTCAAATGTACTTTTCAGTGTATTCATAATGTGCAACCAATAGCTCTTTCTAGTTTCAAAATTTTTTCATCACACTCCAGAAACACCCTATACCCCATTAGGTAATCATTCCCTAACCTCCCCCTACCCCTAATCAACCCCCTATCCCTACCTATGAAAGATCATAACTTTTAATCTGCTTTTTCTCTATATGGATGTGCCTGTCCTGAATGTATCATATAAAAGGAATCATACAATATGTGACCTTTTCTGTGTGGCTTCCTTCATTTAACATAATGGTTTCAAGATTCATCCAAGTTATAGTATATATGAGTTTTTATTTTTTTGTGATTAATATTTCATTATATGTATGTAACTATTCACCCACTTAGCACCAATGGACATCTGGGTTATTTTCATATTTTAAGTATTATAAGTAATGCTGTCAAATGTTCTGTACATCTAGTTTTATGTATTACAATGTATGTAAGATACATATTGTGAAAAAATTAAGAAGGAAAAAGATCTTGTTGGGACCATATGCATTACCAATAGTGGCATTTTGCTAAATATTGAGAAACACAAAGATGAATTAAGCATGATCCTTACCCTCAAGGGTATATATGGAATTTTGTTGTGGAATTACCAAAACATTCATCTAACATTGCACATTTTAGAGCATCATTGTAGAATTGAGGCTCCCCCTTGAAGTAGTTTTAAGGTAATACAAATTGAGATAACACAGATAATTATAAAATATGAAGTTTGGACACAGATGATTGGGTAAGATACTTGGCTTGTCTGGATGCTGTGTTCAGCTAGACAGCTGCGATTTACAGGTGAATTACAAAAAACAAAAAAAACTACAGCTATGAGATTCCTAATGATCACTGAAGAGACAGACTGTACAATAAGAGATTTTTTTTCAAAGTAAATATAGATTATAGATAGTTGCAGATAAGTTTTTGAATTGGAACATAATTTTATATTTTTCCCAAGCATCCTCTAAAAGATATGAAGTCATATATCCATTGCCTAAAGTCAGTAAGTTCCATAAGTGAAAATAATTGATTTCTTCAATTGATCATTGATTTCTTCTCTTCCAAGGTAGTAATTCTTCTCCAGTCCTCAACCCCTAGAAAAAGGTGGTAGTATAGAAAGAGGTGGTATTGCTGTATTTATTTTTGGATAAACTAAAAGCAGGGGGCTAATTCTTTATTAGTAGCTTAAAACAAAAAGTCCTGAGAAAGTTTGAATATTTTTTCATATTTTTATGTCAGAAGGTACAGAAAAATTATGTTTATTAAATCTTAAAGCTAAATATTTTTAAGCATATTCTTTAGTAATTGTTTTCTTTCTACACACACGTATATTTATTTATCATGAATAAGTGACAGGTGATTCAGTACCAGTCTGAGTTCTTAAAGGTTACAGAGTTCAGTTTATTTGTTTTTATTGTTTTGTGGTTAGCAGCAATAATATTAGTAATAGTAGATATACTGTCTTCATATGTGAAGACTGATGATGTCCCATGTTCTTAGAGCTATGTTTCTAGTAGTCATGGTAGATTTGCACTCATTTACTCATACTAGATCTTCTTTAAACATTATGCATTTGTAGTATTACTGATGATGTGTGTAAATGACTAAATGATCTGTTAGCCAAGATTAGGTGTGTCTGGGTCATACTTTAATTGATCCCTTAATTTTAGCCCTGTTTCAAAAAGGATTTTATGCATCTTTCAGTAATACAGCAAGACAAAGTAATTAGCTAAGTAAATCAGGATAACTGGAAAATGAGCACAATTGAGTGGCATTTTATGCCTGGTACTTTTCTGACCATCTACTGGCTCTCTTGTTCCTTCAGCTTACCCTGTCTGGGGGCTTATCTCTGCTTGGTTCTTTACTGTTCATTCATTAGTTCCCACTTGAGGCATGGCATTTATCCCAGAATACTTGAATCTTGGTGGGCTTTTCCCCGCTCTGCACAGCTCCTAAGGGACTAAGGTACTAGGGCCCCTTATTTTTTCTTTCGTGACCTTCCAGAATAGTTGGTTGCTGCCCTCTTCTGGCTGAGACCTTAGGGTGTTATTGAGCAAATTTTAGTTTTTAATCCTTTTAATTCCAGCAGTATTTTGGATAAACCAGTTGTTCTCAACCCTGGCTGCATATTAGAATCACTCTGGGGAGTTTTAAGAAAACTGCCAGCGTGTGGCCCACTTTTGGAGGTTCTGATTTAATTGATCTTGGGGTAGAGGTGGGAGGCTGGTATTTTTTTAGGTGATTAAAATCTCTAGCCAGTGATTAAGATCTAACCACTAGGAGACTATCCTGGCTAACACGGTGAAACCCCGTCTCTACTAAAAAAAAAAAAAAAAAACACAAAAAAAAAAAAAAAAAAAAAAAAAAAAAAAAAAGATCTAACCACTAGGATAAATGACCCTTGGAATCATGAAGGGCTTGAGCTACTTAGATATAGTCCTCACATTTTTAGATATCATAATGGATTTTTTAAAAATAACATTAAAGTTAGAAATACAGGAGTATTTCTACCCTATCAGAAAAATAGTTTATACAAGGAATGATATGAATAAGCAATAGGATCTAAGGTCTTTGTAGTATCTACTAATACCAGAAGAGATTTTGGGAACATACTTTGTGTTATCATTTGCCTGTTTGGTTTTCTAATTCTCAATTTTCATTTCCTCTTTTTCTGTTTTAAGGACTGAGCCATAGGCTTCAGCATGAGTTTGGCCATTGACAGATACTAGTGGAAGATTGGAGGACAGGTAGAAGGGAGAAGCCAGGGTATTTTTTGGTTGCCATCTCTGGTAAAGGCTGTTTCTCTCATAGTGGCTTCTTGTCCTTTGTGACTTTAGCTGTTATCAGAGAGCTCCTCCTTCCATGGTCCAAATGTGTGCTGGAAAATTTCCTGTGTTAGTAGCTATGTCTTCTCTGAAATATATGGAGAGGTTTCTGTTTTCTTAATTGGATTCCTATTTGATATACCCCCGTAAATACTACAATATGCTTCTCTTTCCTCTCTTCTGTGTTTCTGCCTTTCCTCCTATCTCCTCTTTGGTACTTTTCCTACTCCAGTGATAGCCACCAGAATTCTGAACAATATTTATAACAGTTAGGGTTAAGGGGCTTTGCTCTTAAATGGGAGTCTCTAATTTTATGGAATGTTCTAAGTTTTACTTTGTTACTTTCTGAAACTTGTAAAGCATTCATATGATATTATTTCTTAGTTGGATTAGAAACCTGATGGGAGATAAATCTTTAATATGAACTTGTTGAATACAGTTTGTTAGTAGATACAATTTGTAATCATCATCCTGTTTTGGTTGCTTTTTTTTGTTTTGTTTTTTTTGTTTTTGTTTGAGGTAGAGGTCTTACTATTTTGCCCAGGTTGATCTTGAACGCTTGGGCTCAAATGATCCTACCACTGAAGCCTCTTGAGTAGCTGGTAGATTACGGGCACACACTATCATGCCCAATTTATCACTTTTTTAATAATGCTTTTTGTTAATTATTTTGTTAAGAATACTGTTGCAGCTACTTGTTTTTAACATTTTGACCTGTGATACAAATCTCTCTTACTAAACTTTAGTTTAATAGAGTGCATTTCTTTTTTTTTGAGACGGAATTTCGCTCTTGTTGCCCAGGCTGGAGTGCAATGGTGTGATCTCAGCTCACCACAATCTCTGCCTCCCAGGTTTAAGCGATTCTCCCTCCTCATCCTCCCGAGTAGCTGGGATTACAGGCATGCGCCACCATGCCTGGCCAATTTTGCATTTTTAGTAGAGATCGAGTTTTTCCATGTTGTTCAAGCTGGTCTCAAACTCCTGACCTCAGGTGATCCGCCCACCTTGGCCTCCCAAAGTGCTGGGATTACAGGCCTGAGCCACTGTGCCCAGCTTATTTAGTCTTTGAAGGAGTATTAGGATCTTTAGTTTTTAAACGTGGCGTATTAACTAGCTCTTTATTATGTAACCATTTGTACTATATTTCTTATTTTTAAAAATTTCAAGAGCTTTTGGGGTGCAGGTGATTTTTGATTATGTGGATGAATTATATCGTGGTGAATTCTGAGATTTTAGTTTACCTCTCACCAAAGTAGTGTACATTGTACCCAATATGTAGTCTTTTATTCCACACTCCCCTCTCCTTCTCCCCCTACTGAGTCTCCAAAGTCCATTACATCACCCTGATTGGTTTTGCATACTCATAGTGTAGTTCCTACTTATAAGTGAGAACATAGGGTATTTGGTTTTCCATTCCTGAGTTACTTCACTTAGAATAATGGCTTCCAGTTCTATCCAAGTTGCTGCAGACGACAACTTGCTGCATTATTCTGTTCCATTTTATGGCTGAGTAGTATTCCGTGGTGTATATATACCACATTTTGTTTATCCACTCATTGGTCATTGGGCACTTAGGTTGGTTCCATACCTTTGCAGTTGTGAATTGTGCTTCAACAAATATTTATGTGCATGCGCCTTTTTCATGTAACGACTTCTTTTCCTTTAGGTAGATATCCAGTAGTGGGATTGCTGGATTGAATGGTAGACCTACTTTTAGTTCTTTAAGGAATCTCCATACTGTTTTCCATAGAGGCTGCACTAATTAACATCCCCACCAGCAGTGTGTAAGTTTCCATTTTCACCACATCCATGCCAACATGTATTGTTTTGTGACTTCTTAATGGCCATTATTTCAGGAATAAGGTGATATCTCATTGTGGTGTTAATGTGTATTTCCCTGATGGTTAGTGATGTTGAGCACTGTTTCATATGTTTTTTGGCCATTTGTATATCTTCTTTTGAAAAATGTCATTTGCCCACTTATTGATGGGATTATTTGTTTTTGTTTTTTTTCTTACTGATTTGAGTTCCTTGGAGATTGTGGATACTAGTACTTTGTCAGATGCATAGTTTGCTATTATTTTCTCCCATTCTGTGGGTTGTCTGTACATTCTGATGATTATTTGTTTTGCTGATTTGCACTATATTTCTTTTGATGTGGGATTTATTTAGATGTAGGCTTTGCATGATATCCAAAGCATACATAATATATGTATTTGGTAACAGAGTTTTTGAAGTCTTGGCAAAAAGGTAATGAGTTTTGTGTGGTTTTGGCTTAGGTCATCTTTGGATTACTTGTTTCTCCAGTCCTTTTTTTTTTTTGAGCTAGGTCTCTGTCACCCAGGCTAGAGTGCAGTGGCACAGTTGAACCCTCCAGGCTCAGATGCAGTGGCACAGTTGAACCCTCCAGGCTCAAGTGATCCTCCCTCCTCAGCCTCCTGAGTAGCTGGGACTACAGGTATATGCCACCAGGCCCAGCTGTTTTTTTTTTTTTTTTTTTTTTAATTTTTTGTAGAAATGAGGTCTCACTATATTGCCCAGGCTGGTCTCGGGACTCCTGGCCTCAAGCATTCCTCCTACCTCCGCCTTCTTAAGTAGTGGATTACAGGCTTGAGCCAGCACACCCAGCCTCTGGTCCTTATGAGTAGTTCCTCTAACTTTCTCTGTTATTGTAGACTGTTTAAACGTCTTTACTTTAATCATTTGTTTTAAAAAAAAAAAAAAAAGCTTCATGCTGCTAGATTTAAGATGCCAAGAAATCATCTTTTGGGGAATTTAACTCTGTTAAAAATGAATGTTGTAAACTAATTTTATTCTCTCTTATTTGTGTGGAGACATAAGATGAATTATTAGTACCATTCAGCTGAGTAGTGTAGAAAATGGATTTTTTTTTCTTTGCTGAACAAATTGAATAAAAATTTTTCATCAAGTTATTCTTTATACCAATTCCATGTAAGGTTGCTACAAGTATATGATTTCTTGACATATATGCATGTCAAAGTATGTACTAAGTATAAAGTCATACTTAATACTTTATCTTAATACTTTACCTACAGAGATTTTCACTTAAAAGCCTGTTCTTAAAGTTACATTAATCTTTCAGGTTTAAAATTGCCTTTCAGGTTTAAAATTTTACTTCTTAGTTCTAAACTGTTACAAGTCCCAGGTTAGGGTTCTTCTGAAACCTCAATTTGGATTTTAGGATACATTTTCTTTCTATGCCTTTTCTTTCTGAAGCACACATTTTTAACTTGTTTATTGAGCCTTTTTCTCCACTTCTGACTTACGGAAGTAGCTTTATAAACAAGTGTGTGCGTGTGTGTCTTTGTGCATGCGCCCGTGTGGAATTGCAGCGTGAGTCATTCCTTCTCAGCTAATTTCATGCAATTCCTTTCAGCCTGAAGGTTGGAATGATCTAATGGTTTTCTAAGAGCTAGACTTTTATAATGTTACACGTTAAAACACATAAACACATAGTTACTTGTATAGATGTTACTGAAATTTAGAATTATGATCATATGAAATAGAAGAGTTAATTTTACAAATTTATCAAAACAATTTGGAGTTGGCTTTTTACTTTTAGCTGTAACTTGTTTACTGACATGACTGAGTTGTATAAAATATTTTTAATTAAAAGTATTTAGTTGGGGCCGGGTGCGGTGGCTCACGCCTGTAATCCCAGCACTTTGGGAGGTTGAGGCGGGTGGTCACCTGAGGTCGGGAGTTCAAGACCAGCCTGACCAACATGGAGAAACCTTGTCTCTACTAAATATACAAAATTAGCCAGGCATGGTGGCACATGCCTGTAATCCCAGCTACTTGGGAGGCTGAGGCAGGAGAATCGCTTGAACCTGGGAAGTGGAGATTGCGGTGTGAGCCAAGATCGTGCCATTGCACTCCAGCCTGGGCCACAAGAGTGAAACTCCATCTCAAAGAAAAAAAATGAGTATTTAGTTAAAGAGACAACTTTAACATTTTATAACAGAATGATTGTATTTTTTGTTTTGGTTATTCATCCTAACAGTGCACATTTTACAAGTAAAAATGTGTTAATGCAAATAAACATGATTAAAATAGTTTCCTCTGTAAGCTATCAGTGCTGGGAAGAATCTACAAGATGTATAGGTCAGTTGTGAATTAAAAAACTGAATCAAAATCTGCTTAATGAAATATAAATTAAAAGATTTTAAGCATAATTTTAATTTATAATTTTTTTTTTTGGAGACGGAGTCTTGCTCAGTTGCCCAGGCTGGAGTGCAGTGGCATGATCTCAGATCACTACAACCTCTGCCTCCCAGGTTCAAGCAATTGTGCCTCAGGCTCCTGAGTTGCTGGGATTACAGGCATTCACCACCATGCCTGGCTAATTTTTGTTTTGAGACGGGGTTTCACCATGTTGGCCAGGCTGGTCTCGAACACGTGACCTCAAGTGATCCGCCCTCCTTGGCCTCCCAAAGTGCTGGGATTACAAGCATGAGCCACTGTGACTGGCCTGTAATTTTTATTTAATTTTTCCGATGATGGCATGAGTGAATGTCCACATTTAAAATTATTTTGGTTCACACATGGCCTTTGTATAGTTATGAGAAAAAATTTACAGAAATAAATTAAGGGTGGTACAGAAATGCAAATCTAGAGGACTTAAAATGTACATGAAAACTCCTTTATTTGATATGACAGAATAACTTACAGGTCAAATATTTTAATATTTGTATATGTAATAGATGCCAGTTAGCACGATTGACAAGTTTCTCTTTTACGGAAAAGACCCCAAAATGTCTTCTACTGATGCCAGATCAGTTGATTATCTAGGGATAGATACCTGAAATAAGTTAGACCAATTTGATTTTCTTACTTAGGAATTACTTTATTGACTGATTTTATTAGCTCATTCAGTCAGCAAGTATTTATTGAAGGCCTGTTATATGTTTGGTTGCTAGAGATACAATGATGGAAAATTCAGGTAAAGTTTCTGCTCAAAGAAATTAAATTGGCTAGACATGGAAATAGTGTCATCCAAGAGGGAAGGTCTATAAATTTTTGCTGTTAAGGCCTATAGAACTCCTCTGATTCCGGCCATTACATACAAACAAACAAACAAACAAAAAACCTTGGTGGTTTAGTTCTTTCTTCAGTTATCTGAGCTACCCCAGCCAGCATCCTTCTAGTCTTTACAATAAAACGGACCACCTCCCTCTTACTCTTATTTTTAATTTCTTAAATTTGTTTTAAGCCAAAAAACCCTAACCAATATATAAATTGGACCTAGGGTGGGGTTTTATTATGAACTCAGTCGGATGGTTAGATGTCTAGTCTTATATCTAACGGATGTGGAATTTGAATAAAAATGATAGCGTCTTTACAATTCCAATCTTAGAGTAGGGAAATGAGCATTTCACAGCAGAAAGTTTTGTTCTGAACAAAACAGAGTCCTTTGTAATGTATATCTATCATATATACTGCATGTTTGGTTAGGACTTGAAAATTTTATTTTGTTGCATCATGTTTTTGGTCAAGAATTTGTAGGAATTTTGTGCAACAAGAGGTTATAATGTTAATGCTTGTTAATATTCTGACGGAGGTTGAGGTCTTCATTCTTGAAAGAAAAAAATGCAAAAGACTCAGATCTCAGAAGATATGAAAACTATCACTTTCAGAATTACTGGCTTTGTGTTTTGAACTAGCTCTTTCAAGAGCTTAACCTTCAACTTTTTGTATTTGTCATAGTTTGTTTATTAAATGAATCACTATGTCACCACATTCTATACTGATTTACATAGAGAAGATGTTCAGTAAATGTTGGCATGATTTAAATTTTACAACAATTAACCATAGAGTTTCATCATAAGATTGGTTTAAGTGCATTCATTATTGCAATTGCAAGGTTATGAGTTGTTAGTGTTTCAGAAAAATTTTTAAGGACCCCTTTTAAAAAACTTTTTGCGTTTACATTATACCCCCTTCATCCTAGGTTTCACTTTCTCTAGTTTCAGTTAGCCAAGGACAACCTTGGTCTGAAAATTGATGAGTACAGTATAATAAAATACTTTGAGAGGGGGAGAGAGAGAGCATTCACATGACTTGTATTACAATGTTATTATAATCTATTTAATAATTACTATTTTTTTAAGAGATGGAGGTCTCATTCTGTTGCCTAGGCTGGAGTGCAGTGATGTAATCATAGCTCGCTGTAGCCTTGAACTCCAGGGCTCAAGCCATCCTCCTGCCTCAGTCCCCCCAAGTAGTTGGGATTACAGCTATGAACCACCACACCTGGCTATTTTATTATTGTTGCTGTTAATCTCTTATTGTGCCTAATTTGTAAATTAAACTTAATCATAGGTATGTATAGGATAAAACTTAGTACCTACAAAGTGTTCAATATTTTTTGCAGTTTCAGGCATCCACTGGGGGTCTTGGGGCACATCCCTTGGGGATGGGGTGCTGGGACTACTGTGTTCCTTACACAGTTTCATCTAATGTTAACATTTTGCATAACCATGGGACAGTTATTAAAACTAGCAGGTTGACATACATATTGTTAACTGCAGGCCTTATTTGAATTCCACGTGTTTTTCCTCTAATGCTTTTTTTCTGATCAGCTTATAATCCAGGATTGTGCATTAGATTTAGTTGTCTTTATTCTGCAGTCTGTGATAGTTCTGCAGACTTTTTGTCTTTTATGACTACACTTTGAGTTTGTACAATGTACTCTCATGATTGGGACAGAGTTACGCATATTTGACAACAATATCACAGAAACAATATGTCTTTTATTATGGGATTGGTTCATGATGTATGTCTTCTTTAC
The DNA here is from genome assembly GCF_049350105.2 of Macaca mulatta. Taxonomy (NCBI): domain Eukaryota; kingdom Metazoa; phylum Chordata; class Mammalia; order Primates; family Cercopithecidae; genus Macaca; species Macaca mulatta. Next base: position 153,683,452 of record NC_133406.1, on the reverse strand, counting down.
TGGTGATACCGACCTTGATCACTTGTTAAGAGGGTTTCTGCTGGGTTTCTCCATTGTAAAGCTGTCTTTCCCTTTGCAGTTAATAAATTTCTTGGGAGACACTTTGAGACTAGGCAGATAAAATCTAAGGATCTTTCTTTGTTCTTAAAAATTTTTTAAATTTGTGTAAATTTATGGTCTTCATTTTTTTTTTTTAAATCTAATTACCAAGACCTATGGATTTATCATTCAAAATGAATCTTTTTTTTTTGATCAAGTTTAGATCAGTTTCCTTAAATTCATTTTATTCAACAGTCAAGTGTGCAAAAACGAAAAATGCTAGGGATGCAAAAATGAACAAGATCCAAATCTTGTAGTATCACCTAATAGTAGGACTTGGCATTAGACAGATCGGATATCAAACCCTAAATTCTAATCTTGGAGTCCTGTGAAGTTGTGCAAGTTGCTTACCTTTGTTGGGCCTCAAATTACCTCACAGAATTATTATTAGTAAGGGATAAATATGAAATTCTAGAAAAGGCAGAACTAGACTACAATGCCAGTACATTGTTGGTTGCCTTGGGCTAAGAGTGGGAAGTTGACCCAAAGGGAGCTGAGGAGCTTTTGGGATGAAGGAAATATCTTCTATCTTAATTTTTTTCCAAAACGTTATAATGTACTTTTGAAATGAGTATATTTTATTGTAGGCAATTTATATTTTAGTGAAATTGATTTGAAAACCACACTGGTTCTCCTTGAACCCAGTTTTCCATTTAATGGGATAAAATATGATATGTAGAATTCATAAGTCTTAAGGTTTTAGAAATCAATCATCTAGCTCTCCCTTATCCAGAGGAGTCTTGTGACAATTTAGCATTTGCAGAGCAATTTAAGAGTTTAAGTCTATAGTTGTGACACATTAAGAAATATATTTTTGATTCTACCCCCAGTTCCTGACACAGAGAACATGAAAGCCCTTATAATTTCCTGAGTTGTAGGAGTACTGTCCTATATTCTATTTTAATATTTGGTCATTGACCCTGGTTCCTGTCTCAGAACTCCTAAATCCCTTTAAATTTGGGGGGTGATAGTAGAGTCTTTTGTTCTAATGGTGTGACACTTGGGCTCCTGCATAGCTTCAGAATGGGGGCTGGTCACCAGAAAGTCCACACTATAACTAGAACCTTGGAAATTCAGCCCCACTGCTGTCTTCTGGAAAGGGAAGAGGGACTGGAGATTGAATTAATAATCAATTATACGTACATGATGAATGCTAAAAATTATTAAACTGTGGGATTTGGAGAGCTTCTAGGTTGCACTGAAATGCTGAGAGTGTGGCGAGTCCAGAGAGGCCATGGAAGTTCTATGCACGGTCTCTACCTTGCCTTACACATCTCTTCCATTTGGCTGTTTTCTGAGTTGCATTCATTATAATAAACTGGTAAATGTAACTAAAGTGCTTTCCTGAGTTTTGTGAGTTGTCATAGTAAATTATCAAACCTAATGGAGGATGTCATGGAAACCTCTGATTTATAACCAAGCCAGACAGAAGTTTGTGGACAACCTGAGGACCCCTACTTGGAATTGGCATCTGAAGTGGGAGCAGTCTTGTGGGACTGAACCTTTAAGCTGTGGATTCTGCACTAACTCTGAGCAGAATTGAGTTAAATTGTAGGGCACTCAGTTGGTGACTGCAGAGAACTGGAGAATTGCTTGTTGTGGAAAACCCACACATTAAGACCCACTGGTGTTTAAACAATGTTTTCCTTTAGTAGTCATTGCATTTTGGCATGTCTTTAAGTCTGAAACTCTCAAGTTATTCTTTTCTTCTTAAGTAGATTCAAAACTCAGGATCTTTCTGATCTCTTTTGGTCTCTTTAGAATCTTTTAAATTGATTATCTAGGGAGTTTGATTATCTAGAGATTCAAATTGATGGAAGTCAACTTCTTGGGACTCCTTTTGAGTACAGAATTTTATTCTTCCCTTTGTAACCACAGAACTGGCTGGATTCTGGTGAGCTCCTGAAAGTTATTATTTGGTAATCTGTAGTTTTTAAGATCTGTTCGGTTGGCATACCCTTGTGTATCTATATGAACCTTACATTTAATTTATTCTCTTCCAAAGTACTCAGGGACTTTGGTAGAGAGAAAAGTTTTATATGTGTATTTTAAAATCATGTTACTTTCCATGTGATCTAAGTCATTTTCTGTGGAAAAGAGATGAGTGTTTTAAAATTATAGCTTTTTCTTTTCTTTTCTTTTTAAGCTTTTCCGATTTTGGTGGTAGGCAAAGGAAGAAGTACTGTTGTAATTTATAGTGCTCAAAATGCTAATTGGCTGCATAAAAAAGGCACCTTAATCTTTCTTTTCTCTGATTGAGATAAAATTATTTGGTAGCTCTTCCTTAGAAAGACCAAAGGCTGAGGGGAGAAAGCTGAAATGATGACATATAGCTATGTAGATAGTAATATATGTCAATAGAAATTCTGAATCTGTAGATAAGCCTAGTAAATGAGACTGCTTAAAGGGAAGGGCAGGGCTTTTGACTCACATAGTTAGTGTAGTTAATAAAATTTTGTTGATATCAAGATGGCATTAAACTGTTGGATAAATTCTAAATATGTGTTCAATTTAAATCTGAGGTAATTTTTACAGCTTAAGGCATTGTTTGCCTTATACCTTGTACCAAATACTATGGTATTCTTTTAAATGTAACTGATGGCATTTAGTAAATCTTCATATATATTTAAAATCATTATCAATTGGAAAAGTTTATAAATTTTGTTATCTGGTTATACAACTGTGAGAACCTATTTTAAGGGTGAAGTATAGGGACTAATAACTAAAAATCACCACCTTTCTACTGGCTATTTCTACAGGCTGTAAATTTTGGCCAAATACTTTGGAGGATTTAAATAGTTCTCATGAGGTTCAGCTTTACAAATCCAAATTTAAAGTGCTATGGCAAATGTATCTTTGGTATTTTTTGTCCTAATTATCTAGAATAAAACCAAAGTGCACGTTTATTAAATGCATTATTATGATTAGACTGAATTGCTGCAATTTACGTATCTATAGCAGAAACATAGTTTGGAATAATAGATTTAAAGTTTCTGTTTCTATTCAGTGGCAGATGTTACACATTCTGAGTTAGAAACCCTCACGGTAATAGATTTTGATTGAGACCTTGTCAGTCATTGTAGCAGCTGCTTTAGACCACATTTATATTTAAATAGGAGAAAGTGATCTGTTTAGAATTTTTAAAGTTGTTGCCATGGCAAAGTAACTTGCTATTTCATCTTTTTATCTGCCATTGAAGTGATCTACCGGCTGCTTATTCCCAGGAGTAAGGAGGATGAACTGTTCTGTTGGAAAGTTTGTATTAGGACAATGCTGAATGCTTCCTAATGGGATATAAGTTAGAAAGACTAAAGCTTTCAGAAACCATGGCTTTGGTTAGGTATAATTAGAATTGATTTTTTTCTCAATTAAAAACTGGCAAGATAAAGCTAAAACATTTTTAAGAAAAAAATATGAGCTTAATTTAACACTACTTTTGACAAATTCAGTGAATAACATATTCAAATTAAATGCTATGAAAAGGAATTTCTTTGAATGAGTCTATTATTTCTATAGCATGAAACACTTTGTAAATCCATCTTTTCTTTATAAAATTGTATATTTTTATTTTAAAAAAAATGCCCAGTGTCTTCTGCTGCCCTTTTTTTTTTACTTATTCTCTTGAAAACCATGGCACTGGGCTGGGTGTGGTGGCTCATACTTGTAATACCAGCACTACGGGAGGCCAAAGCCAGAGGACCCCTTGAGGCCAGAAGTACCAGTCCAGCCTGGGCAGCATAGTAAGACTGTCTCTACCAGAAATCAAAAATGTGCGTTGTAGTCCTAGCTACTTGAGAGGCTGAGGTGGGAGGATCTTTGAGCCTGGGTTTTCAAGGATACATGAGCTATGATCACACCACTGTGTTCCAGCCTGGGCAACAGAGAGAAACCTTGTCTCAAAAAAAAAAAAAAGAAAAGAAAAGAAAAGAAAAACCATGGCATCATAATCTGGTTTGGTATAAATGATTTCGTGTTTCATATTTACTTTACTTTTATTACATTAAATTTCTTAAAAGGAAGAATATTAGTGCAATTCTTGTCAGGCTAATAATTATACCTACATGATGGATGTTAACCCCATACTAAAGCTTAATCTTTTTCTTTGTTTATATCATCAGACAGTGTATGCACTAGTAGTCAAAGCCACACAAATTGAGGGTGATTGGCAAGTGGCAAATTGTCATTTGTCAACGAAGACCTCCCAAATAAAAGAATTTGACTTTCAGAGGCACACACAAAGGAGTGAGAAGATTTGCACCAGTAGTTGTATATTGTAAGGCTGACATGTCTTTGATTAACTTGAGATATTTTGTATTATATTGTCTTGGCAGCCTTAAGGCATACTACATATTTGTAATGTCATATCCTAAAGTAATGTGACTGTTGTGACATTTACTGAGACAGAATTATGATTCCTGGTCATCTGAGCATATGGAAGACCATCTAATAAAATATCAAGTCTTGTGCTTAAAATAAAGATACTCACTTAATACCTAAGCAGCTTTTCAAATAGGAAAGGCCTTTTAACCTCAAGCCCAAGAGAAATCGAGGCAGTGTCAAATTTATCAGGTCTTCTTTCTATTCTACTATTTGGTAATGCTTTTATGGCTAAAAAATTCCTATCTCCTAATGACATCATACCTGTCATAACTTGTAGTGCAACACATGATCTTTTCTATGCCTAGATACACAAATACCCTTGTGTTACAATTGCCTAAATTTAGTACAGTAACATGCTGTATAGGTTTGTAGCCTATAAGCAGTAGGCTATAGCATCTATTAATAGATTTGTGTAAGTGCACTCTAATGTTCACACAATGATGAAATCACTGAATAAAGGCGGTTTTCAGAACATCTGTCTGTCATTAGGAGACGCATAACTGTACACAAATAAAATCTGATAAAAATCTTAGGGAACCCTAAATATTTGTAAGTTTTAAGTGAATTTTAAGAATGTATCATGTATCATGCATGTTTTAATGACTTAAATATTGGGCAACGTCTCAGAGACAAATTCAGATATATCTGTGCTAGGCAAGTTTTACTCAAAAAGGGAATACTCATGAAAAATTTTTAAAGAGGCAGTTTTCTATTTAATAAGTCTGGAATACCAATTTTGAAATCCTTAGTAGTCCTTTTTCTTAAATCCTCATATCCATATATGGCCACAAAGTAGACTCTCTGTATTTGAATAGACTAGCATCTAAATTATCAGATGATACTGTGGTTAAGCATGTAGTAAGTTTGTGGTTGTATAATTTGGCATGTTGCAGAAGATCTGAACATTGAGAATATGTAGTTCATAATTACATTCCAACTGAATAATTATATATAATAATAGAAATGGAATTTTAAAAATTAAGAATATAATATATTGATAATGGTAAAATAGATGCAGGACTGTATCTCAGTCCCTTTTGTCTAAAAGGAGAAGTATTTTATTTGAAAAATACTGATTCCTGATTCCTAAGGATTTTTACTTGTGAACCTTTTTTTTTATTATTTTTTTTTTGAGACAGGCCCTCACTTTGTCACCCAGGCTGGAGTGCAGTGGCGTGATCTTGGCTCACTGCAGCCTCTACCTGGACCCAAGCGATCCTCCCACCTCGGCACCCCAAGTAGCTGGGATTACAGGCACGCACCACTACACATGGTTAATTTTTTTGTAGAGATGGGGTTTTGCCATGTTGCCCAGGCTGGTCTCAAACTCTTGAGTTTAAGCAACCTGCCTGCCTCGGCCCCCTAAAATGCTAGGATTATAGGCTTGAACCACTGTCCCCAGCTGCGAATCTTTATTCTTATTTACTTTTCAATTATTTTTCATTGTAATAAAATATACATAAAACTTGTCATTTGAAACAATTTTTTAGTGCATTTTGTTCATTAACATTATGTTCATAGAGTTGTGCAACCATTATCACTATCTATTTACAGAACTTTATCATCATGTCAAACTCAAACTCTATACCCGTTAAACAATAACTTGCCATTTTCTCCTTCCCCCAGCCCCTGGGTAACCACTGTTCTCTCTCTCTCTCTCTCTCTGTGAATTTGACTATTCCAGGTACCTCATGTAAATAGAGTCATATTAGCACTGGATTTTGTATTCATATTGTTGTGTCCTTTTTCACTTAACATAATGTCTTCAATGTTTATTCATGTTATATAGCATGTGTGGAATTTCATTTTTAAGGCTGAGTACTATTACATTGAATGTATACACATTTTGTTAATCCATTCATCCCTTCATGGACACTTGGATTGCTTCTACCCTTTGGCTTTTTGTGACTAGTGCTGCCATGAACCTGGGTGTACAAATATCTGTTTGAGTGCCTGCCTTTACTTCTTCTGACTGTAGACCCAGAAGTGGAATTGCTCTGTCATATGGTAATTCTATCTTTCTCTTTTTAAGGAATCATCATACCATTTTCCATGGCAGCTGCATAGTTTTACATTTCCACCAGTAATGCACAAGGATTCCAGTTAATTCACATCCTTGCTAACTAACACTTGTTATTTTCTTTCTTTTTTTAGTAGCCACCCTAAAGGGCATGAAGTATATTCTTATTTGTTTTTACTTCTGCATAAGATTACCCTGTCTTCACTGGATATACTATTTCTTCTTTGGAAAATCTTGCTCAATATAAAAGACAAATTACTTAGATAAGGTATGGTGAGAAAAAATGTATTTGTTGCATTAAGGAAGAATTATCTCTAACAAGAGAATTGCTAAATATTGTGTATTGAATGCCTGCTCACTCTTATGTCGGGCAATGTGCTAAGCATTGAGTATACAGTGATAAATGAGAATCTTGGCCCCTGCTTTGAGGGAACTTGCATTGTAGTGAGAGAGACGTATGATAAATTAATGAATACAATATTAAAATATAATTGTCATGAAATGTATCTGACATTGTGCCTTCAAAGACAATGTATACAATATGCGGTGAAAATAGTAATATTAAATAAATAATATATATTGCAAAACTGTATATATACCAACTATAGCCTCATTTTTAAAAATGCTGTGAAAGGAAACAATGTCAAGAAAATGCTAGCAGTGGTTCTAGGATGATCCAATTCATTGATTTTTTTTTCTTAACTAAAATTTCTTTGGTGTGCATATATTGTTAATTTAGAAATTGCAAATAATTACATAAAAAATAAGTAATTTAGGGATGATGTTTAATTTGACTTTCCTGTTGCCAGTGGTGACCGAAAAGTGCTAAGTATTATTGAACATTTTACCTTAATTATGCCAAGTAAGTCCAGGGCTTATTGTGATTTATACCAAGTAAATCCAAGGCTTTTTATGATTGAATGTAAATTTTAGCTCTAGGAAGGTAGTTCTTATTTTTGGTCAGTTTGCAATACTATTAGGATATCATGGACAAAATGGAAAGTATGATTTTAAAAATTGCTCAGTATTAACAAAATTGTCATTTTTGTAAAAAAGAAAAATAGTGGAAAATTCACTATAGTTAGTTCTTTCTGGCTAAAAAGTGTGTAATATATGAGTATATAAAATATGTATTAGTCTGTTTTCACACTGCTATAAAAATACCTGAGACTGGATAATGTATAAAGGAAAGAGGTCTAACTGACTCACAGTTCTGCATGGTTAGGGAGGCCTCAGGAAAGTTAGAATCATGGTGGAAGGCAAAGGGGGAGCAAGGCATGGTCTTACGAGGCAGCAGGAGAGGGGTGGGGAACTACCACTTTTTAACCATCAGATCATGTGAGAACTCACTATCATGAGAACAGCATGGGGGAACCCACTCCCATGATCCAGTCACCTCCCTTGCTCCCTCAACCTGTGGGGATTATAGGTCCCTCCCTCGACACATGGGAATTACAATTTGAGATGAGATTTGGGTTGGGATACAAAGCCAAACCATATCATTCCACCCCAGGCCCCTCCCAAATCTCCTGTCCTTCTCATATTTCAAAACACAATCATACCTTCCCAACAGTCCCCCTAAGTCTTAACTCATTCTAACATTAACCCAAAAGTCCAAGTCCAAAGTCTCATCTGAGACAAGTCCCTTCCACCTATGATCTTATAAAATGACAAACAAGCTAGTTACTTCCAAGATACAGTGGGGGTACAGGCATTGGGTAAAATGTTCCCATTGCAACTTGGAGAAATTGGCCAAAACAAAGGGGCCATAGGCCCCATGCAAGTCAGAAACCCGGCTGGGCAGTCATTAAATCTTAAAGCTCCAAAATCCCTTTGACTCCGTGTTTCACCTCCAGGGCACACTGATGTAAGGGATAGGCTCCCACGGCCTTGGGCATTCTGCCCTTGTGACTCTGCAGGGTATAGCCCTTGTGACTGCTTTCCTGGGCTGGCACTGAGTGCCTGCAGTGTTTCCAGGTACCCAGTGCAAGCTGTTGGTGGACCTACCTTTCTGCGGTCTGGAGGATGGTGGCCCTCTTCTCATAGCTCAACTAGGCAGTGCCCCAGTGGGGACTCCCTGTGGAGGCTCCAACCCCACATTTCCTTTCCACACTGTCCTAGCAGAGGTTCTCCATGAGGGCTCTGCCCCTGCAGCACACTTCTGCTTGACCATCCAAGTGTTTCCATACAAGCTCTGAAATCTAGGCAGAGGTTCCCAAACCTCAGCTATTGTCTTCTGTGCACCCACAGGCCCAGCACCACATGGAAGCTGCCAGTGCTTAGGGACATGCACCCTCTGAAGCAATGGCCTAAGCTTTACCTTGGCCCCTTTTAGCCACAGCTGGAGCTGGAGCAGCTGGAATGCAGGGTGCTCTCCTGGGGCTGCACAGAGCAGCAGAGGCCCAGCTGATGATACCATTGTTCCTCCTTAGGCCTCTGGGCCTATGATGGGAGGGGCTGCCATGAAGATCTCTGACGGGCTCTAGAGACATTTTCCCCATTGTCTTGGCTATTAAATTTGGCTCCTTGTTACTTACGCACATTTCTGCAGCTGGCTTGAATTCCTCCCCAGAAAATGACTTTTTCTTTTCTACCATATGGTCAGGCTACAGATTTTCCAAACCTTTATACTCTGCTTCCCTTTTAAACATAAGTTCCAATTTCAGTTTCTTTGTGAACACATATGACTGAACGCTTTCAGAAAAAGCCATGTTACCTCTTGAATGCTTTGCTGCTTAGAAATTTATTCTGCCAGATAACCTAAATCATCTCTCTGAAGTTCAAAGTTCTACAGATCTCTAGGGCAGAGGAAAATGCCGCCAGTCTCTTTGCTAAAGCATAGCAAGAGGGATCTTTGCTCTAATATTCAATAAATTATTTGTCTCCATCTGAGACCACCTCAGCCTGGACTCCATTTTCCAAATCACTATCAGCCTTTTGGTCAAAGCCATTCAACAAGTCTCTAGGAGGTTCCAAACTTTCCCTCTTCCTGTCTTTTCCTGAGCCCTCCAAACTGTCCCAGTCTCTGTCTGTTACCCAGTTCCAACATGACTTCCACATTTTCAGGAAGCGAAAATTATTTCACTTTCACATGATCTTTATAGCAGTGCCCTACTCCTGGTAACAATTTTCTGTGTTAGTCTGTTTTTACACTGCTGTAAAGAATACCTGAGACTGGGTAATTAATAAAGGAAAGAGGATTAATTATCTCACAGTTCTCTCTCCACATGGTGGGGGAGATCTCAGGAAAATTAAAATCATTCCAGAAGGTGAAGGGGAAACAAGGTATGTCTTACATGGTGGAAGGAGAGAGAGCGCAGGGGAAACTGCCACTTTTTAACTATCAGATCTTGCGAGAACTCACTCGCTATCATGAGAACAGCATGGGAGAAACCACCCTTATGATCCAGTCACCTCCCTCCCTCGACACGCGATTACAGGCCCCTCCCTCAGCACATGGGGATTACAATTTGAGATGAGATTTGGGTGGGGACACAAAGCCAAATCATATTAAAATAGTACTTAATTTTGAATAACTATTATTGTGAATTGATGTTAAAATCTGATTAGAAGAGTGCATCTTAGCACAGCAATATGGTATATTGCCTAGTAATAGAATAATGCTTCAAGGAGGAGCTCTGGAGAGGGGACAGGGTTCCTCTTAAAAAAAAAAAAAAAAAAAAATTTGGCCAGGCATGGCACGGTGGCTCACACCTGTAATCCCCACCCTTTGGGAGGCCGAGGTGGGTGGATCACAAGGTCAGGAGTTCGAGACCAGCCTGGCCAAGATGGTGAAATCCTGACTCTACTAAAAATACAAAAATTAGCTGGGCACGGTAGTGGGCACCTCTAATCCCAGCTACATGGGATGCTGAGGCAGGACAATCGCTTGAATCCAGGAGGCAAAGGTTGCAGTGAGCTGAGATTGCACCATTGTACTCTAGCCTGGACGACACAGCAAGGCTCTGTCTCCAAAAAAATAATAATAATAATTCAACTGAGTAATAACCATTTATTAGATGCCTGATATTTATCACACATTGCATGAGGCATTAGCATGTAGTATTTAGCATGTAACCTTGTAAAAAGTAGGTAGTATAGATGAGAAAATTGAAGCCCAGGAGAGTCAGTTAATTTTTCCAGAGTCACAAATTAATATGTATATTTGAGGTAAAAAGCAGTTATTAAGAGACAGCCTGAAGGTAATTTCCAATAAGCCCTAGAAATGGATGTTTTCATAGGATTCTGATGTTGTATTCAGAATTACTAGCTACATAGTAATCTAACCTGCCCAGTTTACAAGATAACTAGCTTGGAATTCATTTGGTTTCCTCAACACTTTCCAGGAGGAAGCTTTTCTGAAGAAGCAATCCCTGCATCAAAGTGAGAGAAAATGGAGGTCAGCTGACTAATTAGGGTCTGGATATATAAGAATTCAATAAAAGGAAGGAAAATTAGATATTGTTTAAGATATGCTGAGCTTAATTGTGTTTTCTTATGGGATTTAAGTAGCTTCTGGTGAGTTAAATGTTTAAAAGAAATGTAATGTTGAATGTGGTGGTTCGTGCCTGTAATCCCAGCACTTTGGGAGGCCAGAGGTGGGCAGATCACCTGAGGTCAGGAGTTCGAGACCAGTTTGGCCAAGACAGTGAAACGCCATCTCTACTAAAATAAAAAATTAGCTGGGTGTGGTGGCGTGCACCTGCAATCTCAGCTACTAGGGAGGCTGAGGCGGGAGAATCACTTGATCCCGAGAGGCAGAGATTGCAGTGAGTCCAGATCATGCCACTGCACTCCAACCTGGGTAACAAGAAGAAATCTGTGTCTCAAAAAAAAAAAAAAAAAAGAAAAAGTTATGCCATTTCTTACAGATAGGAGTTGAGTCTAATTGGATAGAAGAATTATTCATTAAAAAGTATCCTGTTAGCATTTATAGGAAATTAAAAAGATATCAGACTCCCATAGTACCCTAAATGTTTATATCCAGTTATTCTGCTTTGGCTGGGTGCGGTAACTCACGCCTGTAATCCCAGCACTTTGGGAGGCTGAGGCAGGCAGATGATGAGGTCAGGAGATCAAGACCCATCCTAGCTAACACGGTGAAACCCTGTCTCTACTAAAAATGCAAAAAAGTATCCGGGCATGGTGGCGGGCACCTGTAGTCCCAGCTACTCAGGAGGCTGAGGCAGGAGAATGGTGTGAACCCGGGAGGTGGAGCTTGCAGTGAGCTGAGATTGCGCCACTGCACTCCAGCCTGGGAGACAGCCAGACTCTGTCTCAAAAAAAAAAAAAAAAAGAGTATGTACATTTCTAACAGAATAATACCGATTTCAATCTTGGTATACATTTAAAATTGATTTTTGGAATGCATTTGAGCTTAAATTTCCTCAAAAAATAACAACCTATGTTGTTTGCTTGAAAAATACCTGGCAGGAGCGTAAATGGCAATCTTACTCTCGTTAGTTTAGAGATTTTATCTGTAAGAAAAAATTTTCAAAGACCAAAGCTTCTAAGCCTTTTATGATATTTTACTACATGCTTGTTCCCCTTTACTGTACTTTAATTCATGGTGCTTAAAATTTTAATCTACAGCAATCAGCCAAAGAAACCAACAATTTCTGTTCAACTAGAAGGTAGGAATTGACACCTGTGTTTTTGTTTTTTGAAGAAACACAAATTATTCTTCTTTTATAAAATCACCTAAATTGTATGAGCTTTGCTTGACGTGTTAATGTGATCATTATTACCTGTTAGTAATGGACTAATGAGCTTGGCCTCTTTTTTTTTTTTTTTTTGAAAAATAAAATATTTCTCCCACATTTTCCAGAACAGCCCCAATTTGTTACAATCAGGATTATTTTATCTGCTGTATTTGCTAAGTATTGTTTTACTTTCCTTCTTAGTTTATTAAAAGTGATTTCCTTAAGTATGTGATTTAAGGTTTATCAGTGGGTTTTATTTTCAAGTAACTTCTTATATAAATATTTATCAATGTAAATTTATAACAGAAAAGGTATTTTCTGGACTGTGTTTGTTACAGTTACCCTAGTTATACTTTGTCAGCTTCAGGGCTGCGTTAAGTTAGGTTGGTGTCTTACTGCTTGAAAATTGTTCTTTCTAAACACCCTATTACCCAGCCAGTCTTCTGATTCGCTCACTTGTAGTAAGCAGAATAGTCCCCCTGCCTGCAAGATGTCTGTGTCCTAATCCCTGGAATTTGTAGATATGTTAATGTATGTGCCAAAGGAGAATTAAAATAACAAATGACATTAAGATTGTTAATTAGGTATCTTTAAAATAAGATTATTTTGGATTATTTACATTGTCCAATGTTAATCACTAGGATCCTTAAATTGTGGAAGAGGGAACCAAAAGTGCTATTTGAGAAAGACTTTATTGGCCATTGCTGGTGTTGAAGATGGAGGAGTGGGAAGCATGAACAAAGGAATGAGGGCAACATCTACAAGCTGGTTAAGGCAAGAAAATGGATTCTCCCCCTAAAGACTCCAGAATGAAACAGCCCTGCTAACACCTTGATTTCTGCCTAGTGGGACTAATTTTAGTTTTTTTACCTCCAGAACAGTAACATAATAAATTTATGTTCCTTTAAGCCGCCAAATTATGGTAATTCTTTATGATAGTCATAGAAAAATAATACAGCACCTAACTGCCATGACCTTTGCATTTTGTCACTCACCATAGACCTGGGTAGATACTCCCTGTTCTGCCTGGGACTGCTTTTTTCCCCTCCCTGATTTCAGGGCTACTGTTACATGCTTTCCTCTACTATTAAGTGGCATGATCTTAACTCACTGCAACCTCCACCTCCCAGGTTCAAGTGATTCTCCTGCCTCAGCCCTCCGAGTAGCTGGAATTACAGGCGCCTGCCGCCATGCCTGGCTAATTTTTATATTTTAGTAGAGACAGGGTTTTACCATGTTGGCCAGGCTGGTCTCGAACTCCCGACCTCGTGATTCATGTGCCTCGGGCTCCCAAAGTGCTGGGATTACAGGCATGAGCCACCATATCCGGCCCTACCCAGGGTTCTTATTTGCAGACAAGAGAATCTGCGGTAGCTAGTTTCAGCAAGATATTAAAGCATAGAGAATTGTTAGGAGGGCTAAAGAAGCAGGTTGAGCTTCCAGGAAAGTCTTTCAAAACCATAATGCAGAATCAGCCTAAGGAGCTGATAATAATACTTTCTTCTGAAAGCCACAGAGTCAGGTAGCTCCTACCTCATGTTCCAGATCATTTTGGAGATCTGGCTGCAGATTATCTTGCCTCTTCCTTGACCTAAGTCTTCTGTGGTCCACACTGCAATTATCTGGCCCTGCCATTACCTTTCTGATCTTATCTCCTGTTAGTCTCTCTTATTCACTTTGTTCTAGGAACATCGTTGTCTTGCTGTTTACAAGTCAAATGGCCCTGTAGCAGGGACATGCTTGTAATCATGGCACTTAAAATTTTAATCTATAGCAACCATCCAAAGAAACCAGCCATTTCTATTCAACTAGAAGGTAGGAATTGACACCAGATAAAATAATCCTGATTGTAAGAAATTGGGGCTGTTTTGGAAGATCTTCCTTTTTACCTTTTTTGTCTGTGACCACTGGATCACCATTCATTTTTTCAATTACAATTCATATGTCCAGGATGAGAGAGACTCACTGTCCATGCTGATCCAAATAAAGGTTGCTAGTCTCTCTCACCTCAGCTCTACTTGCAGTGGGGATGAAGATCTGTGGGAAAATGAAAGGGTTTTCTTTTTCAGTTACATCAAGAAGATGGAAAGTAAGATTTTTTTAAAATAGCCTTTTCTAAACTTTCTGATGACTGGTGGAGATGGTGGAGCCATCATTTGCTCAAACAAGGAAAGATGTAGCAAAGGGAAGACTTGTTATGTAAATTTAAGCCACCGATCAGTGATAAGAGTTTCACTACTCAGGCCTCCCTTTCTTTCTGGCGTAGAGGCAGACACCTTTAAAAATGGAGATTTCCTTTATAAATGTAGATTTCCTTTGTAAACATGTTTCAAAATAGCCAGCTAAAAGACAGAAAGGTGATTTTAGAGACAAATTTAGTTCAGTAGACAGTCTTTGTAACTTAGCTGTGTTTTTTTTTATTTTTTATTTTTTTATTTTTTGAGACAGAGTCTCACTCTGTCCCCCAGGCTGGAGTGCAGTAGCTTGATCCCGGCTCACTGCAAGCTCCGCCTCCCGAATTTTCGCCATTCTCCTGCCTCAGCCTCCTGAGTAGCTGGGACTACAGGTACGCGCCAGCTCGCCCGGCTAGTTTTTTCTTTTTCGTATTTTTTAGTAGAGACGGGGTTTCACCGTGTTAGCCAGGATGGTCTCGATCTCCTGACCTCGTGATCCGCCCGTCTCGGCCTCCCAAAGTGCTGGGATTACAGGCTTGAGCCACCGCGCCCTGCCAACTTAGCTGTGGTTTTTTAACTAAAATGACTGAGCTTGGGGCTAGACCCATTAACTAATAGGGCAAAGAAAGTATTCTCTCTGCCTGGACTCCACATGGATAGCTCTTATAAAGAATCTGCAAGCCTATTTTACCTGAGGGCTTACCTTCTATTAACAAACATTTTATCCACCTTTATTTTCACATTCAGGGCAGTATAGTAATTTAGCCAAAAGGTTTGCAGATTCAACTTTTTAAAATCAACTAGTTGCTTAAGCTTTTTATTTGCCTTTTATAAAGGGGCTTTCAAAAGAAGCAATAAAAATATTGCAGTATTTTTAGAAGCTTCTGCACATCAATAGCCATCCTTGGGTCAGCCAAATTCAGGAGAACTTATTTATTTATTAATATACTTTAAGTTCTGGGATATATGTGCAGAACATGCAGGTTTGTTACATAGGTATATACGTGCCATGGTGGTTTTCTGCACCCATCAACCCGTCATCTACATTAGGTGTTTCTCCTAATGCTATCCCACACCTAGCACACTAGCCTCCAACAGGCCCCCGTGTGTGATGTTCCCCTCCCCATGTCCATGTGTTCTCATTGTTCAACTCCTCATTAGTGAGAACATGTGGTGTTTGGTTTTCTGTTTTTGTGTTAGTTTGCTGAGAATGATGGTTTCCCGCTTCATCCATGTCCCTGCAAAGGACATGGACTTACCCTTTTTATGGCTGCATAGTATTCCATGGTGTATGTGCCACAGTTTCTTTTTCTAGTCTGTCATTGATGGGCATTTCCATTGGTTCCAAGTCTTTGCTATTGTGAACAGTGCCACAGTAAACATATGTATGCATGTGTCTTTATAGTAGAATGAAATATAATCCTTTGGGTATATACCCAGTAATGGGATGGCTGGGTCAAATGATATTTCTGGTTCTAGATCCTTGAGGAATTGCCACACTGTCTTCCATAATGGTTGAACTAATTTACACTCCCATCAGCAGTGTGAAAGCGTTCCTATTTAGGAGAACTTATTTTTAAATGCAGTTCTTAAAATCCAATGTTGTTTATTTGGAACATTCCACAGTAATTTAAGATTGTTGTTTGTATGATTTTGCCTTTTTTTTGTGAGCATTTGCTGCTTCTGGAGCCTAAAGCTTCTATGTGTAAATGTAGATTTAGCTGGAAGGTAGAGTACCCCGTTCTTCAGAAATTAAGCATCACATTTTTACATCGAATCTTGGTTTTGTCTCTCAGATTTCCTTGATCAGCTTAGCCAATGATTTTTCCTACCTAACCTTGCAAGAAAAAGAATCAAAGATAGAATAAATAAATCCCTGTGAATTTTCAAAAGCTACAGTTTACACCCCCTGTAGTATTGCCAGTTTTTGTTTGACTCAGTCAGATATTTAAGGCCTCTAGCCAGATTCAATCCAGATAATTATTGGACCCTGTCCAGTTTCTTTTTTTTCTTTTTTTTGAGACGGAGTTTTGCTTTTATTGCCAAGCCTGGAGTGCAGTGGCACGATCTCGGCTCATCGCAACCTCCACCTCCCAGGTTTGAGCGATTCTCCTGCCTCAGCCTCCCAAGTAGGTGGGATTACAGGTGTATGCCATCATGCCTGGCTAATTTTGTATTTTTTTTTTTTTTTTTTAGTAGAGATGGGGTTTCTCCATGTAGGTCAGGCTGGTCTCAAACTTCCGACCTTGGGGGATCCGCCTGCCCGGGCCTCCCAAAGTGCTGGGATTACAGGCCTGAGTGCCCAGTCGGACCCTGTCCAGTTTCTGTTGTGACTTCTGAACCAAGTTCAGATAAAAAATTTGCTCAAACCTGTATAGCTCAAAACCACAAAATCTTGGATTCTGAAGCTCCACTGAGAGAACTTACCCACAGTCTCTGGTTGTTGTGAGAGAGGAATGGACAGAATGGGCCCAGTGGGTACTTCTCTTGGT
Organism: Macaca mulatta; assembly: GCF_049350105.2. NCBI lineage: Eukaryota > Metazoa > Chordata > Mammalia > Primates > Cercopithecidae > Macaca > Macaca mulatta. The sequence goes on along the minus strand of NC_133406.1, from coordinate 153,666,585 downwards.
CACTGGCTGATCTTGGGGCTTGCTAGATGCTCCACTTCATGCCCCACTCTGATGCCATCTGTTACAAAAAAAAAAAGACTTTAGACGAATTTAACAGAGTTTAATTGAGCAAAGAATGATTTGCAAATCCGGTAGCCCCCCTGAAACATGATAGGTTCAGAGTGACTCTAGAGTTCCCACGTGGTCAGATAATATTTAAGGACAGAGAAAGGAAAATGCGTACAGAAAACAGAAGTGAGATAGGAACTGCTGTATTGGTTACAGGTTGATGTATGCCTTACATGAACAGGGATTGAATAGTTAGCCTCCTGTGATTGGCTGAAGCCTTGTAATTGGTACAGTAGTAGGTTATAATGTATTTACACATCTACTTAGGTTATAGTTCACTATATCCAGATACCTTTAGGCTGAACCTAAAATATGTGAGGAGGCAGCTTCAGGCTATACTTAATTTAACGACATAAAGAGCTTATATTTGAGTTAAACATACTAAGCTTATATCTCAAGTGTGCCACTTCCTTTGGTAAGAAGCTTAAACTTTCCAAGGCTCTGTTTTCTCATCTGCAAAATGGAGGTAAGACTTGTGCCTCACAGAGTTGCTGTGTGGATTAAATGAGAAAATGTAAGCTTAGCATAGTTTGGCCCTTTACTACTCACATTAACGTATCAATAGAAGAGGATAAAGTATGTACAAAATAATCTTTCTAAGAAAGAAGACACATTTTAGTAATCAGAGCAATTAAATATACTTTAAGCCAGGGGTCCCCAACCCCAGGAACCGGGCTGCACAGCAGGAGGTGAGTGGTATTACCGCCTGAGCTCTGCCTCCTGTCAGATCAGGGGCAGCATTAGATTCTCATAGGAGCATTAACCCTATTGTGAACTGCGCATCTAAGGGATCTAGGTTGCACTCTTTAAGAAAATCTAATCTGAGGTAGAACAGTTTCATCCTGAAACCACTCCCCCCATCCCCCATTCTCCCACTCCCCCACCCTTGTTCTGTGAAAAAATTGTCTTTCTCGAAACTGGTCCTGCTGATTGAAGCCTTAAAAAGAATAGGTTTTAACATTCTCATCTTGCATAACTCATGCACTGAAAATTTGGGTTACTTGGAGTTTTGTAAAACTTTAATTTTCTGTTTCTTTTTTTCTTTTTTGAGATGGAGTTTCGCTTTTGCTGCCCAGAGGCATGGAGTGCAATGGCACAATCTCGGCTCACCTCAACCTCCACCTCCTGGGTCCAAGAGATTCTCCTGCCTCAGCCTCCTGAGTAGTTGGGAATACAGGCATGCACCACCATGCCTGGCTAATTTTGTATTTTAAGTAGAGATGGGGTTTCTCCATGTTGGTGAGGCTGGTCTCAAACTCCTGACCTCAGGTGATCCGCCCACCTTAGCCTCCCAAATTGCTGGGATTACAGGCGTGAGCCACGGCGCCTGGCAAGTTTTTTGTTTATATACTGTATAGGGGAAGAAAAATATCTTTTTCTTTTACCAGTCTTAGATTCATTGGCTGGGGCCCTTTACAAGACAGATGCACAAGACAAAACCATACAAATTTATTTAATTTAAGTTTTTTTTTTGTTTGTTTGTTTTTTGCGATGGAGTCTCTGTCGCCCAGGCTGGAGTGCAGTGGCGCAATCTCAGCTCACTGCAAGATCTGCCTCCCGGGTTCACGCCATTCTCCTGCCTCAGCCTCCCAAGTAGCTGGGACTACAGGCGCCCGCAACCACGCCTGGCTAATTTTTGTATTTTTAGTAGAGATGGGATTTCACCGTGTTAGCCAGGATGATCTCGATCTCCTGACCTCATGATCCGCCCGCCTCAGCCTCCCAAAGTGCTGGGATTACAGGCATGAGCCACCGCGCCCGGCTTATTTAGGTTTTGTTTTGTTAAGTAAGTTTTGTTTGACACAGGAGCCTTCATAAGGAAATGAAGACCTAAAGTAGCTGAACTTGACTATTTTTATTCTAGTTTTGATGAAGGGGATTGTAGAAGAATTGAATAAGATAAAAAGTATGAGCTAAGTGTAATAAACCGGGGGAAACTTAGCAAGGCCTGTTTTTTCACTTTCTTCTTGGGGTCTGTGTCTATGTTCCTTTCCTCCCAGTGTAGGGAGGGTACCTCTCACAGAAGAGTCTTATAACTGGCATCAGGGGAAGGTCACCAAGTCTTTCCTGTACCTGCTGTTTCTCAAATTCCTTCATCTTAAAGTGTTCAGTATGCCAGGTACTATATTTTGGGGTAGCGTGTCCCAAACCCTCAACAACTGACTTTCATTTCAAAAGCTTTTAAATCCCCTGTGATAAAAGGTGCAGTTTGTAATGTATGCAACCATACTTAGAAATCTAAAAACTGATAATAGGATTTGGCAGGGGGGTACCCCTATATTGATTACATATGTTTATCTAGTACTTTGATCAAAATTGTTTCCTTTTGAAAAATATAGCAGTGTTGACTTTGGTGGTGGTGGTGGGGGGTTGTTCCTACTTACATGTCTGCTGAAGCATACTATTTTAAGGTTTTGTTTTCTTTATTTATAGATAATTTAAATGCTGACCAGTTACCCTCTCCTTAGAGGCTTTATAAGTGCATTCTTATCAGTAAGATACATATTTACTATATGACTCAGCTAGATTCTATACAGATCATGTCCTTGTATCATTACCAGTACCATATAAAAATGCTATATGGATATATAGGGGAGAAAACATAATTTATTTTGTTTCCTTTTTTGGATTGTTAGTTGAGACATTCTCTTGAAAACAAAAGCCAGATTAACAAAAGAAAAAAGTTTATTAAAGTTTGCTGTACCCATCACTTGGGGGAGGCCTCAGTTCAAAAGTATGTGTCTTTCAAGGCAGTGGCGTGGGCGACTTGCTTAAATAGTATCTTAACAAAAAGCCAGAAATTCTATATAGTGACAAGACAAAAAAGATTCCTCTTCAGGCTTCCAAAAGGTGGGGTAATATGGGAACACAGATTTACTACTGCTGTCTCTGAGCTGATAAGCAGTGTTGCAAAGGGGGCCTAGCTTTAGGTGAGAAAGGCAGCGAGGAGGGGCTGGCAAAGTGTGCCCTTTTCTAAAACTTTTAACTTGAACTAAAATCTCCAGTATTTTAGAGAGGAAAATTTTGTTTTCCTCCAGATACTTAACAGTTTATAAATGTAGTGTTCTAAGAAGTCTGTTAAAGAAACACCTTAATCCTGCTTCCGTGTGAATTATATTACCTATGAAGCATCATTGTACATTTATGTAAATTCACATTTGCTAAATCACACCAAGGGAAAGCTTAATATAATCATTTCATCATTATATAATCCATTCAGTGTGATTGCATTTCCTCCTGATGCAATTTGATAAACTTGTGTTTGTATAGGTACAAGATAATGTTCCACAGATAATGCAGTTTTATGCATTTTATTTTCAATGCTCTTTAGTGGGTGTATGTGTATGCTATGTAGAGAAATTAGATGAAGTTTCTCTTAACTTCATTATGGGCAACAAAATTCCTTGGCTTTGTTACAGTTTACTAGGCCCCGTAGTTAAAACACCTCTGAGTGTAGGCCAGCTGTAGAATACAAAAGTACTTGTGATAAGAGCTGTAATATGAGATTGAAATTTGTTACACAAAGAGGTTACTGTCCTTTTTTTGAGGATTCAGTTTCTTTAAAACAAATTAATAGTGACTGTTTCGGGATAGTATAAAGTACAGTTTAATTTTTAACAGTGAAAGAGGCTTTGTAGTGGGGTCTCAGTGGTTAAGTCCAATTGTGGGACAAGTAAAAATGTTTAAGGGTCTTTTTATTACAGAATGAAAGCTATATTGTTTCTTAAGGAATTTAATGAACTAAAAAACGTATTTGCTTAACACTCTGATTGGTAGTACGTCAACCAAGTATCTTCATTTAACAGAAAGTACATACTTTTGTTAAATAATGAAGTTTTCTGGAAATCTGTTAACTAAGGGTACTTAGAATAGGAATGTGAATATTTCAAATTTCGAATCATCCTTTTCTTATGACAAAACTCTTTTTGTAGCATTACACTGCTTTAGAATAAAGTTCATTAATGCTTGCATAAGAGGTACTGTATGTGTCAAGAATAAAAAGTTGGAACTTGATAAAGTTACAGGATTTTTTTCTTCCTTTCCCAACTCTACTGTTTTGTCATTGCTCTTTGAGATGAAAGAGTCTAAACCTGCATGTCTATTTAAGTGTTGAATTTCTTGTTTCTCAATTGGGAAATGAAAGCAAAAATCTACGCTTGATTTTATAATTGACCTATTTGTTTTCAAAAGTATGCACATAAATATCAAAATTTAAATCTAATGTAAACTATTCACCCTAAGCATTAACATATCTATGTAAAAATAGTTACCCATATTTCAGGTTTAATTACCTTGGTGTTTAAGAGCCCTGATGAATATTCATCTGTTTACCAGGATATGATCTGGAATTATTTTCACTCTGTGCTATTAGAAAGCTCTTAAAAACACCAACATTATGTTTTATTTCTCTCACTACATAGCAATTCCTGGGCAACATAGAGGTGACATCAAGAGTAAGAGAGAAAGGGGATTAGATGTCGCCACTGGGATTGAGGTGTTAGAAATAGTACGTTTGTTTAAAGAGAGGAAATGAAAATTTTTTTCTTTTTTCTATGCATAAGAAATGAAATTTTGTGGGGTGGGGGAGGAGATCTCTGGTTTGTGATCTTCTTTACTGATTTAATGCATTCTTTCAATATCTGTTGGAAGTTATACTATGTCAGTAACTGGTAGATAAATTCTGGGGTTACATACCAAACAAGAGAGACAAGCTTCTGCTTTCTTCGGAGCTTATGTTCTCTTTAGGGATAGCAAAAGAAATAATAATAAGTAAACAAGACAATTTCATTGACTAGTAAGTGCTATGCAGGAAACAATACAGGGTAGAGAGATAAAGAATGATTGGTGGAGTGATTTTAGATTTAGTGCTCTGATAAGGTCTCTCTGAAAAGGTGATAATTAAGATGATGAGAAAGTACCAAGTGGTGGCTGGTTTCTTAAAATGAGGTATTAAATTACCTAGATCAACATATTGGATAAAATATGTAATATTTAAATGCTTTAAACTCTTAAGCTCCAAAATGATACCATTTTTTTAATGATAGCCTGTAACTAGGTGGGGACAGTAGAGAAGGATGGTTTAATGCTGAGCAGAAAAGGAAAACAAAATAGAAAGAGATTTTTAAAAGAAGTACCAAAGGCTGGGTACAGTGGCTCATGCCTGTAATCCCAGCACTTTGGGAGGCTGAGGCGGGCGGATCACTTGAGGTTGGGATTTCGAGCAGCCTGACCAACATGGAAAAATCCTGTCTCTACTAAAAATACAAAATTAGCTGGGCTTGGTGGCGCGTCCCAGTAATCGCAACTACTCGGGAGGCTGAGGCAAGAGAATCGCTTGAACCCGAGAGGTAGAGGTTGTGGTGAGTTGAGATTGTGCCATTGCACTCCAGCCTGGGCAACAAGAGTGAAACTCCGTCTCAAAAAATAAAAATAGCAACAAGTAGCAGAAATATGGCCATAGACTACCTTTCGTAAGTGTTTGTGTTGCAGGTACATGTAGCCCATCTTGACTGGAGATGGTCCAATCCATACTGTCTCCCAAAGCAAATGTAAGCCTCTACAGATGAAACATATTATCCTAGACCTCAGTGAACCCCTACAATTACATTTTCCAGCAAGTAGTCAAAGCATACGAAGAAACAGACAACTGAAGAACCAGCAAGAAGAGACAGCAGAATTGGAATTCCATAGCCTTGACATATTAAAAATATTAGATACATATTTAAAATAACTATGCTTATGAATTACAATACATATGACGATATCTCCAAGGAAATCACAAAAAGCAGCATAGCAGATTTGAAAAGGAACCAGACAAAACTTTTGGAAATGAAAACCCTAGTAACTGAAATTTAGTAAGCCTGGTTCTGTGTTGAGTACTTTGTATCAAATGAATTATCCTACTGAAACCTTATAAACGTTAGACCATATATATATACAACAGCTATTTGAATGCCTTGGAGAGCAACCGGTGTAGGTTCGACTTGAGGGTCTGTGATTCTTGAGATAAGAGAAGCTCGTGAAGTGATCTCCATATTTATTCTGGTCTTTTCCTTGAGGGAATTTTCTAATTCTCAGTGCCAGATGGAGATCAAGCAAAAAGTAGTTTTGCATGGCTAAGGAGCCTAGAGAGGCTGGTAATGGAGGCCTAATCATGGGGCTTGGGGGTGGGAGGAGAACTGCAGACAACTGAATTTTCTGGACATAATATCTGCATATAAGTTCTCCTTTAATTTTGGTAGTTTAATCACTACCAGACCCAGAGCAGGATTTCTGGAAACCCATCTGATAACAGTGACTTTGAGGCTTAAGAGCTGAGCAAAAATTTGAGCAACTTTGAAATACAGATCAAGAGTTCAAATCCATAAAAAACTAGTAAGTGGTACACTGAAGTCGTTATCAAAAAGTATATCTTTTACGATATATTCACCTGTGTAAATTGTGTTCTTAAAAGCTAAGGATGAAAGAGAATTTGTTTAAAGAAATACAGTAATAGGCTAAGGTCGTGATCTTTATCCTATAAACATATGGAGGAGTAAGGCTGTGTCCCAAATGCAAATACTGCTTGAGGTATTTGAGATTAAACTAAGAAAATACAGTAGTCCCTCCTTATCCATGAGGAATATGTTCTAAGACCCCCTGGTAGATGCCTGAAACCACAGGTAGTACTGGACTTAAGTAGTGTCACTTAATCTGATAAAAGTGACTGTGTGGGTGGGGAGGGGAGGGTAGCATATACAGCATGAAGGCACTGGCAGAGGAACAATAATGTCCTGAGTGGGACAGGGTGGTTTAAGATTTCATCACACTACTCACAATAGTGTGCAATTTAAAACTTTTGAATTGTTTATTTCTGGAATTTTTCACTTAATATTTTCAGACTGTGGTTGACTGTGAATAATTAAAACCATGGGTCGTGAAACTGCTGATGAAGGAGGCCTACTGTATTACACCTTCGATCATAATTGTCCACCATCTGAATGAAGCAATATATGATTCTTACTAACTTTTCACTTGCTGTACCAGATTGCTACAGAAGGTAAGACCTACTTAGAGGTCAAGGATATCCTTGTGTTGATCCATACCTAATTCTTTAAGTCTATTCTTTGTTTTTATGTTGCTAAGGGTTTCCAATATATCTTTGTTCTTATATATAACCAGCTTTTAAATGCTTAGAAAAATTTGATGTAAGTACTACAGTGTCCTCAGGATTGACCAGCACAGTTAATGCATGACCAAATACATTCAACATCCACAGGAACATATAGCACTCAGGAGCATGTTTTTAATAGGTCAGTGAATTTTCTATAGAGCTACTGCTGAGAATCATTTTTTAAAGTAATATGCTTGTCTCAAATGTGCTTGTCTAAGTCAATAAGTCCATTTCACTAGAAAGTTTACAGGCAGTAAATAAAGTAATAAACTGAACGAATTTTTATTGTCTCAAGTGACACAATGTCTCTAGTTTTCTTACTGTTCACAGCAGTTTTACTACAGAAGCACAACAGTCATTCCTGTTCTCTTAGTGGAATTATTCGTGGCTTTTAATAAGGTAGATTTTATTAGGTTTCAAGATCTTGAATTTTTTTAGGCTTCTGTTTCCATACACACATATTCACATTTAATATGGCTTTCTAAAGTACCTTTAGATCAGAATTCATCTTTACCTTTGCTGTGTTTAAAGCATTTTCTATTGAACTTTTCAGTGAAATTCACTCAATGTAGTATTTTTCCACTTTCCCAAAATCTAATTTAATATTAAAGCTGATTTACAGAAATTCATCTAAAACTTTGCTACTCAGGCTGTGGTTCATGGACTAGCAATCTTTGGCCATCACATGGGAGCTTATTACCCATGCAGAATGCTCCTCCTCCCCCATGCCGTCGCTTACTGACTCATAATCTGCATTTTAATAAGCTCAGGTGATTCATATACACATTTAAGTTTGAGAAGCATAGATCTACAGATCTAAAAGTTTATTTACTAGTGCTTATACTTAATTTAGTTAACCCTCAAAGGGAAAGAGCACTGTGTTTTAGAAAATGTATACCACAGCATGAAAGATCAAGGTATATTAAAAGGTTTCTAGGAATATCCTAGAGGCTGATGTAATCTGTTCTTTTTGGAAACCAATTTTTCTTTTCTTTTTTCTTTTTCTTTTTTCTTTTATTTTTTTTGAGATGGAGTTTCGCTTTTGTTGCCCAGGCTAGAGTGCAATGGCGCGATCTCGGCTCACCGCAATCTCCGCCTTCCAGGTTCAAGCGATTCTCCTGCCTCAGCCTACCGAGTAGCTGGGATTACAGGCATGCACCACCACGCTGGCTAATTTTGTATTTTTAGTCAAGACAGGGTTTCTCCATGTTGGTCAGGCTGGTCTCGAACTCCCAACCTCAGGTGAATTCACCCTCCTCGGCCTCCCAAAGTGCTGGGATTACAGGCATGAGCCACTGCACCTGGCCTTTTATTTTCTTCTTAGTGGTTTTACCATGTCATTTGTTATATGCCTTTCTTTTTGTTTATCTATTAATAATCTAGTTACACATCTTCAGTTTCAGCTCTTTTCTGTAGACTTTTGAAACCAGTGTTTGTTCTTTCTCCCATTTGACTCAATTTCTATATCTGACATTTTCCATATCCAAAAAGAATATATCATCATTCTTTACAAATTATGCTTTTTCCCGCAACTTACTTTTGTTAATCATACTAGGTTTTAGGCCTAGTAAAGTCAAGCATTCTCCAAGAGTCTTTTCACAACTTTTCTAGTATACAGTGATTTTTCCTTTCTTTGTTCCTGTAACCCTAGAGTAGGTATGGAATTCATGTCTTTAACCCAACTTTCTATTTCCATGTTATTTGTACTTCTAATAATAAAGTTTCTGACAATAAAATATGTCCTTGGAATGCCTCTTTGTAGATGGCAGTAATACTCCAAATGATTAAGTTGAAAATAGTTATGCCAAAGAAAGGGAGAAAATAGTTATGCCAGCAAGTACACCTTGTCTATTGGTTGACTGTAAATATTAATTCTTTTGTTTCTGTGTTGTCAGTTAACAGGGTTGGCATGTTATGTAGTAACCAACTCTTAACAAATCTTGACTCATTAAAAAAAAAAAACTAAATGAAAATCCCAAAAATAGAACAGTTCTTATAAAGCAAATAATGAGTATTTTTACCTTTAAGTACATAAGAAGTGGACTTAAAATTTATGCTTGATGCCTTATCAGATGTACTGGTAATCATTTCTTAAAGCTATATTGGATTATACAAATGTAAACTAATGGTATACTAACTTAAAAAACACAATCTTAAGACTAAGGAATATTGAAGATCATCATCCCCTTATTTTAAGGTAATGGAAACTGAGACAGCATTAAATGCCTGTTTCTAGTATTTCTTACCAAAAAGTATGTACAGCATATCTCTCAGCTTTTGATTTTTAGTCTAAAGTCCAGAAGCTCCAAGATGAAAAATTTCCAAATTATGCTCACTTCAAATAGAGAATGTAACTTGGACTACGTGGCATTTGGCATGAGACTGCATGTGAATAATTTTAACACGAAAGACTTCCCGTTCCAAAAAAAAAGTTCCAAAGAGTAGAATGTAGTTGGTAGTTTGCCCTAATCGATTGTTGGGGACATCTAGAGTTGTGCATTTGAAAGCTTGTAAGACTTTGCCCAGTTTCACTCTATGCGTGTTTTCTACTATTGTTTTCTTTATAGGGCATGACAATCATTTTACCTTTTATAGCTGTTGTAAGCTTTAGCTATGTAGCACAGTGGGAACATACACAATTTTGCACTTGGGAAAGTACTACCCTGTTTTCTAGGTTATAATTACTGAAACAATTTTACCAGTTCTCCCCTCAGTTTCTGTTGAGGAGTACCCACATATGCCTACTGTTCTAGAGAAGTTTAAGATACCAGTCCCTCTGAATCAGAATTAATGCCTGCAGTATATTGGCTTCCAGGGTTTGTTGCTTTGTATTGGTCATCTTAAGTATAATGGAAGAAAGCTTTTGTTCTTATACAAGTGGATATAACCTTGATAATCTTGTATATCACTTTGAGAAATAGGAAAAATAGCTGAAAAATCAGAACAAAAATATTTTAAAATCTTTATTTTTCCAAAATGCCAAAATGTTCTATGGGGATAATCAGGAGAAAAGAGGTGCTGTATGTGAATACCTTTAGATTTACTGTACACAGGCTAATCCTCATAATCCATTGCTTATCTTTTTGAACCAAGTTCCTATCTCCCCAAAATACCATGTTAATCTTCAGGTTAAATTTTGTTTCAAATCTTTATTTCCTTTTGGGGAAAAAAAAAAAAAAAAAAAAAAAGGCTGTTGTAGTGGTTGTTTTCCAAATTTTCCTTGCCTTGTCATTTTTTGTATGGGCTATCTGCAAAGGAGAAAATTTGTAATCTAAATTTAATATAGCTTCAAATATTTAAATGGTTTTTAAAAGTCCAAGAGAGTTTTCCTCTGAAAATTAAAAGATAGAGCCTTCTAGAACTTTAGAGCTCAGAACTAAAGAACTTTAAAAATAAAGTATTACTTTTAAAAAGACTATTTATGAAAAGTTGTTATTGTAGTATTACTGTTGTAGTTTTTTTTGAGACGGAGTTTCACTCTTTTTGCCCAGGCTGGAGTGCAGTGGCGCGATCTTGGCTCACCTCAATCTCCACCTCCCAGGTTCAAGCGATTCTACTGCCTCAGCCTTCTGAGTAGCTGGGATTACAGGCATGTGCCACCACGCCTGGCTAATTTGTATATTTAGTAGAGACAAGGTTTCTCCATGTTGCTCAGACTGGTCTCAAACTCCCGACCTCATGTGATCTGTCCACATCGGCCTCCCAAAGTGGTGGGATTATAGGCAAGAGCCACCCCCCGGCCAGGAGTATTGTTTGTCTGTTTGTTTGTTTTTTGAGACGGAGTCTTGCTGTCTCCCAGGCTGGAGTGCAGTGGCGCGATCTCAGCTCACTGCAAGATCCGCCTCCAGCATTCACACCATTCTCCTGCCTCAGCCTCCCGAGTAGCTGGGACTACAGGTGCCTGCCACCGCGCCTGGCTAATTTTGTGTATTTTTAGTAGAGATGGGATTTCACACTGTGTTAGCCAGGATGGTCTCTTATCTCCTGACCTCGTCATCTGCCTGTCTTGGCTTCCCAAAGTGCTGGGATTACAGGCGTGAGCCACTGCATCTGGCTGGACTATTTGTATTTTTAAAATAACGTCTGCTTCTAAATTTTTTGGTAGGTGAGATAACTTTGTATGTAGCTGCTGTTTAGACTCTTAAATGTTAAACCTGGCCAGGCGCCATGGCTCACGCCTGTAATCCCATCACTTTGGGAGGCCAAGGCTTGCAGATTGCTTGAGTACAGGAGTTCCAGACCAGCCTGGGTAATATGGTGACACCCTGTCTTTACAAAAATTACAAAAAAATTAGTGGGGCGTGGTGGTGTATGCCTATAGTCCCAGTTACTTGGGAGGCTGAGGTGGGAGGATCACCCAAGCCTGGGAAGTTGAGGCTGCAGTGAGCTGTGCCGTGATTGCACCACTATACTCCAGCCTAGGTGACAAGAGTGAGACCCTGGAGACTTTGTCTCAGAACAACAACAACAAAAAAAGTTAAACCTGTGTATCTCAATCACTATGTAGTTTGTTTTTTTTACACAAAAGTCTATTTTTTTTCCTTGCCCTTTGAACCAAAAAAATAAATAAATAAAAAATTTTCCCCCTGCTGACTACCTTGTATAGGTCCCGTTTTTGGTAACCTACAACCCTGAAAATCCTTGACTCCTGATTGGACATTTTGGGAGTCATCTTAAAGCCATTTGGGAAGCATTGATCAGTCTAGAATGTAGATATGGAACAATGGCTCTTGCTACTTTTTAGCAGTGGAACTATTTAATTAAAATCAGTCACAGAAACTTAGGATGTATAAATGTACAACACATAAACAAACTCCTCTTCTTTTGAAGCAGTAGGCGCAGAGGTTGGATTTGGGCCCTATCTACTTGTATAAGCAAGGGGTGTGTGTGGCCCACACCCTGATGACTCCACAGATCCCAGCCCAGACTAGAAGAATGCGTCTGTAATAAGTGATGAATCAGGTGGAGAAGGATCTTTGAATAGGGAAAGCAAAGTATTGGTGCCTTATAAGTTTTGAAGAAACCCTTGACTGGCTATGATTGAAGTAGAACATAAGATTAAATCAGAAGCTCTTTAAGATGCATTTTATCTGTTTTGTGTTAGGTATGAAATTAGTTGAGGCTAAGATTCAGGAGAAAAAAATAGAATAATGTTTACACATTGTTAACATGAGTATTCATACTAAATGGGATTTTACGTGCAGTTAACTAAAGCTAAAAAATAGTTTTTGAATGTATACAGTATTCATGAACAAAAATCATTTAGTTTTTGTTTTTATGAATAGCATTGTAAAGTTCAGTGCTTACGTTACCATTAACCTGTTTAATCAGATGCACTTAGAGTTGCGTATTCTGGGTTTGTGTTAGAACAAAAAGTCAATTTTTGTAATTTCTTTTATGCTTGTCTCTTGAATTTTGTTTGATGCTCTTACCTTTATAGACCCTGTCAAATACAGCCAGCTCTCTGTAGCCATTGGTTCCATACCTGGATTCAACCAGTCACAATAAAAAATATTCAGAGAAAGAAAGGATGGTTGCTTCTGTAATGAAGATATACAGATTTTTTTTCTTGTCATTATTCCCTGAACAATACAGTATAACAACTATTTACATAATATTTTCATTGTAGTAGGTATAATAAGCAACCTAGAGATGATGGAAGTATATAGGAGGATGTGTGTAGGTTATATGCAGATATTATACCATTTAATATAAGGGACTTGAGCATCTCCTCTGAAGTTTGGTATTTGATAGAGTTCTTAAAAGCAGTCGTCTACGGATACTGAGGGATGGACAACTGTATGTAATTGTTTGTTTTTTAGTCCCCCGCTAACTTGTTACATTTTTTAACAATAGGATTCTCAATATGTGGCTAAGGAAAATGTTTGTGCCACCAAACATAGCTTCTGAATCTTTTTTGTTGTTCATTTATTGATTCAAAAAATATTTACTGAATACTGGGTGGGCGTGGTAACTGACACCTGTAATCCCATCACTTTGGGAAGCTGAGATGGGCAGATCACCTGAGGTCAGAAGTTTGAGACCAGCCTGGCCACCATGGTGAAACCCCATCTCTACTACAAGTAGAAAAATTAGCTGGGCATGGTGGCAGGTGCCTGCAATCTCAGCTACTTGGGAGGCTGAGGCAAGAGAATTGCTTGAACCTGGGAGGTGGAGGTTGCAGTGAGCTGAGATCATGCTACTGTGCTCCAGCCTAGATGATGGAGGGAGACTCCATCTCAAAACAGATGTACAAATATATATATAAGCCTGTGTATCTCAATCACTATGTAGTTTTTTTTACACAAAAGTCTTTTTCTTACTCTTTTGACATATATATATATGTATAAAATTGTTAAGGGGCTGTTTGTCAGAGGAATGCATCATACAGCAAGTTTTGTTTATTAGCAGAGAAATATTTACTCTGTATTAGAGTCACTGTCATCTGAAGAATGACAGAGTAAAATTTTTTGTGCCAGTTTGAGTATATTCCCTGAACTAATTCCATCCATAGTTGGATACGAGAATATAAAAGACAAAATGTCCTTTCTAGAAATATTCACAGTACACTCATGGTGAACACTAACACTAAAGTTGCTATAGAGCTTCAAGTTTTTCAGAGAATATTAAGAGTTATAAGGAGACTTAGGAGCCATATAGTGCATATTCTCAACCAATATAGAAATCCAGGCCGTATCATTTTTGATAGGCCAGCATTAGTCGCCTACTTAAAATTTCTACAAATGGTTACATTCGTAAAGGACAAGCTATTTCTTTCTTTTTTTTTTTTTTTTGAGATGGAGTCTCGCTCTGTCGCCCAGGCTGGAGTGCTGTGGCTGGATCTCAGCTCACTGCAAGCTCTGCCTCCCGGGTTCACGCCATTCTCCTGCCTCAGCCTCCCGAGTAGCTGGAACTACAGGCACCCACCACCTCGCCCGGCTAGTTTTTTGTATTTTTTAGTAGAGATGGAGTTTCACCGTGTTAGCCAGGATGGTTTCGATCTCCTGACCTTGTGATCGGCCCGTCTCGGCCTCCCAAAGTGCTGGGATTACAGGCTTGAGCCACTGCGCCCGGCCGCTATTTCATTTTTAATTAGGTCATTCTTGGAAATAATAGTTTGAATAATTAGTTGAACAAAAAGTGCCAGTTTTGACCTCTGCAGTTAAAAGTTTATGCCTAATCTAATCAACCTTCCACAGGATGGCAGTTAACATGTTTAAAGATAGTTATCATGTCCCTCTGATAAGATTTTTTTTTCTTTGTATCAGTATCTTTTAAAGTTGATATCTTTTGCTATGAATCTCAAATTGAGAAGGGTTGCTTATCATAGTATGAATACCCTTTCGCCCACGCAGAGGCAGGATCTTCTTCTGTACATGTTGGTTTTGCTATTTTTCTTGAGCTTTCAGTATTTTGTCTTGTTAACTCAAGGTTGGTGTACCTTATCCTCCAATTTTCCTAAATTTTCAAATATATCAATCCTGATACCTTTTTAAGCAAGAAAATATTTGATCTATTAGTGCTATTTTAACTAATTGACTCTTAAATCATTATATTAAATTATAAAGTAAATTTTAAGGTATAGCCAGTGAAAAAATTAACTACAATAAAAGACAAAATTGAGTGATATTAGACATTTAGTGTATAAATAAACATCAGTGATTTACATTGTTGGAAAAATAATAACACTGTAAACATGATCTCTGTAGCAACTATGGATTCAATAATTAACGATTAAATGAATGTGTATATTTTGAATGCTCTTCCTTTATATATCATCACTTGTTGGATACATAAGTATTCAGATGGCCTTTGTGGCATGTTTAAGAGACTCTCTTTTACTAGGTGAACTGAGATGCTCCTAAATTGTAATTACATAGTGAAAGACCTCACATACCAATCCTTGTTCTCCTCAATCATATTACCAAAGTTTGGTGTATTTTGAAGGATTTGCCTATGATAAAATAACTTTTTAGAGTTTTTTTAAAGAATCAGTGTGATGGAAGAAAACAGTGGATTTCTGTTAGCATTTTGTGAGAAGTGGAAGATTACATTACTATTGTCTCTACTTCTTCCTTGTAAAGAAAATATCCTCATTACATTTTTGAGTGAAAAGAAAGATTTGTTTCTAGAGCCATATTTTTGTATGAAATTATGGTTTCCATAACTTTCTAAATATTAGGTGGAATAAGAGAAATTCTTGTCTAATCTGTTATGAAAACAAATCTTTAATTTTTTTTTGTGAAAATCTTGAAATACGCTGGTAAGTTTTGTAATAGGCTGTGTAGCATTCCATTGCAATTTGGGGAAATGCTTACTGTTTTCCTTGTAATGTTTTCCATTACCTTAAAATGCACTAGTATTGCGTAAGGACAGTAGTGAATTAATGAAAAAATTTAGCATTGACATGACCCACTCAGCTTATTTTTTGTTGCCAAAAGGTTCAAAAGAAGACATTTAGTAATGCTGTGAGCCGTGGGAGTTGCTGAGCTGGTTTATTATTACAGCACAACCCAGACATGCAAGATATCCTTAAATAAAGGGCATTGAGGTAAATAATGCACACAGAGCACTTAATAGTCAACGGGACTTGGTTTGCATATATAGGCAATGCTGCCTACTGATTGATGAAGCCTATTATCATGAGATTGTATTTTTATTAAAGGCAACACTAATTCTGTGCACAGATGATTAATAGCCAAATGTTTATAGATTTTAGTTAATTAGAATGGTTAAGATGAAAATTCTGAATGAAATAAATTGAATCATTTCTTTATATTGATCCATTATACATGAAATTATTAAAGCTTAAGATTGCCATGTAAAGGTAAATCATGCTATGAGTATTCTAACCAAAGTGAATCATTTTAGTCAGTTCTTCTCATGATATTAACATGCTATGATTAATCTAAAATTGATTTCTAAATATTTGCTAACATAAGATAATAGCTTAATCCCTTTATTAGCAATAATTTTTGTTCAGTAGCAGCTGCTGAGTTAGAGCGATAAGGACAAGTCATTGTTAACATTCTGTTGTAGAATTCTTCTAGTTCTTTCATTATATGACTGCTAGTACTTTTTTTCTCTACAGTATGGAGTGAGTGAAATAGCAGTCTTATAAAATAGAAGATATTTTAGACTAAGTGAACAATGCTATCCATTGCAGTAGGAAGAAGGGTAAAATTCTTTTCTGACAATAGCATAAAGGTTACTTGGTCAGCAAGTTCTGTATAGGTTATACCTAAATAACCTCTTAATTTCTTTTCTTAAGCCCTGCAGTCACACCAGAAGCAAATGAAAATCATTTAGAAACTCAGATTTATCAGTTTATGATATTACGTCTAGTTTTTTTAAAAAGTTATATTCTAGAATATAGTTTCATACACGTACTTTCACACACACATACTCATATAACATCCTTAGAGATACATGTATATGTGTATGTGCATTTTCTATTTATATTTTGTGATGCTTGGCTTCCTAACACACGAGTAAAAATATCTACCAAATATTTAATTTGTAGCTCCTGCCACCATTTCTACAATGGTGGGAATACCTAGAGGCTTGGCCTGTAAGTTATTATAGAGGATGCACAGAAGGACACACGCTCAAGCACTGTGAGAGCTCAGTAATTAATACACTCCCAGCATAGCAAGGCTGGTTAAAATGTGATAGGAGAAACCACCTCCTTTTTCACTTCATACCTGTTACTTTCTATTCATTTTTTTTTTTTCATCTCAAAATGCTTTGCACCCCTCTGACATTTCTCCAGTAATTCACATCTTTACAGTATTTTTTTTCATTCTAAGGCTACTTCACGACACTTGACTTTACAGTATTTGCAGTGTGACATAGTTTATCATTTACGCACAATGCTAATGTAGAATACCATTTCAATGCCTGTGTCCTTGTCTCTCTTTCATTTAAAAATAATGGCATCAGATTCTCCTTGAAGTGCTGTGTTTATAATTTTCTGTATATTCCTGTGCATCTATTTTTAAATCTTTTAATAGTCTCAACTATGTAATCTTAGTTTTCAGTAAAATAAAATGGTAAAAATCTATCTTCTTAGTTGCAAATTAATCTGAAAGTAAAAATTATTTTTTAAAAAAATTTTATTTGTAATTTTTGTGGGTACATAGTAGGTATAAAATTAATTTTTAATTGTAGCATATAACTAAGAAAGGTAATCAGATTTCGGAATTGCGAGGAAAGAAATATTTTCATAGAAAATTACTTAAATTGGGCATTCTTGGACACTGCTTTTGGTCTAGTCTTCCTGACAAATTTTTTAAGTAGAATGTTTCCTGTGTTAAATCTCAGAGAAGCAAAGTCAATTTACCTGAGATTATATTGAGATATAATCAATATGTAGAGTGACTTAAAAATAAGAAGACAAGTCCAGTAGTAGGTCTTATACAGAAATTTGTCTCATTTCTTTTCACAACTCATGTTCTTAGGGCAAAATAATGTATAACATATACCATTAGTTAATGACTCATATTTAGAATTTGATAATTATATCTAGCACTTAAGCAGAAATGACTGATTTCTTGTGTCATATACTGATGAAACATTTACATACTGTAATATTTTGAAACATAATTACTGAGCAAAAATGACATGAATGTTTTACTTAATTGCATTTGCTTCAGTATCAGTTATCCAGAAATTCCAAGGCAGTTCTTAAGTGAACTTTCTAAATTCAGTAGCAAGTAACCTTTTAGTCCAGCTCATAAATTAATGTTTTGACAATTTATTAGGAAACAGTGCAGGATAAAATTGAAAAGACTTGGAGTGGGTACAACTGTTTATGTTTGGTTACAGCTTAAGAAGGTTTCGCAAGCCCCATTACAGTAAAAATTCCTCATAAACAGTATTTTAAAATATTAAAATCTACTTGCTAATTCTCTAGCTACCAAGCTACAAAAATCAGAAGGAGTTGTGTTGTGTTGTTTTGTTTTATTTTATTTTGTTTATTTATTTGAGACAGGGTCTCACTCTGTCACCCAGGCTAGAGTGCAGTGGTGCAATCATGGCTCACTGCAGCCTCGACCTCTTGGACTCAAGTGATCCCCTTGCCTCAGCCTCCCAAGTAGCTGGGACCACAGGCGCATGCCACCACACCCTGCTGATTTTTGTAGTTTTTGTAGAGATGAGGCTTTACCATGTTGTCCAAGCTGGTCTCAAACTCCTGAGCTCAAGCGATCGCCTACCTCAGCCTCCCAGATTGCAGGCATGAGCCACCCCATACTGGCCCAGAAGGATTTTGAAATTAGAAAATTACTGTGGACAATATTGTGAATTCCTAGCTTGTCACTATTACCTCTGTTATATACAATGTGTATTATGTGTTTACCTTTCCCCATCCCTTTAAACTGTGTATAAAACAGTAAGTGTGATAATTAACCTTCTTTCCAGTAATCTTTGGAAAGAAGTAGGAAAGGTGAACAGGCTCAAATTAAATGCAGTCTCAGACATCGAAGAGACTTCCAAGAAAATGGGAGCAGCTGATCTTGTTGTTTGTAGTAGTCCCCTAACATACAGTTAGCCAGTTAGCCAGTACTTACAAACACAGAAATGGACTTCAGGTTGAGTAGTTGCCATGGGTATATACCATTTGACTGTTTTTTAATGTCTGTATTGTTTACAATATTGCATATCTCTCTCCCCACATATCATGGTTTATTAGACAGCTTTTGGTAAACTGTAATAGCAAACAACTCAAAAATTTTAGTGGCTTATTTGTTCTCATGTGTACTTTGTGAATCTGCTGTGTTCTGCTCTGTGCCCTCTTATTCTGATACCTAGGCTAAAGGAGAGAGGGAAGATGTGATAGCAGGACCTGTATCATGGCTCTTAAAACTTCTGCTTGAGGCTGGGCGTAGTGGCTCACACCTGTAATCTCAGCACTTTGGGAGGCCGAGGCGAACGGATCATGAGGTCAGGAGATTGAGACCATCCTGGCTAACAGAGTGAAACCCCGTCTCTACTAAAAATACAAAAAAATTAGCCAGGCATGGTGGCGGGCACCTCTAGTCCCAGCTGCTTGGGAGGCTGAGGCAGGAGAATGGTGTGAACCCGGGAGGCGGAGCTTGCAGTGAGCCAAGATTGTGCCACTGCACTCCAGCCTGGGCGACGCAGCAAGACTCCTTCTCAAAAAAAAAAAAAAAAAAACACACACACACATACACACACACACACACACAAAAATAAAACTTCTGCTTGAAACTGACACATAGCACTTTCACATGTCATTGGTAAAGCAGGTCAAATGAAAGCAAGAAATGTAAGCCTTCTATAGGAACAGGCTCAGTAAGGGAAGGGCAGCTAATACTAGGACTGTAATACTATTTGTCACATAGGAGTTAATATTTCTGTCTCCCAGCTGCACCAACCACTGCCCCATCCCTACTGTTTATGGTAGAGAAGCACATTTTAATTTTTTTAGCTTTTAGATGATTCTTGATTTTCTTCTTAATTACTATTTACATATTATAGAATGAAATTAGGAGGTAACAGTAAAATCAGTGACACTGGTGAATGCAGAGAGATTAGTTTACAGAACATATTATGTCATTTATATCCATACTGGTAACTTCTTACTACAAAAATAAATTGACAGTAATGTAGGAAAAACATATTCCCTCCTTGTTTTTTTGTATAGAGTACCATTCTGGTGAAGGAGCCAGTAGAGAAATTTGGAGGAACAAATTAAACATTTTTATTTTTCATGTTAGATATTTTTATATGTAGACTAATACTAGATGTTCTGCTCTTTATAGCCATATTCATATGGCTATAAATTTGAAATATTTTGAAGTACCAAAGCTTTTAAAGTAATATTTCTTATTTATTTAAAACACAATAAAAGCATATAAAGACACAAATAGATTTTCATGTTTTTACTGTTTTTTTGTTTGTTTGTTTTTTTGAGACAGAGTCTCCCTCTGTTGCCCAGGCTGGAGTGCAGTGGCACGATCTCAGCTCACTGCAGCCTCCACCTCCTGGGTTCAAGCGATTCTCTTGCCTCAGCTTCCTGAGTAGCTGGGACTACAGGTGTGTGCTGCCATGCCCAGCTAACTTTTGTATTTTTAGTAGAGATGGGGTTTCATCATGTTGGCCAAGCTGGTCTTGAACTCCTGGCCTCAGGTGATCGCCCACTTCAGCCTCCCAAAGTGCTGGGTGAGACATGAGCCACCGTGCCTGGCCTCTTCACCTTTCTTATAGAAATATATTCCTATTAATGAGTAGCAAATAATTCTGAACATAAAAGTTGAGATTCTGAATTTCCTTCCTGTCAACTCAAAAAGCCATCAGTTCCATTATGTTTTTGTTCAGTTATATTTCCTTTTACTTTTTACCAAAATTTTTTCCTCCAGCATTCTTTTTATTATTATTTTTTTTTAAATTTTGCCCAGGGTGGAGTGCAGTGGCATGATCGTAGCTCACTGCAGCCTTGAACTCTTGGGCTCAAGCAATTCTGTCTCCACCTCCCAACAGCTGGGACCACAGGTGCATGCCACCACACCCAGCTAATTTTTAAATTTTTTTGTAGTGACAGGGTCTCACTATGTTTTCCAAGCTGGTCTGGAATTCCTGGGCTCAAGTGATCCTCCTGCCTTGGCCTCCCAAAGTGCTGAGATTACAGGCATGAGCCACTGTGCCCAGCTGTTCCCCAGTATTCTTAATGCCACTTGAAAGATTGATTCTATAAATGGGTTCACTTTTCTTTTCATTGTTTAATTAACTCATCAATAATAGAATTAGGGCATTGTATATTGTTATTTTATAGGACAGCCATCTGTCTTACTTAACAAAATCAGCATAATTTAAATCTTAATTTCATATTGAGCACCTCTGTTAGGGTACACAAGAGTTTTTCTTATTTGGCAGCACAACAGTCCAAAGCAAAGTGACACGTTTAGGTCTAAGATATGTACCTTGAGGAATTGATATTGTAACTTTCTTCTTTATGCATGATTTTGGAGATGCAAGTAGCATAGCTAGGACATGTGGTTTTATTTATATTGTTTAGTGGCTAAGGAAGGTTAACTTGAAATCTTTTTGTATTTGCATAGTAACGTAATTATCACTTCTCCTTCAGTGTGCATGCAGTGCATTGATTCATGATTAATTGATTCCCCTTTCTGCAATATTGTCTTCCAGTACTTTCAGAGGATAGAAATTTCCAGTAATGCTTAAAGTGTTCTACTTTTTTTTTCTTCATTTGAGGGTTACTTACCCATCAGCATTTCACCTTTTTACTAGCACTTTTATCCAAATCATAGATTTTCCTATCACTGTCAATATTTGTATTAGTCTGTTCTCATGCTGCTAATAAAGACATACCGGAGACTGGTAATTTATAAAGGAAAGAGTTTTAATGGACCCACAGTTACACATGACTGGGGAGGCCTGACAATTATGGCAGAAGGCGAAGGGGAAGCAAGACACATCTTAATGTGGTAGCAAGCAAGAGAGCTTGTGCAGGGGACAGGCTGTCATGAGACTTATTCACTATCATAAATAAAACAATCAGATCTCGTGAAACTTACACACTATCATGAGAATAGCACAGGAAGGACCCACCCCCAAGATTCAGTTGCCTCCCACTGTGTCCCTTTCACAACACATGGGACTTATGGCAGCTACAACTCAAGATGAGATTTGAGTGAGGACACAGCCAAACTATATCATTCTGCCCCTGGCCCCTCCTAAATCTCATGTCCTCACATTCCGAAATGAAACATGCCTTCCCAACAGTCCCCCAAAGTCTTAACTCATTCAACATTAACTCAGAAGTCTACAGTCCAATGTCTCATCTGAGACAAGGCAGGTCTCCTCTGCCTATGAGCCTGTAAAATCAAAAGCAAGTTAGTTACTTCCTAGATACAGTGGCAGTATAGGCATTGGGAAAATATAGTCATTCCAAATGGGAAAAATAGGCCAAAACAAAGGGGCTACAGGCTCCCTGCAAGTCTGAAATTCAGTGGGGCAGTCAAATCTTAAAGCTCCAAAATGATCTTTTTTGACTCCATGTCTCACATCCAGGTCATGCTGCTGTAGGAGGTGGGCTTCCCCGTGTTCTTGGACAGCTCTGCCCCTGTGGCTTTGCACGGTACAGCCTCCTTTGTGACTGCATTCATGGGCTAGCTTTGAGTGTCTGCAGCTTTTGCAGGTGCATGGTGCAAGCTGTCTACTATTCTGGGGTCTGGAGTAAAGTACCCCTCTTCTCACAGCTCCAGTAGGCAGTTCCCCAGTGGGGACTCTGTATGGGGGCTCCCACAGAGCATTTGCCTTCCACACTGCCCTAGCAGAGGTTCTCCATGAGGGCCCCACAACTGCAGCACACCTCTGCCTGGACATCCAGGCATATCCATACAACCTCTGAAATCTAGGTGGAGGTTCCCAAACCTCAATTTCTGACTTCTGTGTACCCACAGGCCCAACATCATTTGTAAGCCACCAAGGCTTGGGGCTTGCACCCTTTGAAGCCACTGCGTGAGCTGTACTTGACCCCTTTTAGCCATGGCGAGAAAGCAGGGCACCAAGTCCTGAGACTACACAAAACAGCAAGGCTCTGAGTCTGGCCTGGGAAACCATTTTTTCCTCCTAGGCCTCTGGGCCTGTGGTGGGAGGGGCTGCCATGAAGACATGTCATGCCCTGGAGACATTTTCCTCATTGTCTTGGTGATTAACATTTAGGTCCTTGTTACTTTCGCAAACTTCTGCAGCTAGCTTGAATTTCTTCTCAGGAAATGGGTTTTTCTTTTCTGTTGCATTGTCAGGCTGCTAATTTTCTGAACTTTTATGCTCTGCTTCTTTTTTAAACATAAGTTCTGATTCCATACCATATCTTTGTGAGTACATAAAGCTGAATGCATTTAACAGCACCCAAGGCACCTCTTGAATGCTTTGCTGCTTAGAAATGTCTTCCACCAGATACCCTAAATTATTTCTCTCAAGTTCAAAGTTCCACAGGTCTCCAAGGCAGGGGCAAAATGCCACCAGTTTCTTATGCCAAAACGTAGTAAGAGTCACCTTTATTTTAGTTCCCAGAAGTTCCTCATCTCCATCTGAGATGAGCAGCATTTAATCAAAGCCATTCAACAAGTCTCCAGGAAGTTCCAAACTTTCCCACATCTTTCTGTCTTCTCAGCCCTCCAAACTGTTTCAACCTCTGCCTATTACCCAGTTTCAAAGTAGCCTCCACATTTTGGGGTATCTTTACAGCAACACCCCACTACCTCAGTAACAATTTACTGTATTAGTCTGTTCTTATGCTGCTAATAAAGACGTACCCGAGACTGGTAATTTATAAAGGAAAGAGGTTTAATGGACCCACAGTTCCACATGACTGGGGAGGCCTCACAATCATGGTGGAAGGCAAAGGTGAAGGAAGACATGTATTACTTGGCACAAGACAGCTTGTGCAGGGGAAGTCTCCTTTATAAAACCATTAGATCTTGTGGGACTTATTTAATAGGACAAGAACAGCATGGGAAAGACCTGCCCCCATGATTCAGTTACCTCCTACTGGGTCCTTCCCATGACACATGGGAAGAATTATGGGAGCTGCAATTCGAGATGTGATTTGGGTGGGCACACAGCCAAACCATATCAGTATTCACTGTGCAAAATGAAATTTTAGAACAGCTATGTAGTGTAAAAGTTGTCAAAATCAAAATGGAATCACTAATGTTAAAAAAAAAAATCCTGACAAATAGAGCTGGAGGAGGCTGTGAAGAGAGGGTTTTCATGCTTACATGCCTGATAAAAAGTGTCATAAAAGACTCCACAAAAACCACAACCATGTACAAAGGCCATCACAACTTTACTCAATAAATACTTCTACCCAAGACATCTGTCCAGCAACTGACTGTCCAACCTCTGACTGGTGTCACTCTTGTTATTGATCTTTGTAGCCAAGGATAATCATTTTAAAACATTTATCTTATCCTCCTCAGTTTTCGTTTAAAAACTGTTGTCTTCCTAACTTCCCTAAATATGCACATCATTTACTATGACACAGGTATTCTCATTACATTGCTCTTTCCAAATAAATATCTTTCTTTTAGAGAACCTTTCTCAGTTTGTTATTAAGGTTGACAATAACATGCCTTTACTTAGCATTAACTTTGTGGGGATTTTTTGTTTTTGTTTTTGTTTTTTGAGATGGAGTCTCGCTCAATCACCAAGCTGGAGTGCAGTGGCATGATCTCAGCTCACTGCAGCCTCTGACTCCTGGGTTCAAGTGATTCTGCTTCAGCCTCCTGAGTAGCTGGGACTACAGGCACGCCCCACTAAGCCCAGCTAATGTTTGTATTTTTAATAGAGACAGGGTTTCACCATGTTGGCCAGGATGATCTCGATCTCTTGACCTCATGATCTGCCCGCCTCAGCCTCCCAAAGTGCTGGGATTACAGGCATGAGCCATCGCACCTGGCCCTGTTATTTTTTATGTTGAGTGTTTCCTTGAAGGGCATGTGGAAGAAAATGCCATAAGGTGACCCATCTTACTTTAAATTTCTAGTTTAGAGTGATACTATTTTGAATTTCTACTACAGAATTGAAAATTAAACCCAATGAAAAGCAATTTAGCTCTTTTTCTTTTTTTTTGTTTTTATTTTTTGAGATGGAGTCTATCTCTGTCACCAGGCTAGAGTGCAGTGGCACCATCTCGGCTTACTGCAACCTCCAACTCCTGGGTTCAAGTGATTCTCTTGCCTCAGCCTGCTGAGTAGCTGGGATTACAGGCATGTGCCACCATGCCCTGAAAATTTTTATGTTTTTAGTAGAGACGATGTTTCACCATGTTGGCCAGGAT
The DNA here is from genome assembly GCF_049350105.2 of Macaca mulatta. NCBI lineage: Eukaryota > Metazoa > Chordata > Mammalia > Primates > Cercopithecidae > Macaca > Macaca mulatta. The sequence continues at coordinate 153,641,494 of NC_133406.1, read as the reverse complement.
GATGATCCTGATCTCCTGACCTTGTGATCTGCCCACCTCAGCCTCCCAAAATGCTGGGATTACAGGCGTGAGCCACTGTGCCCAGCCTTAACTCTTTTTCTTAATGAAAATGAAGGGGTTTTTGTGTTGTTGTCTGTTTGTTTGTTTGATTTTGGTTATTATATCTTTATATAACTCAGAATTTAAAGCCAAAGGTGCTAATCCAGTCTAGATAGACCCAGTTAAAAGCAGAGTGACATAGCTTCCGTGAGTCTTGGTTTATCATCAGGATATTTAACCTTGAACTCATTACCTCTTTACCTCCCATTAGAAACCTGGATGGGAGACATCAGTTTTGGAGAAGATAGTCTGATGTAGTTGTTTTCCACGTTAATCAATCAGTCAGTGAATTAATTAATTCTTTACCATTTCTTGCTCTCTTTCTTTCTTCTCTCCCTCCATTCCTTTCTCTCTCCTGCCTTCCCTCCTTTCAATAGAATTCTTTCTCAAATAAAATTATATAGAAACATAGCACAATCTATTCTATTACATTGTTTATTTCAGAAAATAATTTGGGTTATATGTAATTGGTAAATAAGGGAATAACATCAGTATAATATGGAAGTAAAGTTGGTTTATAATAATATTTCCCAGGACTTCCAAGTTGCAGCAGCTATACATAAAACACACTAAATTGAATGTAGCAACCAAGTGCCTGCGGCCCATTCACCCCTGCCCCCATTCTACCTTTTGGCTCTGTTTGGCCATATCCTCTGGACTGATACCTATTGGAACAGAGTGTGAGTTGCTATAGGATGGTGGAGGTTTTTGACTGTCAGCTTAGTTTCTTTAATGGTTATTGGTATTTTTTTTCAGCTTTTCACTTCCTTTTTGGGGTCAATTTTTATGACATTTTAAAAGGAACTTAAGCTTGGACATTCCAAGCTAATTTTCAAGATTAGCTTGGACATTCCAAGCTAATTTCCAAGATTAGCTTGGAAATGAAGATTTAGGTATTAACATGGGAGTGAATGAAGTTTCTAGGCTGAGGCTGTACAATTAAGAGTGCAGGGAATGAAGAACAAAATTTGTGTCTAGTGTAGCAGCCTCTCTCTCTCTCTCCTTTTTTTTTGAGACGGAATCTCACTCTGTCACCCAGGCTGGAGTGCAGTGGTGCCATCTCGGCTCACTGCAACCTCTGCCTCCTAGGTTCAAGTGATTCTCCTGTCTCAGCCTCCCAAGTAGCTGGGACTACAGGGATGTACCACCATGTCCAGCTAATTTTTGTATTTTTAGGAGCGAGGGGGTTTCACCATGTTAACCAGGCTGGTCTTGAATTGCTGACCTCAGGTGATCCACCCGCCTCAGCCTCCCAAAGTGCTGGGATTACAGGCACGAGCCACTGCACCCGGCCTCTCTCTCTCTTTTTAAAATTACTATTTTCTTCGTATTTATCATATGCCATAGTCTAGCCATTATAACCATGTGTTATATCTACATAGCAAGGAGAAATCTTCTAAGTATTAACTAATCATGCTTGATAGGCATGGTAACAGAAGACAGTGGGCACAGTCATTCATCGTTTGTTTCAACAAGAGTAAACTTGTTAAAAACAATTGGCTGAAAAAAAATAGTTATTTATATATTTGATGCTTTTTTATTTTTGATTTTTGATATATGTTTCCTTTCTTCTGGCTTAGGCTATGTTTCCAAGGGAAAACAGGCCCCAAATCAGAATATTCACATTTTGTGTTTTATCCATCTATCACCCGCAAAGGTATCTTGAATATGAATGGTTGTTCCCCTTGTTTAAAATCAGGAAAACAGGTTTAAGGAATTGACTTTACCTAAGGTTTTCTCATCCTTGACTCATTGGCTTACATCTTTATTTTCCATTTCCCAAGGTAAAACATAGCAGTTTGGAATTCTAGCTGAGTGTCCTACTCATCAATGTAACTGTCACCTCTTTATTTACCCTTTAAAGATAAATAAAAGCCACACACACACACACACACACACACACACACACACACACACACACAGAAAAAACATATTTACCCTTCATTGACTGCCCTGGGAAAATGGAGATGAATCCTTTAAATATTTTTCCTGTGCCAGCTGGCAGAGTATTAACTTTTGTCAGTTAAAGGTACTGACACAATGCCATTAAAGGAGAAAGGGAACTTCTTTACTAGTTTTTGAGTGCTTGCAACTTCCCTGGCTCCAAAAGTGCAAAATGAGTCATCTGCACTCAGTGGCCTGTAGCTTGCAGAACCCTATACCCTACCCACCCACCAGGCAGTTTTGTAGCAGAGTAACTCTGCTGCTTTTGCTGCTTATAGCAATAGCGTTTGGCTCCTGCAGTGCATGGAAACCAGCAGCACCTAGCAGCCAGCATTTTCTGGGTGGTTTTATAGTGTAGTGCTTCCAATGAGATACCACCCATGAATGCGCTAAAGGACAGATTTCCAGCAAGTTCTGCTGATGCAGCACTACAGCATCTTCTGGGTCATCCAGTGAGCCATAGCTGTGACCTTTCCAACAAAATCTAGATCTCAGTCTGGGGACATAGTGGTTATTCTTCCTTGGCCATTCCATTTTAGTTCTAAGGGTGGTGCTTGCGCCTTATACTTGCTATTTTATGTTCTAGAGTTCTCTTTACTTCTTAGTAGCCAATCTCTGGTTATTCCAGTACTCTGTTTAGTTATAATAATAATTATTTATTTTGAATTTTCCCTGTTCAAACTCCTGTGTGATTTCTAATTTCTAATTGGACCTTTACTGACACATTGTATGTTTATAAAATGCATGAAATCTTAGGCATGTAAATTACTAATTATGATGTTTCTTTAGATTGGCATTGTTGAGCACATGTGTCTGGAATATATTTCACCATAATGTTAGTTTTGATGACTGTATTGAATTTCAAAACTGTCAGTTTAGAACCTAGAATTCTAGGTTTATCAATCAGCAATGTGGTATTATGTGGCTAATAGATTAGACTTTCATCTATTAATGAATTAAAAAGCTCTCCCTGGAATTAAAATCACTTATCACTATATAGTACTTTGTATACATTTATTAATTTCCTTAGTAATTTTATGAAGCAGGTTGCAGGTATCACATTTCTGTAAGAAGGAATTAAGTCTTTAAATTTCAAATGGTATTCCTTAATATCCTTGGATATTTCTTAACCATCAAATACTGAGTTTACTAGGACATATAGCACTTGATGCGTTAAAACTATTACATGCAATGTCAGAGTTTGTATGTTGTAGATGTCTTTCACATCACTCCTTCTCTGGGCCCTGCCCCAATCATAAACTTGAATAAATTTGTGAAATATCTTTTCAATATTTACTTTTTTCCCCAAAAGCCACAGTACATTAAATAGAATGCATTTATATTCTTATGTCACATTAGCATCACTTTAGCTTACTAGATAGTATTTTGTTTTTAGATGCTTGCAAATGTTGATTTTTCCTCTTTCAGTTTGCAAAACTATATGACAGGAAATCTGTAGCTAAATATCACTTTATGATTTCCATCTGTTCAAGTACAATAGTGTTTATGGCACAGTCCAGATTGCAATGTGATAGAAATATCCTATTATAGCAGATAGAATTTTAAATGATCATTGTACATTCTAATGAGAAAACATTTTTAAACAAGTACTTCACTTAATTTCAAAGCACAGTAACTGAATAATACTACAATTTGATGACAGCATCTGCTCTACAGAGTGTGTTTGTGCTGTCAACAATAAAAACTTTTTCTGACTTCCATAGAAATCTATCAGTTTGCTCAAATCTGTACCAATAATGGAAGCCAAGCAGGCAGGGAGATTATTGTATAAATCAATTTGAATAACCTTAAAATTTTTTGTTTCTATTAGCATGGAGAGTATCTCTCATTATTTTGTGTGATGTGACTTTGGGAGTAGAGCTGGAGATGTTATTTTGGCCTTTTTATTATGTGACAGTAAATTTTTTGCTGAATTATATTTTGAGAGTATTAACATTTACTAAATAAAAACAAACCGCTTTATCACAAGGAACTCTGGCCATTTCAAATCTTGTTGGCTCTAAAGCTGAGGGATAGAAGAAAGGACATTAAAATGATGGTTCCTGGAGTGTCATAAAGTGTTAGTAATTCCAAGGTTTTTAGTTCTCACAGTGTATGTTTGCCTCTATTACACTGATGCAAATGCATCTCTCATGTCTGATCAGCTACTATCTGGTCATTCACTTTTATGCTTCCTATTCTAGTACATGCAGTGCTGAAGTGAATGGGAAAAACCACTTTCCCACATGAATGCTCTACTGCACTTTTATCTCAAAAGGAGCACTGTATTTCCTGAGTTTCCAAAGGATTTTAGATACCATTCTTAATTTAATTATTTTATAGCCCTTTCTAATTAGGTCTGTATTAGTTTGTAAGGGCTGCCATGACAAAGTATGACAGATTGCATGGCTTAAACATCTGACAGTTTTGGAGGCTAGGAGTTTGAGATCAAGGAGGTCAAGGTGTTGGCAGGGTTGATTTATTTGAGGCCCCTTCCCTTGGCTTGTAGATCATCTTCTCCCTGTGTCTTCACATTGTCTCTGTGCATGTCTGTGTTTTAATCTCCTCTCCTGTGAGGACATAATTACCTCTTTTTTTTTTTTTTTTTTTTTTTTTTGAGATGGAGTCTCGCACTCACCCGGGCTGGAGTGCAGTGGCACAATCTCAACTCACTGCACCCTCCACCTCCTGGCTTCAAGCGATTCTCCTGCCTCAGCCTCCCAAGCAGCTGGCATTACAGGCACCCGCCACCACGCCCAGCTAATTTTTTGTATTTTTAGTAGAGACGGGGTTCCACTGTGTTGGCCAGACTGGTCTCAAACTCCTGACCTCATGATCCTCCCACCTTGGCCTCCCAAAGTGCTGGGATACAGGCATGAGCCACCGTACCCGGCCCGTAATTACCTCTTTAAAGACCTTGTCTGTAAATACAGTTACATTCGGAGGTAGTGGGGGTTAAGACTTCAACATATGAATTGGGGGTCAGGGACGCAATTCAGGACAGATCTTTAGCCCTCAACTAAATGAACCATGACCATAAACAGTTCTGAGCCTCATTCTATAGATACATCAGTTTTCTTCTCTACCTTTCGTTATCAAGTTCCTCAGTACCCCAGCTACTCCTCTTTTCCCATTTAAGAGGACCTTTATCCCTATCCCAGACATTGGCTGGGAAGTTAGTCAAGAGGTAACTTAAGGAATTTAGTGCAGGGTGTCTACCTTAAGATTTCACTGATTTGCCTTAAATCATGTTCTTCCATTACATATAAAAAAAATTGCCAGCAGGCCTACTCCACTTGCCCTTCAGGTGTGTTTCCCACTCCCAGAATACATTTTGAATTTGTAAGAAGTATGCAGTTTAGACCTTGTTCAGAATCCATACAGTATTGGTTAGTTCCCCCCCTAGTCAATATTTGTAGGCCCTACAAGCATTCCATGTTCTTCCATAAATCCCTTCTTGGGATAATAAAGTATAGCCTTTTAAGCCAGCTACTCAGTTTGCTTGTCAAATTCATAGTTTCCAAACAAAAATTAAATAAGGCTCATTTGATAGTTGGTAGTTGACAATATTATTGGTGGTGGTGGTGGTGGTATTTATTTATTTTGAGACAAGATTTCACTCTGTCATCCAGGGTGCAGTACAATGGCACAATCACTACTCACTACAACCTCGAGTTTCCGGGCTCAAGGGATCCTCCCACCTCAGTCTCCTGAGTAGCTGGAACTACAAGGTGCACACCACTGTACCCAGTTAATTGTTTAATTTTTTACAGAGACAGGGTCTCGCTTTGTTGCATAGACTGGTCTTAAATCCCTGGCCTCAAGTGATCCTTCTGCCTTGGCCTCTCAAAGTGCTGAGATGATAGGCATGAGCCACCATGCCCAGCTGACAGTGTTATTTCATACCACCGATGATACTTCAGAGATCCATCAACTCTGAGTATACATTTCAACCAAAAGTTTTGTTCTCATTTATTTTATGCCAAATTAGAAAATTATTTCCTACTTCTTATGTAGTTTGCAAGATCACAGAAG